>NW_021319579.1:492346-831516 GCF_001605985.2 Dendrobium catenatum
GAGGAGAAATCTTTTCTTTGAAGGAGCATTAGGGCAAACCCAACTTGGGAACCCTAGGGCGTATCAAGTTGGTATCAGAGCTCTCGATCCTAGACGGCATGGCATCAAAGAAGGTAGAAGTTTTGGGAGGGGAGATGAGCCAATTGAAGGAGGAAGTGGGAGAGAAGCTTTCGTCGTTGGAAGGAAAATTCTCATCCCTAGAGGAGAGATTTGGGGGAATGGAAAAGGTGATAACAAGCAAAGAGGTAGAGGTGACCATATGCACAGGACAGAAGGCCCGTATTTATGGGAAATGCAAGGGAGTCACTGTTATCTTGCAAGGGGAGGTAATTACTCAAGATTTTTTGCTGATTGATCTGGAAAACGCCGACGTCATCTTGGGTATGCAGTGGCTTCAGTCTTTAGGAGACATGGAGGTCAATTGGGAGAAGTTGCTGGTTAAATACAAGAGTAATGGTCGGAGGGTGGCACTACAGGGTGACCCTAGCCTTTGTGGGTTTCCGACCACCAAGGAATCTACATTCTTTAACCTTGAGGACAAGGTTAATTTTAAAGGAGGGAGTATTGATGCGGACCGCCGCCGACCGGCAGAGGAGGAGCCGTGCAGGCCGCCGCAGACCGGCAGAGGAAGAGCCGGCGACCCCGGAACACGCGGCATCGGCCGGGAAGGAGACCGCGCGGGCCGATCCGCCGATGGAGACACGGGCGCGAGGCTTGACGCGGAGCGGAGCGGGGGGGTCGGCTTGAGCGGAACCGGTCCATTTCTGGACCGGTTTGGCTCGGGTCAGGCCTGAGCTGGGCGGTTCAGCTTGGGCAGCCCACTAGTGGGTTTGGTTTGGTCTTTTGATTGCTATAAGTAGGGATTAAGGGGGGATTTCTAGAGTTATGCAAGAATTGAGTTTTCTCTTAGCCACCTTAGTTCCTTTCTCTAAGTTTTCTAGGGTTTGTAGTGGGAGACCTTGTCCTTCTCGAAGTGGACAAATTGTATCTTGTTTCTTTTGGATTTCTAATGCAAAGGTTCTTGTTCTTCCTCTCATCCCTCTTGTGTTTATTTTTCTTAGATTTGGTGGAGAAATCTTTTCTTTGAAGGAGCATTAGGGCAAACTCAAACTTGGGAACCCTAGGGCGTATCACTTTCAAATAAGACCAAACTTTGAAATTGAATATAATGTTATGTGGATTAAAAGATGTTGTATTAGGCAAGCAAAAGAATAGAGAATAGAGTATGGTATGTTGAAATAAAATTCAATTTTCTCTCAATACTTGTGTCGTTCCACCTAAATACTTTCAAGACCTCATAACTCTTGACGACAACTTCTAGGGGATGATATTCCTTGCATCGATGTGAAGCTCAGATTAACACTTTAGTGATGTCTTTCCTTTTTTTTTCTGTAATTGGCATGTATGTGATTGAAATTTTCTCAAATTTGATACATGCAATTTTTCATTTTAGAACATTAACCTTCATCATTGCTAAATTTTATATTTGCTCTTAAATTTTTTTGTGAAATTTTAGCTTTTCATAACTATTAAATTATTATTTGGAATAAACAAGCATGTTTGCTATTTGACTAATCTTTGCTAAGTTAAAAGTTGATAACCTGCAAATTATGGCTTTTTGTGTTTTCATTATGCATCTTATCCTACCTTGCATTAATGAACCCTAGACCTTATTTTACATCATGCAGGATCTACAGAGGGCTTAAAGTACACAAAATTTAACCTTGCATTGGGTAGAGATAGATGCAAAATTCAAAGCTTGCAAGAATAAAAAAAATTAAATGTTCGTGCTACAATGATCAATTAGAAAGTTAAACTTGTATTTGAACATTAATTTATTAATTTTATTATTTTGAATATTAATTAGTAGTTTATGTACATGCCAAAATATTATCCTATCAAGAAAGTTCTTTGGTGATCTGTACCTGAAGCCTTATGCAACTATTTCCAAGAAAGCTATATTATCAAGACGATTCCCCTATTGTCTCAAATTTTGGCTTCTGTGACCTCTACTCAATGACCTCCTGGTGCTACATTCAGCTTTCTTCTTTTCTGCGAAGTCCAGAACTTTATCTACGGATCATAAACTATTTTTGTTGAAAGATTTCCAACTTCAATGTGATTTCCATAGGTACTCTATATTGCAATCCCAGCATCCAGTGGCTTTCCATGTGATTAGCCTATGTTCCCATGTCAATAACTCTTATGTGATTCCTATGTAATTGATGGAAAAAAAATTCAATTGATTTTTTAATTATAAATAGAGCTCTGAGGCATGTATCAAACATATTAAAGGCCGAAAAAATTAAGTTGGTCGAGAAATTAATACTATTTCCAAAATTCAATTCCTTATCAAGAAAGACTCAGAATATTTCCAGAGAGGTTGTCTTCTTGTACAAGCATGAAGCTTAGTGAATATGTTCTTAACCTTTCTCTTCTTCTAAGATCATTAATTTCAAAGTAATTGTGTTTAGACAGATTTTATATAATCTAGATTGCTATCAAGTGTGTGAACATTAATCATGTGCGTCATTTTTTTTTATTCTTATTATTGTTATTAATTATAAGTAAAAGGCCATTGAGTTTTTATCTGATTGACTATAACTATATATTTACTTTTCATCAAAGTAGTCCATAATTATATAAAAATAAAAGCTTGTGTCCTACAAATTGTGTTTGTAGCTCGAGATATTGCATCTCATGCAAAATTATTATTAAAAACCCTACACCAACAAGACATCTACATCAAAAGTAGTTTCATTGGCTTGAATTGTAACCTCCAAGCCACATCGCATGTAAATGACAATTGAATTATGCTTCATTGTTATTTAAGAAATGTATAAGTTTTATTTTCCATAAGCATTTACATAAACTTCATGATTCATGACACACCGCATGCCACATCAAATGCTTATACATGTTACTAAGTTTCAAGACCCTGAAGATTAGCAAGAAGATATGGAACCAAAAGTGAGAACTATAGATCAAAACATGAAGTTTAATTTTGATAAAAAGAAGGTAGCATTGAAAGGAAGATGGGTACAATAGTATGACCGACACAAAATGAAGTCAAAATTTGCCAAATACTACAGCGAAAATGAAACAAGAATGAATTTGATAATAAAAACAGAAATTTAAAAACAAGCTGCAAAATGAGACCAGTTGAAAGACTTAGTGGAATTTCTCTTGTTAGTAATATGAAAAATGTAAAAACGAGTGACTTCCGTAAAAAAGTATTTATGTTAACTCACTTGCAAGAATTTTGGCTCAATTTAAGTTAAATGAAATATTTCCTATTATGAAATTACTAAAGCTCGATGTCATCTTCAAGAATGGAAAAAATCTTATGAAAGTACTGATGCTTGATGCCTTCTTCAATAATGTAAAAAATATATGGATCTTAATGAAAGAAATATGGTTCATGGATGAAGGTTAAATGTGGCAAATATTCTGGAAGCATTGATAATTTACATTGCAGCAGAACTTGACCCTTAATTTAAGGTACAATGTCAGGAACTTACATTTACGGGCAAGTGCAAGGGATGGCATAGTTTTGGAAAAATGTTTAGGTTAGCAATGTGTGGCATGTTTCATGAGTGTCTGACCAAGATGAGCTATTCTGAATATGGGATTAAGTGAGAAAAAAGACAGGGCAGGCAGTATGCTATTTACATGAAAAAAATCAAAGGATGACTTGCAAAATAGAACATATCTGGATAAAAATTGAGAGCCAAAAGGCAAGAGATGATATTAATATATTGGTTTGTATGATGTAATTTGGCGGAATAACTAATTAATAGATGCATTCATACGGATCTCAAGCTCTATGGACTAAGGCAGCACTCCCCTTAATGCTTAACGTGCTAATAAACTCTAGTTAAGTCCGTATGATTTTTACACTACTAGTTCATGGTTCATGTTTCAAATAAAGATGTTTTATAACAAAGATTTGAACACACTACAAATCTTAGTAAAATAAAACCAAATCAAAATATCCTTCCCTGCTAATAAAAAAATCATAATAGTAAAATCTAGCAATACTTACAAGATACCCTACAGAAGTAACCAATAAATCCATTTCAAGTACAAGAAAGCAAGAATGATTTAAGATGCCCATCCAGCCAGTTATATATCCTTCAGTTACAAGAGTGCCTCAGATAAAAAAGATAAATATGCCCGTTACAAAAGTACATCACGGCATTAAGATATTTATCCCAATAGACAATAGTATTAGGCACGACAAAAAAAATACCAGTAATAATGCAAAAGTGTGGCGGATTTGAGCATGCACCGACAAAACGCACAACATTTTTGTGCTGAACTTCCCTGAAAGGCATAATACACACCAGAAATTTAGTATAAATCGATTTGGTACTAAAGCAAAGGCAAAGCATCCGGGGTAAACATATCAGATAACCAAGTATTAGGCATAATTTGGATGAAAGTGAGATAGTATTTTAACAAATGTTAAATGTGGGATTCATGATGATTTTAATATCCAAATTCACATAATTTAATAATTCATTTCATAAATAATGCTACAAATCTCACCTTAGTATCATTAATTCTTGTGCAAATTCAACTCTCATGGTCTCATTCAGATGCTCGGATCGTAAAACCTTTATGGCAACATCCTGATCAAGGTAACTCCCACGATATCTTTGGATCAAGGAATAGGTTATTTTATTGTAAAAATTCCTAAAATAGAATAATGAGTGGTATTTTACTTACAAATCACCAGAAGATCCGGATCCAATCTTGTCTCCAATCTTCAACAAACTTCTATCTATTTCCCAATCACTATATTGAATAGCATTTACTGATGAACCCTATAAAATTTGCAAAAATACAAATGGGATTGCTCACTATTCCTATCACCAATAAAGAAACCTAACCATAATCATAAGCAAAGGAAAAAAGTCAAGCAGCATGTAATAACATCAATAGTGGATGTTCTTCAAAATTCATCATTTCAACAAGTAAATAAATTATTATCATGTCATAGTCTTCTGGTTTTTACGTAACAGGGGATCTTGCCAGTCCGCAGAAAATTTTGGATATGGAGAATTTCAAAACCACCATTTTTAGTGGCGTATGAGCTATGGGTGGTTGCTCTTAACTTTAATTGATAGAGTTTTATGGCCTGAAAGTTAAATTTAGCATAATGAAGATTAGTGTGCTTATTCCACCCTTGGTGCCTTTTTTGGAAATAAAAATGGCACTACAGAAAAGATTACAGAAATGCAAATATTAGCCAGGAAAATCTACAAAATGAATATACTTACATCACCTCTCATAACAAACTGCTACAGAGAGCAGTTACTCACCTGAAGAGGAGAGATCTTTCCATCTTTCATTATGCTATCAATGAACATACACTATATATAAGTACCAACTTTACTATATTACAATACAATATATATGGAGGAAAAGCCCGCTCACTATTAGTAAATTGTCAATTTAGTCATAGAGTATCACAACGCTCTAATTTGATCCCTTGATTATTGAAAATTAATCAAAAATGATCTCAAGGCCGAAATTCATGGTTAAAGTTAATGCCAAAAGTTAAAATTGAAGGTATTCTAGATACTGCAAGTGTGTGAAGTTATATTTCTTATATTATTTGTGCAGTTTAACCTATACAATAACTTAAAATAACAAGTCTGTTATTTAATATATTTGACCGAAATAAATGAAATGATGATAAAAAAACTTTAAACTCTTTATATTAATTTATACAAATTATGTATTTATTATTTCTTATATTTATACGCATCCTCATTAATCATTTATTAGTTGTTTATAAAACTAATTAAACAAAATATATTCTATTTAACTTAATTAAATCACAAAAAATGATTTATTTAAATTAATTTTCTTTTAATTGAATAAAATTAGTTGTTAAAATAAATTTAAATAAAATTAAATTAATCTTATTTAATTAATACAAATAATATTAATAACTTTAAAATTCCAAACCATCATCTCTACCCCAAATCCCATAAAAAACTGGACGACAAACAAGCTAGAAAGTCACTATATATATATATATATATAACGAGGACAGATTGCTGGAGAAGGAATTAGCGAGAACAACCTATAAAGAAGAAAAGGATGGAAACCCTCAACAACAAAGAAGTTAGGAAGTCGCAACGAAAGCTGGTAGAAGAAGTCCAAACCATCATATGTAACAGCTTAATCGCAACAAGTAAATTGAATGAATTCAATATTCTCAAAAACATATACCTCAAAGTTTAAAATTGCTGTCTTAAGCCTCTCTTGCAGACCGTCAGTTTCCTGAGAGTACCATTTAAAATAAAGAATTAGTTTCTCTTGAACATAGGATCACATTAACAATGATTGTTTTAAATGCTTTGATGTTTATGACTACATGAAAAATGCACCGTCTGGCTAATTACTATGGACCTGAACCGATCTGATACTTATAGAGAATAAGATAAAAAACTATACAAGGAAATTATGGAATCAAATTAGGGCTTGTTCCAATTCTGTAGTACGCCAATAAGGTACTAGCAAGGTTGATAATAAAAACATTTACATAGTCTGTGGTGGTGCAATTCTGTACTGCAGAAAAAAATAAGTTGCCCCAATTTTCTGAGTCCACAGGTCATTAGTAAAAGATTCTACTAACCTTAAAATAAGATGGATGATCATTAAGTTGGTAGGCTAGATATTCTAGCACAACCAATGAACTGACATTACATTAAAAAACTCCCCTAAACTAAGATGCATCCAAATTACATCTTTTTCCCTCTGTATCCATGAATATATTTTGCTTTGAGATTATTTGTAGGGATACCTTCATTTTTTAATAGAAAGGCCATCTCTTCATGAAAATAGAATGTAACAGTCTTTTTGTAGGGATACCTTGTGTAAGTTTGACATTTCAAGTAAGGTTGTAGTATTATGTGTTTGGGCTCTCACCAATGTGCTTCTTTCAACCTTCTGTTGTCATTTGAAGAGCATCTCTCTTCCAATAACCCCAGATGCTCTAGGCATATCAAGAGGGTGTAAAGTATTCAAGAATATCTTGCATCTTTTTGAATAAAATTGTATCGATTTGGGCAATTTTGAAATTGAGACAATTTTCCTTGCCCAATAATGCAAATCTTGTTCATGATTTTGCAAAATTCAAAAAGTAGGAAATCTAAAATTCATGAACTCAAATAAAAAAGAAGAATCATATAAAGCTTGCATAACAACAAAGAGAAATGCCCATTCAGTTTGACGCATACTTAAAAAGTAAATTTTTGTCTTAAAGATCTTTTATGTTTTTCAATTTTAAATACCAAAAATAAAGAAACTTCCCATGCATCATTCAATTAAGCATTTAAAGTACACATTGAAAATGGATTACCCTTGTACCCATGCTCAAACATTTCACGGATGAATTGCCCAACAGTTAAACTACCCAAAACAAATAAATTCATCATAAAAGAGCTGATTGTGACATTCTTCAACAAAATAAGGCCAAATAAAATACTAAAAGCTACTATTTAACATATGCAGCAAGTAACCATTCATACAACTATAGAAAGGAGACTTACTTCATCAGGCCATCCGTCAACAACAAATACATCTAATGAATAGCCATCAGTTGTTGAGAAAACATGAGCTTCACGGATGTTTAGGCCAAGATCAGATAGCAAAGCAGACAACTAGGAGAGAATAGCATGGTTAAGCATAGTTAGTAGCTTCTAACTGAAAAATGTTTGGAAACACACACACAGAGGTTATGTAAATTTCTTTATAAAAAGAGTTAACAACCTAAGAATTAGGCAGATCTAAAGGTAAGTAAAACCATGATCAGCTTCCAAGGAAAGGATATCAAGTAATGAGAAATTCAATTACGCAACTAAGTAAATAATGGAAATATAGTTTATCAGAATTTTTTCACCAGAAAATAAAAACTAGTGTTAGCAAACTTCACATGAATCATATGGAATACTACAAAACACTTATTATCTAACTGTAAATTCATAATAGTGATTATTTTCATTGTTAAATAAGCTTCTCATGATTAAAGACTCCTCCAACTAGGTTTCATTCGAATTTTGAATTCGAAAACTTTCCATATTTGACTTCGCCAAATTTGGAAACTTTGAATTCAAGTAATTTCAAAATTCGAACAAGAAGGGGAGAGTGGGAGGAGGCCGACGGTGGACGTGCTTAGGAGTGGGTGGAGGAGGTGGGGTGGTCGGCGGCCAAAGGTGGGCTAGGGCCGGCGGGTTGGGAAGAGGAAGGGGATCGGGATGGTGGAGGTAGACCACGAGTCACGGACTATTCCAATGACTGGCGGGTATTGCTTTTCGCCCGCACCTTGGGCTCTCGTTCTCCTCTCTAGCTCTCCACAAGAAGAAGTAGAAAAAGATAACAAACTAAATTTCATTCAAAATATTCATTAACCTCATACAACACATGAGACCACTATATATAGGCCTCAACTCATAAAAAAAAAAAAGTACGAAATTGCCCTCTGGGCTACAATAACAAAGCAACTCCCCACAGGGGTACAAATGGAAAAACTGAAAATACTAAATAATACATCATGACATCAGAATCAAAAGTAGAGGCGCTGAATCGAGGCCGTCGATCTGCGGTTTCGCCGGCGATAAACATGTCGATAGCGTCTGTCGATGTCTTCATCAATTATACTTTGATTCAATAAATTTTTGGTTTGATGTAATTCCTCCCATCCTTCTCCTAGTGCAATTAAAGATCGAAGATTTCCAAGGGAAAATTCTCTTTATATAAGTTTGAGGCTTGATTTTTACTATTTTTCAAGCACTTGCATTTCATTTTCTCAAATTTCTAATTATTGGTTAAAACGTGTGATTGAGTGTTGCCAAAATAGTACAATGTGGCTTGTAACAGTTGCATGAGTTTCAATAGATTGTATCAATTTCATGCTTTCATTTTCTGTGTTGTTTCTGATTGAAAGCTATTAAACTATCATTTGTATCGAATTTTTTCATATTTTCAACATTCAACTAAAGGAAATTCATAATTGTCAAAATTAAGGTTAGCAAAAAAACCTTTGAAGAAGTGTTGAGTAATTTTGTGCATCTCATGTAAATTTGCATTAAAAAACCATAAACCTTACACCATATTGTGACAAATACCGTATTACAGCCAGGATTCACTACAATATCTTTTAGAAACGTGATATACTGAGTCAATCAACAAAACAATCAAAGATGGCATCAAACAAAATTAATTAAGCTTTGGTTATTCATAAATTCAAAAAAACTATTGTAAGGTTCAAAATTATATTCCTAAATTCTATGGAAGGTGTCATCTGGATTTTCAGTTTGAATAGATAACTTGATTTTTTTTTCTTTTATTGAAGAATACAATATTTTGATTTGTGAAAAAAAAATGAATTTGCGAAAACAAAACTAATACAACATGCACAAGTATTCTGGCAAAGTGCTGCAAGTAAAATAAAATCTACATGGAATGATATAAACATAAACTAAAAATAATAATATTTGTCATTCAATAATTATACAGCCCAACTTTTATAATCAGTTAAAAACTTTAAACAAGGTGAATAGCTTGTCTTAACATTTTGCTGAGTTTACAAATCAAGTTGCCAAATATTATTTACAAATAAATATGGTTATCACCATTACTTGTTTCATAAAAAGTCATATATAAGAAATTATGGAAGAATTAGCATACAATTCGCTAGAGAGGTTAAATAAGGATTTTTTGTTGCCCTTTGTTTCAACTCCTTGTGATTTTCTTTATCATAAAACTTTAAATTCCCTCTTCTTCGGCTCCCACTTCATGGCTTTCGTTACATGATTTTGCATTTAAATCGTGTTTTTAACTTATGTTCCTCTTTTTTAATTGCAAATTGAGGAAGGCTTTGTGTTTATGAATATGGACGTTAGAGGCAGTAAAAATTAATATTCTGATTCTACTTTTGATTCAAGAAATTTATAGTGAGATGTATCTCCTAGCCTTCTCTTATAGAGCAAATGAAGATTGAAATTTTCTAAGGAAATTTATCTCCTTGTACCAACATGAGTATTCAATCTTACTATTTGGTGGCATGTTTCTATTATTTAATTATTTTTATTTATTCATAAACTTGATTGAGTTTTGCTAAAATGGCATTATCCTGTTTTTTACTTTAGAGGGAGTTTCATTAGATTGTATAGTTTTCATGATTCCAATTTTCTACTCTATATTTTTAATTGACAGTTACTAAATGTCATTTTATCATATTTCTTCATATTTTCAATTTTCATATAAAGAAATGATAGGCTATCAAAATTAATAGTTTGTGAACAAAAACTTGAATAGGCGCGCATTTTTTTATGCATCTCATCATAGATCTGCATTAGGAAACTTTAGTTCCTAAAATGTACTACATCAAAGTTTGTTTTGAAGTCATTGCTTGTCATAATCTTCAAACAAAAATTGTATCGCCCTTTTTCATCTAAGAAATGAAAGCAACTTATCCTTCAAGTTTAATGAATTTATAAGATGAATCATCCCTCCATTGAGCCTATATTTAAAATCACAAACACGATTTGGGTTATAGGAGTTTGCATAAGAACTTCACTTTTATTTATGTATTTCAGCAACTGAAATAAATAAATAAGGTCTAAACATGAACAACCCATTTAACAAGTTCCAATTACTTCAAAAGAATCTTAAGTAGAAAAATCACAAACCTTCTCTCATTTTTATGAAACCATTTATCAAGAAATTCTCAACCCTTGTCAAGTCGTGGATGATTAAATGATCTTTAAATGCAATAAATAAGACATAGCCCTAATTTTAATGATGTTAAAAACAACAGAAATTCTTCATCACATAATTGAAGGCCATAGTCTAAAAGTTCATGGTCAGGAAAGTCCACCCACATATGTATGTTAGTATTTATACATGTATCTATATATAAACTAGAAAAAGGAAAAAAAATAAGGTAATGAATAGATAGATTGTTCGAAGTACACAATTTTAACCATAGACCCAACATAGCACTTAAAAAAGGAACAACATAAAGCAATAAATCTAATTGGAGCAGAGAATATTTGCAAGGGATGGTTTGATCGTAAAGCAGTACCGTTTGTGGCTCCTAGTAAAGTAGATGCATTCAATATACACTAGTGATAACTTTTAGCCTACTTCACCATCTTTTTGCTACGTAATGAGTAACACTTAGTGGCGTCAAAAATTTACATGTAACTAATCCATCCCTATAGGTAAGGGGACGACAGATCAAGGACCACTAAAAATATAATGAGTAATCCCTTTGAAGCTACATAACACATAAATGGCAAATGAAGATAGCCTGTGACATTGTCTAACTGTCTACTACTCTACTGCATAGACTATATTATGATTTAGCCAAAAAAAAATTTCCAATTCAGAAGCCTTGATTCTTATCAGTCATGAAAAATCTATAATAATGCAAATAAAATTGAACTTTTTTCCAAATTAGTACAAAAAATGCAAGTTAAAGAGCATGAACAGATATGAAATTTATTTTGTTACTTTAAGAGGATTTTACAGTAAGTTCTGCCTTGACTACTATTGACCCATTTGTGAAGGGGCAGAAGTAAGTCCACTGGTATAGATAAGAAAAATATATTATGAATAGCTAATTGAATAAGTTCAACTTAACATTAATAGCGTTTATAAAGCGAAAAAAGCTAGGCAAGTATTTCTGCACCAACCCGACTAAGCAGCTTTGGCTTGTCAACTGTGGAAAATATTATCTCATGGATAGGAGTATATCGCCCATCATCCCTGCAAAGCAATCAGTGACAAAATATATCTAGTAAATAGTTCCAGCAGCAGAAAAATCCTCAATGAACTAGTTAAACATTGTCAGGTGCGGATATATTCAGGACAATTTTCTAACAAAATAGTTAACATGGTATGGAAAACACCCATCTTAGGAGAAACAAACAGTTGATTCCACTTAAGCTTTTAAGGACAGTTCATATCATGATTGACATAATGTCCATAATTATCCTATAAAGTACAATCATTTTAAAAAGGTACCCTCCCTGCAAGTCCTTGGGAATTGTAGATTCATATCTTGTATCCGTTTAAGAGTTGCTAGTTTAGTGCCAGACTATAGGTAGCCAACCATTGACATTAATTACGTAAATAAGCAACACACTTTCTGAAAAGAAAATGCCCTGAGCCCCAAGGTATAAATTTATAAGCATAATGATAACATAATTGTTTGCATAATTTATTATACGTATTTGTTTCTTATATAACTTCCATAGCGTTGGCTATTAAGCAGAATCAATATGAAAGACTCGGTATTCTAGAGTATGCATGGCATTGGTACTAAAGTATTTCTTCTATGTGATGTCCATGTTACCCGTGTTCTTTCGCATCACTGTGCTTTCTATCAGAACATGCAGCACCAGGGAACAACCAGACTTCCTTAAGAAAGGAAATTGCTAGGATTGTCATTCGATGTCATGCAGGCCAAGTGGGAAAGATTGTTAAACAATGTGTTGGCATATACACTTCTCTTCAAGAAAAGGAGATTGCATGGATTATCATTCAATGTCATGCAAGCCAATGGAAAAGATTGTTAAACAATGTGTTAGCATATACACTTCTCTTCCTAGCCCTTCAACTCATTGGGTTAATTTATTTATGTATTCAATTGGGAGGGATTATCAAGGATAGTCATGATGGTAGCAAATAGATTCTCTTAAATGATCGACTTCATTCCATACTCCAAGATTATTTTTTCACATTACGTGGCAAAATATTTCTTAAAAAAAATAATTATTTTACATGATTTACCGAAGACCTTAATATATTATAGAGATGTCCACTTGTTTCTTATTTCTAACACAATTTATAAAATTGTCAGGAACTACCCTTAAATTCAATTTTCCCCCTCAAAGAAATGGTTAACCTGAGGTTGTAGATAAAAGTCCTGAAATCTATTAATATGTTTAACTGAAGAAAATTATATGTATTCGTGATCTAAATCTTCTTACTGTACAATTTGCTTACAATAGAAGTATAGGAAAATTTATGGGTAAAACATTGATTGAAATTGTTCAAGGATTGAACCCTAAAAGGCCTATAGATCTTGATCCTTTACCACCGCATACATATTCTAATTCTGCTGTAATTTGCAAAAACATATACATGTTTTATATGACGAGATTAAAGAATAGATTGAATTTTATAATGAGAAATATTTCAATTTGTCAATATTAAGAGAAGTGCTAGAGAGGATGACAAGGTGACCATGTCATTTCAAATTTTCAATACATCCCAAATGATACACGCAAAGTAGACATAAGAAATTGTATGCAATAGCTTATGATCCTTTCAAAATTAATAAGAAATTAATTCTGATACTTGTATTTTAGAAATCAATTATAATACTTATATTTTAGATTTGCTTCAAGATATGTTTATTAATCATATTTTAAACATTAAAGATATATCATATTATCAAGGAACACTCATACCTCAAGAATTGCCTATTGATTCTTTTATAGGAGGGAACACTCATACCTCAAGAATTGCATATTGATTTTTTTATAGGAGGGATTTCTACTACATATGTTATTTTCACATATCTAATCATCAAATCTTATCAGTCTACTTGGATGTAGAAACTATTATTTTAGACGAAGTGATGTTTGATAAAAATATAGAACATAAGTTATTGGTCATATGGAAAGGTGGACCTCCTTTAATTGATACCTAGAAAACAAAGAGTCATAACTATTCGAGGGAGAATTCTCTACCCTGTAGAAAAGTTGATGTACTACATACCTTCAAACATGCCAAAATAACCTACAAAATCTCAAAGTAGCAATAAACCAATTACAAATAGTCAAACCAAGATAGAATAAATATAAACAGACCCCATTTCAAGCTACTTTAGACCTACTTATATATATATATATATATGTCTAACTTTTTTCAATTTATTTTTTAAATTAAATTACTTTGATAGGTGTTATCTTCTCTTAGATTAATGTAGGTTTAAATTTAAAGTTTATAGGAATTAGATAGGATTAGATTTGCATCTAAATGATTGGCCTTATCCCTTACCTTTCGAAAAATTAACATCCATGATATACATTTGGATGATTGACATGGAATGAATCAAATTATTTGTGGCAAATTAAGTGTTTTTTAGATTCAAGCTATGTACATGGATCATTCCAAGTTGTCTATGCTGAGTTTTTCTTCCACCCCTCCAATG
This sequence comes from Dendrobium catenatum, assembly GCF_001605985.2. Classification (NCBI taxonomy): domain Eukaryota; kingdom Viridiplantae; phylum Streptophyta; class Magnoliopsida; order Asparagales; family Orchidaceae; genus Dendrobium; species Dendrobium catenatum. The sequence continues at coordinate 506,592 of NW_021319579.1, forward strand.
AAATTAAGCAACATGCTTTATAAATTCTTATGTTGCAGTGGTTTTCATGTTATTTGTTTAAAGAAACATCATTGGATTTTTATGAATATTAGCAACATGACAAAAGGCAGTTCTACAAACTATGCATCTCTTTTAAAAACTAAACTAATAAATCAGGATAAAATATGGTTAAATTGTGGTGCAAAAGTATCAAATGTTAATGACTGGGGAGAAATAGTTACTTGACAAAAAATAACTGGACAGAGCACTTAGGTTTAAAAAAACCTTGCAGAAAGGGCATCATTGGAGGATCTTCCATCTTCCTTGTCTTCGATGGTTTTTCCCGCATCCAAATTCAACTCTTCAAGCTTTGAGCAAGGTTCAAAGTCAAACCCACAATCCCTATTTATACTCAGAAAATAGCTACCAAAAATCAAAAATTTCTATCAATCATAGGCAATAAAGGAAGAGACTCAATATCAAACAACCTGATATGACATATGGCAATTAAAACCTTCACATAAAATAAATGTTGGAACTTATTCCGTGTAACTAAATGAATACTTTATAGCTTAGGCACTTCGAGAGTGGAAATCTATAATTTGCTGACATTTCACCTTTATGCTCATTATCATCATATCCAATTGAAATAGACTCTGAAATGCTGTTGCTGATCACTCCACTCCACCCCAGTCATGAAATGCTACTCAGTACGACAGAGAATAGTTGAGAGAAAAACTGCTCTGACAGGACCGAGGCACCACCATGAAAAAGGAAAAGGAAATGTCTGATATAATATAATCAGAATGCCCGATAAATATATGGAGTGCAAAATTTTTGCTAGGTTAGGTTCAGCTTGACCGCTTCATCACTTCCATTCTACCACCTTGTGTCCCACTTTTCCAAGCATTCCACTCATTCTAACTTACAAATAAATTAATAAAAAAAGGAGCTGCCCATTTCCTTTCCCACGAATGTATCATCCCTTCCCTCGACCTTATCCATTGGCCTCTCTATTACCATCTCAAATCTACCCTCATCCTCTGATCTCAATCATTCGAATGCAGCTCTCTCTCTCTCTCTCTTCCACTAATTGTTGGGAATATGCAGTACTGCAAGTAAAGAACTGCTACAAACATGAAAAGTGTGGAAGGTTCATACGAATTATTTTACAAGAGCCCGTAGAAATTAACTGAAAAGACTTTAGTAGAGTGCAACTAACAAGCAAAATAACCAAAATAGTGATAACTGATAGACTGAACTGTTAGAATAGGTCATGAGCTGTGTTCAAAACATGTGAAAAAGACACGACTTGTTTGTTTGACCTGAAAAAACACCTAGCATTGTGAATGATTAGAGGACCACATATAAACATGTCAATTCAAAACAGATCCACCAGGAAAAAACTAAAATCAGCTAAAGACCAGTTGCAAATTCTCTTCATAGATTCTGCCATCTACTCCCATTCTTTGTACTGAAATTTTCTTGCCCCTCTACCAACTTCACATGGTAGGTTAACAGCACATTCCATACGCTCTCAATATGTATTTATGGCTTCAGAACAAGCTTCATTAATGGTTGGAACGTCAAAATGTCCAAAACTGGAACTTTTATTTGGTCCGGTCACAGGACCTAGCTCTACGTTCGGCCGCCAGTAGAATCGCGCCACGCGTTCTCACTATTTATCGCGCGCCCCGACAACCCGACCCGGAACGGACCCATGATGGCTCGGTATTTCTCGATTTTGCTAGGTATTGCTCAGTATTGCTAGGTATTGGTCGATTTTGCTCGGCAATAACCAATACCGAGCAAATACCGAGCAATACCGAGCAAATACCGAGTAATACCGAGCAATACTGAGTTGTACCGAGTTTTTCTAGAAAAACTCGGTATTGCTCGGTATTGGTCTTCACAGAGCGATATTTCTCATTATTGCCAAGCAATACCTAGCAATACCGAGTAATACCTCGCAATACGCGAACATAGCATTCCTGGGTTCCGATCCGGGTCAAGTCATCGGGCCGCGCGGAAAAGAGTAAGAGCACGTGGCGACATGTTATTGGCGGCCGAACGTAGCTCTACGTCCGGTCATAGGACGTAATAATTGTTCCCAAAATTGAGGTGCATATGTAGTTATTTGTGTTCTGTTTCAACTTTCATACAATTTAACGTGTCCTGCACGTGCTTTCCTCAGATTCCGAATTATTTCTCATCAAGTACTGACAACTGTTTCATAAATTTATATCTAGAAAATAATTTAAAATCTTCAGATAAAACTACGTTTAGCACAAATTGTTGTCAAGTTGAAGCCAAAATTTATATCAAGAAAACTAACTCGGAATAATAAATGATACCTAAAAGGCTAAATAATAGATGCAAGTCATAGGTCATAGCATGGGCTTAAAAATTGGTCGTCAATGGGAACAGAATAAGTCATTCACTAATGAAACCTACATGACGAAGAAGGGGAAGTCCTATCACATGAGCACACTAGGAGACAAAACCTACAGGCCTAGCGACGTGCACTACAAGATCAAGCAAGATTCGTTAACAAAGCGCCAGATGCTATAAATAATAAAGTTTATATGATAAATATGTGAATCAAAATGTTTACGTGTTATGCATGTAAATCCCCCTATATCTATGTAGCACCAATACTCCTATTTATGAGGCATGTTGTATCGGATACGGATACACCTCCAATACGGAACGGATACGTGTCGGACACAGCAAAGCTGTGTCCAATTAAAATAACATTTAAATATAACGGGACACATGTAAGGATGCACATGTCCTGTTAAAAAAACGAAAAAAAGTGACAGGCCGCTCGATTTGTCCTATTCATTTCCGATGCCACTCGATATGCCTATTCAGTTCTTCCACGGCTTAAATCATTTCCGCAAGCTAGGATTTCCATTTCCACACAGCGTGTTCGTCTTCTTTGTTGTAGTCGAATGAGAGCTTGAGGACGCGAGCATTGAAGCCGACAGGATCATCCTTCATCGACGGAGTGGCTCAATGACGCGAGCAATGAAGGCGACTCGAGAGGTGAAGCCAACGGGGAGTTTCCTTCGTTGGTTTTCGTGTGCATTCAGCTTCAAGTGCTAAGGTATGTTGTTAAATCATTTACGGGAAGTTTCTTTTGTTCGTTTTCTTGGTCGTAATCAAGTCCTTGTTAAATTGCAAGCTGTTGCGCTTTAGCTGCGCTTTTGCAAATACTTAGCAAAAGGGCAGCAAACATGCATTCATAATTGCACTTTTGCTGCCTTTTGCTAAGTATTTGCAAAAGCGCAACAAAAGGACAACAAATATTCAATTAGTATGTTATTTTTTGTGCTGCAGCTGCTCTTTTGCTGCGTTTTTGTAAATACTCAGCAAAAATGCAATGATGACTGCATATTTGCTGTCATTTTGCTAAGTATTTGCAAAAGTGCAACAAAATGGAAGCAAATATTCAATGGCAAAATATTTGTTGCGTTTTAGCTACCCTTTTGTTGCACTTTTGCAAATACTTAGCAAAAGGGCAGGAAATATGCACTCATAATTGCACTTTTGCTACCCATTTACTGAGTATTTGCAAAAGCACAGCTAAAAGGCAGCTAAAGCGCAGCAAAAGGGCAGCTGAACCAGCAAATATGCATTCACTCTAACAATTGAACTTATAATTTGTGTCGATCCTTCGTATGATAATGAGCTCTAGTGGTGGAGGAATTGGGCATGCTGATAGTCCATTAGAGACCAATATTTAAGATAACAAACCTCTGTGGGCTCATGTGACAAAAATAAGAAAGACGTCAGAAGGTGGCAATATTGCATTCAAATGCAATTACTATAATGCCACATATAAAATATCACATTACATAGTAAAAGCTCATTTGTTGAAAATTAGTGGTCATGAAATTAAAGCATGCCCAAAGATAAGCTCATCACAAGTGGTTGAATTATAAAGAAAATTTAGTGAAGCTAAGCAGAGGAGTAGAAAAGAGCTTCCAAAATATATTCCACTTCCAAGCACCCATACATCATATCCTTCATCATCTTCTTCAATTTGAAGTGATGATAATACTGTGAATAAAGGGTTTTTCATGATTGAGGGATATGAACTTAAAAGAAGAAAACATTTTGTTAGATAATACTTTGGAGAAAGCATTTAATTTGCAAATGAGAGAATAATTAGATGGGAAAATAACTAGAATGTTTTACTCAGATAGACTTCCTTTTAACCTAGCAAGGAATCCACATTACAAGAATGTCTTTACATATGCATGCAATAATAATCTTGCAGGATACGTGCCTTCAGGATATAATGTTATTAGAACCAAGTTGTTGCAAAGAGAGAGGAATAATATTGGGAAGTTGTTAGAGCCTACCAGAGGACTTTGGAAGGAAAAAGGTGTTGCTTTGGTTTGTGATGGGTGGACGGATCCACAAAGACGACCACTAATCAACTTCATGGCTGTAGTAGAGAGTTATCCTATATTTATCAAAGGTGTAAACTGTGAAGGACAGTACAAGGATAAGTTCTTTATTTCTAATTTAATTAAAGAAGTCATCATGATGGTGGAGCCTTCAAACATCATCCAGGTCATTACTGATAATGCACTTATTTGTAGAGCTGCATGTATACTTGTGGAGCAAGTCTATCATCATATTTTCTGGACATCATGTGTTGTGCATACGTTTAATCTTGACTTGAAAAATATTTGTGCAGCTAAGAATACCGAGCAAATGAAATCACCCACAATGAATGTCATTGGATCACAATGATTGTTGAAGATGCAGTTGTGATTAGGAATTTTATTATGAATCACACAATGAGACTCTCTATGTTAAATGATTTCTCTAATTTGAATACGCTTGCAACTGCTAAAACTCAGTTTGTCTCATAATGATGTTGAGAATATTCAAAAAAATTAAAAATGCACTTCAAGCTATGGTGATCAGTGACAAATGGTCATGTCATAGGAAAGATAATATTGAAAATGCTACATATGTAAATGAGAAGCTTTTAGATGATTTATGGTGAGATGAAATTGAATACATCTTAAATTTCACAGATCCAGTTTATGAGATGTTGAGAGTTGCTGATACGGATAAATCTTGTTTACATCTCATTTATGAGATGTGGGATTCAATGCTAATCAAGGTAAAATAATTTATATATAAACATGAGAGGAAGACACTTCATGAAAATTCAAGCTTTTGGGATGTTATTTATGCTATTCTAGAAGATAGGCGGAGCAAAAGTAACACAACTTTACATTGTTTGGCTCACTCACTAAATCCCAGGTTAATTTCAACATTTATTCATTATTAATTCATAATTTATCGTTTAGTAATTATCTAATGCTATTTGTTTTAAATATTATTTAAAGATATTCAAGTAAAGAATGGCTTCAATAAGATCCTCAAAGAGTTTCTCCACATAAAGATTATTTAAAAATTTTAAATATGAGAAATATATGTTTGAAGTGTTATTTTTCAAATGATGAGAGAAAAAGTGTCAATATTGAGCTTACTAAATTTTTTTTGTTATTTAGAAGACTTTGGTGAGCAAGAGACATTGCGTGATAGGTGAAAAATTGATCCGAAAATATGATGGTTGATACATGGAGCTTTAGCACCTCTACTTCAAACAATCGCCATAAAATTACTTGGCCAAGTTTCATCCTCATCTTGTTGTAAAAGAAATTGGAGCACATACTCTTTCATTCAATCAACGAAGAGAAATAAAATTACTCCACAACGGGATGAAGATTTAGTTTATGTGCGATTTAATTTATGTGCTTACAAACCTTCAGCTTCTATCAAGGAAAACTCAACCTTATATTGAAGGAGATAATAGGATGTGAGATGTTACTGGAGATGACTTTGAATCTCTTGAAGATAAGGGAATATTAAAAATTGCTAATCTTTCACTTAATGAGCCTGAATTGGAAGTTATGATATTTATTGAAAATGATATAGAAGTTCAAAGACAAACCACTGAAGAAGCTAATCATATCATTCCTTGTATTGACTAGTTGAAATTTCATGTGCTAGACAATTTATGTTTACGTTTTTGTTGTTGTACTAAAAATGTAATGCTTACTTTTATTTTGATATTATAAGTTACAATGCTACAAATGTTGTTGCTTTCATTTTTTTTTTAATTCTAATATTACGCTTTGATTATTTTCTTAATTTTTATGTATGATTTATATATTATAATGTTGTATCCGCGCCATACTCGTATCCTGCATTTTTAAGAATTGACATGTTTCGTATATGTATCGTGTCGTATCTGTGTCATCGTATCTGTATCGGTGCAATTAATTAACTAAGAATCACAAATACTTCTAAATTATCTGTGTCTGTATAGGACATGGATAAAACTCTAACGCACCCAAAAACACATCAGAAATATTCAAAACTACGTCAAGTTCAATTTAAGAGTAAAATAAAATTTCAATACAAACCGAATATGAGGCGAACATGCCCCGACACCTCTAATAGTACAGACACTGGAGCGTGGTAGAGAGGGGAATTTGAGGAAAAGAATTGTACCTCATACCCTAACATGGCCACATTTTCTTCTATACCAACGAGGGCAAGAGACAATCAAATATGAGAAACAAGTGAGTCGAGCAACTCTAGCCACGATAACATAAATGGGCAATGGCTTCCTGCGCACAACTTCAACTTTAACACAAGCAAGACTTGGGGACCATGATAGGGGGCAGCTACAACTACAAAACATAAGCTAGGCACTTGACACCAATGCTCGACTTCAACTAAAACTGTAGCATTGACTTCTACGACAATAACGAGCAATGGTTAATGAATAAGGGCAATATCGTCTTTTATTTCCTTTCATTGTAGGAGGTTATATATAAGCCCCATATATTTCTTTTGTGGTTAATGAATAAATGATTCAATGAAATTTTGATGTTTGTCTTCTTCTTCTTGTGTGTGCACTAGAGAAGAGAGAGAGCCCGAGTTTAGGGTGAGCACCATACCCACCAGTCATTGGAAGAGTTCGTGACCGTGGTTTATTTTCTTCTCTTTACCCTTGTTCTTTCTCCCCAATCGGCCGCCCCATACACCTCCTCAAGCCACCAGCAGAAGTCCCCCCTTGCCCCAACCGTCGACCGCCTCTCCACTTTCCTCTAGCCCTTTGACCCCTAGCCATCCCCCCATTCCCAATCGTCGGCCACCATTATTCCCCCAAGATCTATAGTCGGCCCCAACCCCCTCTCCCCTTTAATGATGAATTCAATCATCATTACTACTTACCTAAAATAGCCTAAATAATTTGAGAAATAAAGTTTCTCAATTTGAAATTCAAATTTTGAATTTCAAATAGTTTCCTAAATTAACAAAAGCTATATTAGGAAAGTTTTAAACCTAAGTTCAATTTAATTTTAAATTGGATTTGATTGAATTATTCTTTTTTCTAAATTAGAGAGCTCAATTAGGAAGCTCTTAATTTTCTTCCCAAACCCTCCTCCCTCTCTCTTAATGTCGTCGGCCCCCTTTATTGTCCACCTCCTTTGAATTTCTTCTTTAAGCCCTAACCCTAGTTGAATTTGAAATCAATTTCGAATTCAATTCCCTCCAAAATCACTTAACCTGAAATTAATTTCAGGTTTCTTGGTTTTTCCCTAACCTAAACCTCACATAATCCAAATCTCCACTCTCTCTTTGGCTGCACCTCCTCCTCTCCCCTTGTTTCTCTTGGAAACCCTAAATATCTCATGAGTTTTGGAGCGAATAAGAGAAGACAAATTCCCTCCTTCATTCTAACATTGGTGTATGGCCAACCCTGAGATCGACTACGGATTCGCATACAACGCTCAAGGGGAAATCAACATCTTGATATCTCCTTTCTTCGATCCAGACAAGACATACGAGGATTCAATGGAAAGCTATGTCAACTGCATACTCTAACATCTCGCCGAGACAATTGACAAGCAACGACCCACGGGACATTGGCAAATCATCAGCCGACCCACAACGTCTCCTCCTCCGGCTACTTCTCCGGCGAACAAGACTTTACGTGCAACTTGTCTTTAGGGTTGCTTCTAGCCTTTCTCCGTTAAACCCCATCTGCAAGAGCAAGTGTGAAGGAACTCAAGGTGAACACTTCTCGTTGTTACGCTGTGGATTTTTGTTTCTTCGCCATTAATTTTATTTTTTATTTTGTTGTTACTTGCAAGTATCTTGTTAATCTCAATTATAATTGTTCGCTATTACTTGATCTTTTAACGAAAAATTCTAATAAATCTAACTTGGTGAAACATAAGTTTAAAATTAGCAAAGTTAAAGTTCAAAGTATTGTTAATTTCCAAAAACAATCCTTGTTTCACATCAAACGTACATTAAGAATGAAGATTAAAAAGCGCTTTAATTAGAAGTGATTATTCAACAAAAGTGGATGAGATATTTTGATAAATTTTTCAATGAAGATTGTGAGAATACGATTGACTTTAGTGACCATAGCAACTTAAATGAAAATATTTTTTTTTATTTTTATCGACGTATTTGTATAACCAAAGTTAGAGAGGCTTTAAGTGGAAAAGCTGTTGAACCTGATAATATTCTAATAAGTGTAAAAATGCTCATGAGATAAAGGAATTTCTTGGATTACGAAATTTTTCAATATTATTTTGAAGACTAAAAAATGTCAGATGGGTCAAGACCGAGTGTGTTGATTTCTATTTTTAAAAATAAGGTGATGCACAAGAGTGTATGAATTAAGAAATTAAGTTAATGTGTCATATTTTAAAATTATGAGAGAGAGTTATTGAGCATAGGTTACTATGTGATATTAATATTTTTCAAAATCAATTTAGATTCCTGCTGATAGGCCTACTATGGAAGCTATACATTTATTGAGTGGTTTGATGGAGAAGTATAGAGATAATAAGAAGAATCTACATATAATATTTATTGATTTAGAAAAAGTATATAATAAAATTTCAAGAGAAATACTCTGGAAAGCTCTAGAAAAGAAAGAGATTAATAATACTTATATTCAACTCATTAAGGATATGTATGCAAAAGTTGTTACTTGCATTCAAACACAAAGTTCTTTTACCAATTATTTTCATATTTCAATTGGATTACATCAAGGATCAGCTTTAAGCACATATTTTTTGTTATAGTCATTGATGTTCTTACTAGACATTTCCAAGAGGATGTATCATGGTGTAAACTTTTTTACTGATGATATTCTTCTAGTTGATAAGACTAGAGAGGGAGTTGAAGATAAACTTGAATTATGGAGGTCAACATTAGAGTCTAAAGGTTTTCGTTTGAGAATATCTAAAACTAAATATATAAAGTGTAATTTTAGCAGTAATAGATCTAGTGGATGGTGGCTTTACTCTTCGAGACAAAATGCAAAACGAGTATATACGTGAAAGGTTGGAGTAGCTCCAATGGCATATAAGATTAGGGAGAGTCGCCTTAGATGGTTTGGTCACATAAAATGTTGGTTTTTCAATAACTCAGTTAGGAGAGTAGATGTATTAGATTTGATCTATGTTAAGAAAGGTAGAGGTAGACCTGAAATTTTTTTGCTAGAAAATATTAGAAATAACATTTTTTATTAGATTAAAATGAAATTTTGACTCTTCATATAACACAATGAAGAAAAAGTATTCATGTAGCCGACCCCACATAGTGGGATAAAGACTTGATGTTGTTGTTGTTGTTGTTGTTGTAGTTGTTGTATTAGTAAACGAGGAATTGAGAATGCTGCATATGCACATAAATGTAATTTGACATAAGTCCAGGAATAATTTGCAAGTACCTTCATGAAACGAACATTAAAAGCGGGCCGTTTTCTAGGGTCCTTCGCATCTGAAAGCAATTTCCAGTGCAACAGAACATCTTCCGCTCTATCAACATTAATATCAACACTATAACTGTACGTTGAAAGAACCCGATCAGTTTCATTCAATGATTAATCAAAAGACTGAAATCAAGTTGAGATTAAAAACAAACTTTGCTTAACTGTCTAATAAGAGAGATAATTGACCCCAAAAGGGGATTTAAGAACCTTAAAAAATAAAAAGAGCTCTTACATAGTTGAAATTAATCAAATAAACATCATGAAAAGAAAATTCAACCTCAACTTAAATTACAGCAGCCGAAACATATAATTTTTGCTTCAAGTAAATCTCAAAAGCGTCCATTCCAAATAAAATGCAAGTATTTCAGTCTGAGCAGTTCAAAATTTCAAAAATTTAAAGCGTCAAATTCGCATGCAGAATCAGGAAAAACCGATTGACAGCAAACAAATAAACTCTACATGACACGCCCTAGGCAGCCAATCAGATCAGGAACAGATTACGGATCCTCAATCACAAGCGTCATAGTGTACTTGAAGCAACACAAAAGACGGGATGAAACATGGATATCCAATTCAGATGCCAAACCAAAGGTCGCCACCTCAGACCATTGAGCTCGCTCAAAAACTAATAAAAAAACAGCACCGAATAAATAATCCAAACCGAAAGAAGTGAACCAGATACTAAGTCGGAACGAAAGCAAGACACAAAGATACCTCGTTGGCAACCGGCTGAAGTGAGCATCAAGCAGATCCCTCAGGTTCGGATTGGCGATCGCCTCCGGGTTCTGGCACTCCACAAGCCTCGTATAGATTTCGTTCTTGATATCGTAAGATGGGTCCTGACCGGCAAGCCACCGCGGCGGCGACGAACTCTCCCCCACACCTTCCTCAATGAGTTCCATCGCTCCCAGGCGAACTCACCGAACTGGAATCATCGTCAGAGCAGGACTTAGGGTTCCACAGGTGAGTAGGCGCGAAGAATCTCGGACGGTTGGCGACCGGGATATAGGGGAGCAACGGAGAAGCGGCAAGGGCAAAAGCGTCTTTTGGTGGCTGAAAAGGGAAGAAACGAGGCAAACCGGAGCGGGGAGGAGGAGATAAAAAGCAGGATGTTCAAGCTTTTTGTGGAATGTTCAAGGGGAGGGCGGGAGAGAGAAAAGATTGGGGCGTAAATATAACAGGCCAGGAGATTCGGGCTTAAGGCGCCAGAACGAGGAGAAAAAGGGGGGAGATGAGGATAGGGTTCGGACTTCGTACTTCGAAGGTGCAGATGAACGATCCGATATGAATCCGTCAAACAGCGTTTCCGGCGAAAAGACATTCGATTTGACACGTGGATAATTGGGAATATTTTGATTATTGATAACAGAGAAATTTTAGGTCAATATATTGACCAAAAATAATCATATATTTATTAAATTTATTTTTAAATAAATATATATAATTAAATAAAATTAATAAATATATTTTTTATTCAAATTAAAATTTTATGTGAGGAGATTTGAATTTTTTTTGCCTGAATAAAGTATCAGTAGATTTGTGTAGGGTTTATTGGGAATGATATCTGGGTCCCATCTTGATTTTGTAGTAATTTATTTATTTTAGAGTTATACTGAGTCGGCAAAAGAAGGAAATTTATAATCAGATAATAATATTTTTTTCATAGATAATAATACTTGATTTTATTATTTTATTATTTTTATCTTACATTTTATGATTAATAAAAAAATGCATGACTTTCTCGTAAAGTCCTATCTTTTTAGGCGGAGATTTGGGATCCTTTTTAGTTTTTTTTTTAATATGTTTTTTATATATTTAGTATTTTCTAAGCAAAAAAAAATATTTTTTTGCTCAAATATCAATAAACCATGACAAATTAAAAAAATATTTCAACAACTGAAGCTTAACTTTTTAATATATCCCAAATTTATAATGGTTAATTATAAGAGAAAAGCAACAAATATAAATGACACATCTCGATAATAAAAATATTTTTTTAGAGAAAATAAATAAATAAATAACACATCTTAAAAAATTTAAATATTGATGCAATATATGTATTGAATTTTTTTCAAAATTAATTTTAAAAATCTTTTGAACTTTAATTTGAGTGAACAACAGTTCAAATTGAGCATCTTGACAAGACAAATCGAATGACAACAAAAGTAGTAGTTTAATACAAATAAAAATGAGCCTCAATTAAGCACTTCAAATATAGCTGAAATTTCTAAAATAATCATCAATTTTTGCACATTTATAACCCAACCAAACCACTCAACGAGACAATCCAACAATCCTGTGATTTTTTTATTTTGAGGTCATTAACGTGCTTAAATACAAAATGAACAATCTACGATAAAAAAATTTTCAATTGAGTTTTTATGAAAATCTGATTGAATTTATCAAAAAGCTTCTCTCAAAATATTATAAATATACACCCGTCAATACGTGAATAACAACATCCAGTTGTTGCATCTCCAACATTTTCATTTACACCCTCGAAATGCAAAAGTGTATCACTTTATATCTTTTCTCCTCTAATTCAGGAAAAGAGCTAACTCTTGTAATTTAATTGCATAGCGAATCATTTCATTCAACCACGACTCGTGAATTTTTATCGCATATGTGTGTGTGTTTGGGATCTTTATAAAAAACTAAGATATAAAATTTGTGTGTAGATAAATGAGAGAGGGTTGGGTTTTAAGTATCATATAAGATGTTTTAAAAATATATTAGCAATTGAACAAGACTTATATGCTTAAACTCTTATATCAAAATTATTTAATTCAAAATTGATATAAACTTTAGTCTCCGTTTAATTTTGAGATAATAGTTTAATTAAGTTTTAGTGATTTGTGACTCCCATGAGTCTTAATCGGCTTTCATCTAATAACCCTACATAGTTGATTGAGATGATGATGTGTGATATTGATCATATAGAAATACATCATGAGGATATTGTTAAAATACATGAGATAATCTACATCAAATAATTTAAAATTTCATTACTAAAAAAATATCAAATTATTTAACTCTCACTATTAAAGTTAAAGTTTTAAATTGAAAATAATTTAACTTATTAATGGTCAACTAAGATAGTAGTTATATGCTTCTGTATGCCTTCAGATAGTTAATGGTTTGTGATGAAAGAACTCGACTCTAGTGGGATACATAGGAGAACTTGTCCAATGATTAACATGTGCAACTTGCCCGGGCTTACAAAAGAAAGTTGTCTAATATGTGGCAATCAAAGCTCCTCACAGAACTAGTGAATAGTCATTTGCCACATAAGAAACCAACTGTCAGGGTCACTCGCTCTCTTCCAAAGCTCGTATCCTCATTCATGCTCACCAATCTCTAGTACAGGAAAGCAATGTTGACCTCATATTTGTATAAGGTCATTAGAACCTATCCAGACTCCTAACATGATATGTGGCCCCCAATATTGATCACCAGCAACCCCAGGCCTATCATTCGCATGCCCTCTTTTCTCTTTCAAATGTAGCTCTTTTTATTGCTCTTGAATCTTTATAAATTAAAATATGAAAATAAACATTTTGGATCTCTTTGACTCATTAAGATTTTGAGCCCCCTTAGTACTTCTTTACAAATTTGCCTACTTGTAAAGGCCTGTCACGTAAAAAAAACTTAAATGCAACAATCAAAAGTCAAAACTTAAAGATAAGGGCCGGCCACTTAATATCATAATAGAAATATCCAAATCAACTACACCATCTCATAATTACTAGTATTTATAGCTGTCATGTATTAACTCTAGTTAGTAAAATAAATCATTTATTGTTATTATTCCATAACCCCCAACAATTATTTTATTACATTTTATGTCATTTTCATGACTCAATTTGCATCTTTTGCAATGTAACCATTCCAAAGAATATAAGTAATTTATGAAAAAAGGAATGCCCAGCAGCCCAAGCAATCAATCAACAGGGTCATTCTTGTATTTATATTATTAGCTGTTCTTAGTCTCTTCCCACTTTCTTGGAGATTTGAACTACGTCTTATGTGTGAACGAATGGTATTAAAAAAAAAAAACTTGTTAATTAAATACCATTGGATGACTAACTTGTTTGTATTATATTGCATGTTGTTCATTTTTTAGCTTATTAATTAGAATATAGGAACACAATAATTGCTCAGAATCTGGGCTTAAATAATATATAATCAAGTAGTCCATTTGACAATTATTTTATTAGAGCATCTCCAATGGAACGACAAATAACTGTTTGTCATTCTTCCGTCGTTCTAACCGAGCGGTAATTTCGATGTCAATATTGACGTCGCACTGTTCACCCGCTAAATTTTTATGTGTCAACGGGATTTGCCCGCGAAATGGAGAAAGAAGGTTACGAGACGACGAAGCCTGCAAATGGAGTTTGATTGGAGCAGAATTACCGCTTTTTGGAGTTTTGCTGGATTTTGCAGTGTAAAATGGGGTTTTCGGTTGGAGATGCCATTAGTAATATTTCTTTGGAGCGCGGATAATCATTTGAAGTCCGATAATTAAAAATTTTAAATTTATTTTCAACTAATATGTTATGAGGCCGAGATGGAGCTCAATGATCAATCCAATAATTATTTTTCCGGCAAGAAATAAAGCAATATTAAATGTACGTCCCCGAGTTATATAATAAAAGGTTACGATCAAAGGTTGCATTCCCTAATTAAATTGTTAGTGGAAAAAATAATTGTTCATGTTATGATCCAGCTTTGATTAAAATGACTAATAAAATGTATTTTTTTTTTCTTATAAGGTTGACATGTTATATGAAAATTAGGGCTACAATTTTTTTTAAAGTTTGAAAAGCTAGTTGGACACTCTTAATTAAGTGGGATTTATTATTCTGTATGGAGTCCGAATATTGCCCGGATACCAATAAAAATGTGTCACGTCACCCCAAAATATACTGCGCTCGGTACCGAGCGTAACCAGACGGTTCTCCCGTCCGGTGTCCACACAAAATAATTATGCACGAAAACTTGGAGCTCCAGTTTCAGTAATTGTTGAAGATCATTGTGACCAAAATTTTGTGACAATGAAACAGTTGTAGCATATAATTTCTGAATCCTCAAGGTTTGCACAAAGTTTGTGACACACTGATTTAGCCCATTATTTTATGACGACACTTCCTATTGTAAATAGCCCTTACCAATAAAATCTGTAATAGAAGCCCTTGTTGCGAACATGTTTTTTTTTTTTTCTAAAGTTTTATATATTTTCTAATTGTGGCATTTGAACATTTATGTCAGAAATAAAGACACTCTATAAGTCGCCAGTCTGTGATAATTCCCCGTTATCATTCAATGCATTTTTGTTTATGATAGCTTTCTTACTACTTTAAAAAGCAATAAGAAAGCCGTCCAAATAAAGTATTAGTATCTCTTAACAATATTAAAATTGAGAGATCTCAAACTCTTCAAATTTGTCTTACTAAAATACTCATTTTGAGTATAAGCATATTATATGCAGAAGTTATTTAGCTCCTCAAGTGGTCTTATGTAGCTTTCAATTATATATTTGTGTTGTGTCATGGAGTATTCACAGCGTTAGAGAAATATAAAGTTTAATGTCTTAGTATTATACGAAGATCCAGCTTGCAATCAAATAAGAGAGAGAGGGTGTTGTGTTCATAAGAGACACCAGAGTTTTTACGTGGAAACCTCTGAAAAGGGGAAAAAACCACAGGGCCTGGCCCAGTTTGAATGAATCCACTAGTATTTCCAGTCGATTACAAATGAGGCCCTTCCTTAGGAGAAGGTCTTGGCTTGATGGTAGAAATGTACATCATATAGAGTGCATTACATGGTTAGAGTTACAATATAGACATGTTTGTTTAGTTGGCATGACCATAGTCGATAGGATAGAGGTCGGAAAGACCGTTATTTGGTGATGAAGGTCAGAAGGACCATAGTAGGTGATGGAGGTCGGAAGGACCGTACCGTAGTCAGTAGGAAACATAGGTCTGAAAGATCATAATTATAGGATGTTACTCCGGTAGAACTATGGGCGTTAGGTGGTGGCCTAGCAGAAGTTTGGCCCTCAAGTGGTGGTTCGGCAAAAGTATAGACCTCAGGTCGTGGTCCGATAGAAGTCTGTGCCTCAAATGGTGGTCTAGCGAAAACTATGGCCTCAAGTGGTGGTCCGGCGGAAGTTCAGCACCTTAAGTGGTGGTCCGACAGAGCAACGATGTCAGGCGGTGGTCTGGTGGATCTTAGGGCCTTAAGTGGTGGTCTGAAGGAGCAGCGACGTCAGGCGGTGGTTCGGCGGAGGTAACAGCCTCAAGTGATGGTCTGACGGAGCAACGACGTCAAGCGGTGGTCCGGTGTAGGTGAGAGCCTCAAGTGATGGCCCGGCGGAGCTCAGGGCTTCAAGTGGTGGTATGACAGAGTGACGACGTCATGAGGTGGTCCGGCGGAGGTGATGGCTTCAGGTGGTGGTCCGGCAGAGGTAACGGCCTCAAGCGGTGGTCTGACAAAGCAACGATGTCAAGCGGTGGTCCGGTGTAGGTGAGGGCCTCAAGTGGTAGCCCGGCAGAGCTCAGGGCTTCAAGTGGTGGTACGGCAGAGTGGTACGGCAGAGTGACGATGTCATGAGGTGGTCCGGTAGAGGTGATGGCCTCAGGTGGTGGTCCGACGGAGCAACGACGTCAGACGGTGGTCCAATGAAGGTGAGGGCCTCAAGTGGTGGTCTAGCAGAAGTCCAGACATTAGGTGGTGTCCTTGTGGAGCACAGGGTCTCAAGTGGTGGTTTGGCGGAGCAAGGACGTCAAGCGGTGGTCCGGTGGAGGTGAGGGCTTCAAGTGGTGGTGTGGTGGAGCAACGACGTCAGGCGGTGATCCAGCGGAGGAGAGTACCTCAAGTGGTGGTCTGGTGGAGCAACGATGTCAGGCAGTGGTACAGCAGAGGTGAGGGCTTCAAGCGGTGGTTCGACGTAGCAACGACATCAATCGGTTTTCCGGCGGAGGTCAGGGCCTCAAGTGGTGGTCCGGTGGAGCTCAGGGCCTCAAGTGGTGGTCCGACGGAGCAACGACGTTAAGCAGTGGTCCGGCGGAGGAGAGGGCCTTCAGTGGTAGTCTGGCGAAGCTCAGGTGGTGGTCGAGGATGAGCTTCTTCCTTCTCTTCTTGATCATGATCCACTTTCAAGAGAAATGAGGGATTTATTTATAGATTTATGGAGTGGCATGGCCCGTAACTATGAGAAGAATCAAGGACAAATAGGGATTGGTTGGATGGACGACCGATGTTGAACCCCATGATCATGGACCGTTTGATGGACATTTGAATGTCTTAGTGATGTCAGAATTCGTCGATCTTGGACTCGTTGGATTCGTCTCATCGAGCCGCTCGATTCAACTATAAACAAGTCATGTTTGAAAACCGTTTAATAACTCAAATTGTGGTTTGAACCTTCCAACAGCAATTCGAGACTGTGATTTGGACTCATTTGGGCTCAGATTGAGTCGAATTTGGTGTCGTTGGGTTCGTATTTCGGAGACGCTCAGTTCGACTATAAGTGTGCTGAAATCTGAGTTTGGATGGTCCCAATTTTAATTTAGGAAAATTCCAACTTGATTTTGCATCGAGATTCGTGCGTGATCTAGATAATTTTTTTGATCACATATCAATGTGATTGCTTGTTATATGTTTATTTAGATTTGGATCAAGAAGTTATTGATTTATGCTTCATTAGGATGCTTATTTTGAATATAAAATTGTCTAAAATAAAGTTTAAAAAATCCCAAAAGTTTTATTGTTCGAATAAATAATTAAATATGTGGGTGTACACATGTAATAAAATGTGTATTATGGGCTATCTTAAAGTTTAGCTTGCCCTTGTTTAAAGTGATATGTTCAAGATTAAATTTATAGGGCTTTGAGTGTTAAATGGAATATAAGTTAATTATGTGTAGAGACCTAATTATATATATCAACTTTTATGAATATAAAAAAATAGTTGTAAGGTATGATTATTGCTCTCAATCTACACAGATAAGATACACTCCCTCATCTGGATAGGATAACCCCTTCATATTGATAGGATATTCCTCTTCATATGGATAAGATATACCCATTTATACAGAATAATTTTCTAAGGGAAAATGTATTGCATTGGAAGATTAATAACATGAAATCATATTCCTCAGTATCAAGGTATGATTTTGTTTTCATTATATATGGCTTCATTTGGGACGGCTTTCTTACTGTTTCTTAAAAGCTGCTTTAAAAAACAGTAAGAAATTAAAGCCATGTCAAACGAAGAATATATCTTGGTGATTAGATTTTAATCATCATAAGATAATATTATTTTCTTTATTTAAATTCTAGTTCTCCTTTTTAGTTCTAACAAGTGATATTAGAGCTGTCTTCATATTGAATCATTGAGAAATATTTTCATTGATAATTTGACGCCGCGAATATTCCAGGACGCAACAATATATATATATATAATTCAATTAAATGACCAAAATGTTCAATTAAATTCAATTTTATTTTCTAGAAGTTTAATATTTAAAATATATTACTTGAAGATACATGTCATCAAAGAAATATCTCTAAGGTAAATTAATTTATTTTAAATATTAAGATAACTATGTGAATATAATTAATATAAATATTGACAAGCCCAAAGGAAGGCTAATACATACTTAGCCAAATCTTATCTATATAAGCAGTGATGAATACGACACAATTGCAATGTATTCTATGTGAAGAATAATTCAATCCAAAGATAAACTTATTGTCATCAATATTTAATTACTATAGTACTAAGAGCACCACTTATGTAATAATGTTTATGTTAAAAGACTACATCTGCTTCTACAATATATGCTAATATTAATTCCATTCCCATGTTGAGTGGGTCGACTAACTTAAAGGAATAGAAAGAGAACGTTATGATTGTTCTAGGATATATGGATCTCGGCCTTGATTTAAGAATTGAATGACACTCTAACCTAATGAGAATTCTATTTTATTATAACATACGCGCTTAGATCATATCTCTAAATGTAGAATTAGGAGGCTTATGTCAAATGAAAATCTTGATTCTCTTGATTTCATAAGCTTTACAATTTGTATTGATCTATATACAAATGTAAGGAGATTAGGCACCAAGAGAGCTTTGAATATATTAGAACTAATCAACATAGATATGTATGGGCCATTCTCTTTATCTTATTATAATGGTCAACAATATTTTATTTTATTTATAAGTGATTTCTCTTGTTATGGCTATATGTATCACATTCCTGAGAAGTTTAACTCATTGAATGTGTTTAAAGATTAAAAAACTTAAGTTGAGAACCAACTCAACAAAATAAATAAATAAAGGAGTTAAATCTAACAATGGTGGTGAGTATCATGATAGATATAATGGATTTGATGAACAATGTCGTCAGTGATCCTTCAGAAAACTCTTCCAAAGAATGTGAAATAATCCAATAGTAAAGTATGTCATTATCCCCTTGTATGAGCAAAGTTGTTGGGAGACAAAAAAAAAAAAGATTCTTAAGGACATGGTAAAAAGTATCATTAGTCGTTCTAACTTACTAAAATCTTAATTTCCAAGGAGAAGCACGAAAGGCTATAGCTTATATATATATATATATTCTCAATAGTTTACCAATTGAGGTAGCAACCAAAACCTATTATGAGTTTTGGCTAGAAAAGAAACCTAATTTAGAACATAAATTGTAATAGCACATATTTTGAAAAAAAAAAAAAATCTAAGTTAAAACATTGCTACATTTGGGGATGTACTCTAAGAGTCTAAGGGATCAAGAAATTATCCCAATCATCAAAAAGATCAAGAAATTATCCTCTAAGGGAAACTATATTGGATTGAAAAATTAATAATCCAAAATCATCTTCCTTATATATGAATCAAGGTATGATTTTGCTTTCATTCTATCTGGATAATTTGGCATGAAGGATCTTAAGTTAATATGATTTTTTTCATAAAAAATTTGTTCATCTTTTCAAATTCCAACATTCATTTCAAATAATTATATACTTTAAGATTTAGAAATTGTATTAAAGCTATCAGTTTTTAATAATGAATTTTTTTTTACTGATATTAATTTATATAATTATAAATAAGGATTTTTTTCCTTCACGGTCATATAAAGTTTTGATTTACAATTCTCATTATATAAATTTTTAAATCATATGCGATAAATCACATGCAGACCATGCAGGAAGCTGAGTAAGCGCTTTAGATCGAAGAAGACGATGCGTGCAACTAATGATTAATTTAAAAGCTCAACAGGAATGCCTTTCCCACTATAAGTTCAGCTTTGAATATATAGCGCGAGTATCTATCAAAGTCATTCATCAACTTGCACTGATAAGCAAAGTGGTTGTCGACCTTTGCCTTTTTGTACTTCACCATTCGGTGCTTCTTAGAGCAGAAAAAGGTTGCTTGGGCAATTGCGGCCGTGAGTGGGACAAAAGCTTCCTGGCCCAGATCCCACTCAGTGGAGGATTTTTGCCAGTTTAAATATACTGAGAATAGAGCATTAGCTTGTTATATATTAATTGCTAGCTGCAGTGGTTAGTTTATTTAAGAGTAGATCAGGCTAGCTGTTGCCAGTGATTATAGTTTGCTACTTACAGATATATGTACCACAATACCAGTCAATCTGAGAAGGCCATTTATGTTCAACATGACAACAAGAGCTTGTGAAAATAGGTTTTCAGTACTGTTTATTTCTAGTATGAGCGCCGATGAGCATCGTGGGGAAATTATTGGGTTCGGACACCGGACGCCGTTCAGAGCCCAATGAAAATGCGTCACATCACCTCCTACTCGGTACTGTGAAGTGCCAAACTCAGTACTTCACAGTACCGAGCGCAGTATTACTTGGTACTGTGAAGTACCAAACAGTAAGCTGTGTCCGGCGTCCGAACCCAATAATTTTCCTTGCCCCGAGCATCGTGTGGCAAAGAGGAAGAGTTTTGGAAGGAGGGAGATGGAATTGCCGATCTAAAATACTTATATGCTATGAACATTAATATTAATACACTACCAAAAAGAAGGCTATCGCAGTACAAATTTCGACGTATACCGGCGGCTATAACCGCTACTTTTTTACTTGTAAGCAGTGCGCGAAGATCTCCAATCTAGCAGGCTGTGAATGCTCGAAACAAAGAATTAGGGCAAGCCGAAACGTCGGCTGGTGTATAAGACAATGGAAAATTTTGGCAACGGTCAAAACCTATGCTACTTGAACCGATTAAAACCGCAACAACAAGTAGCAGTTTAAACTGCTGCAAAAGGGTGGATTTGGCGGAGGTTTTAAAATCGCCTCAAATATTTGCTGCAAAAAAAAACTTCTTAATTTTTGGTAGTGATAATTTTGATGATAATATATTATTTCCACCTTCTATATCCTTAATTTTGTGAAGTGAGTGAAATTAATCACCCTTATGATCAGGTAGAATATATTCACCTTGTGAATCATGATGGTTGAGAAGTCTAGATCTAGAGTTGGTTGCTTAAGATTATTTATTCTTCACTCTTTGATCCTT
Source organism: Dendrobium catenatum (assembly GCF_001605985.2). Classification (NCBI taxonomy): domain Eukaryota; kingdom Viridiplantae; phylum Streptophyta; class Magnoliopsida; order Asparagales; family Orchidaceae; genus Dendrobium; species Dendrobium catenatum. The sequence continues at coordinate 527,959 of NW_021319579.1, forward strand.
GCTTTCAACAATCAACGCTCCTCGATATGAATCCTTGATACAAAGTCGTTGATTAATTCATGCATATCTGATATCTCTATTTTAGGCTAAAGGTACTAAATTATTTATCATTCACTTATCACAAATGGGACTGCAAAATACTTGTATGATTAACTGTAATTTTAACAATGTGTAGATCTCAAAGCAACTTAAAATGATTAATTGATGCTCAATTTACTAAAAAATCAAATTAGAGGCCAAATGAGATTAAAATGCCAAAAAAATTATCTATAAAAGGGAAGCATCATCACAACCGAAATTATGAAATTTGACTAGGTGGAAAGAAGTCTCTAACAAGGTAAACTTGCAAAATTTGACTCCAACCAACAAATTCATTTGGATATGCTCCATTTAGCATAATAACTATCTTCATCACATGCATGTTGTGAATAAGAGGTGTGTTAAACTATTTGCATTGTTGATGCTCACTTCAATCATCTAGGGCTTGTCCCTTCGATTCTCCTAAGAAAAAGTGTGCACTGGTGTTGTCCAATAACATCTTGAAGCACTCGTTATTTATTATTTGATAAGTTTATTATTTCTTAGAGTTTCTACAACCCTTATAAATTTCTATCTCATAAGTCAATCCAAGAAGATGAATATTTTCATAAAAAATATAGAGGTATCATCACAATTTCTTATGATCATAATTTGAGAGATAAATCTTCTAACATTTTTCGATCAATCTATAATAAGCTGAATTTTGATCACTCACATCTATTGAACTAATAGCATAAATGTTTATAAGTTGATGTATTTAGTTAACAACTTAATTTGAAATATAATCAATGATGATAATCATCATACCATTATTAGTCAATTTGAGTCTATCTTGATTTCCACTGGCCAATAATGTCAATCTTGAAATATTTTTGTATGATTATCTTTTGATCATGAGAATGATAGAATATACATATCATTTTTTAAATATATAAATAAATCTTTTTTTTTTTTATTCAAGCATTAACAATATTTTGATATAAAAATAAATGATCATAACATTGACAATATCTCATCAGATCAATCACATCTTGTAAACCTGCATCATGGTCTTGATTATACTACTATAGTCATCTCTCTTAAGAGTTATATCACAATCTCATTTTTGTCATAGTCATCGCCACCTTTGGAGTTGCATGCATTGATGCCTCACTTATGTTATAACAATAATATTTATGGTCAATAGATTAAACCTACTTGCATTTTAACCATCTCCATCAATTCTTAAATTGAAATATTGCTTGTTTTGCAACCATTTTCTTTAAGATGTGTTACAACCTCTCTATTGATGAAGTCGTCTCCCTTAACAGTTAACACAAACATCATAAACTTACTATCACGTCCAAACTTGAGCCTCAATCTTATTTATTTAATAAGCATCTCATTCAAGACACATATCATAATCTCTCTTTTAGTATAATCACATCCTTCAAGACCATAACATAATTTTATTACAAGTGATGCAATCTTGTTCAAGCTCTATATTAAAACTTGGGTATCTGATTATCATTGCTGTATCTATAATGTAATAACTACAAGAAATCGCTTATAACAGACAGGTTTTTCTAACTGCTTTCAGGCAGATTACGATGAAATATGCCCGACAAATTTTTCTGCAAATTTTTTGGCGGCTTTCAGGCAGTTTTCTGACCGCTTTTGATTCCAAGGACGTGTCCGGCGGATTGTCATTATTATATTTAAATAAAAAAGTTTGGCTATTTTAACACTATTGTTCTTCTAGCAAACTGGTTGGGTCTTTGAAGTATTTTTCATACTCACTTTGAATCTCATGGCAAGAGGGCAGCCGGGTAGCACGGTCAGCACAGGCGGGCAGCGCAGAAAATTTAATTTTCTTTCCGCCAGAATAAATTTGCTAGTAATAATCGATTTTCTTATAGAAAATCTTCATTGTGCCAAAATTTTCTCCATCAACACATATATTATAAACTCACTAATGATGTAGCCATTGTTGCCTCCTTTTATTCATGTTATAACCTTGCTTATATCGCAATTCTCTCACATAAATTACAGCTCAATCTTGCTTGTTTAATAATTATCATCGCATTAGGACCTTTATCACAACCATTTATATTTTATAGTCATCTGTTCAATTAATTCATCATAGCATCTCACTACAAGTCTACATTACAATCTTCAGACAAGATGTGCTATAATTATCTCTAAAAAAAAGACCAGAACAATAGTTATATTTGTTTATTTATAAACACCTTTTAAGTGAACGGTCAAAAACTAAATAGTTAACAACAAAAAGGCGCACGCTGAATTAAAAAAAAAAAGAAAAAAAAGAAGATTGCGTGTGCTCAAAATTAAATTAAGGCCTCTTTCTTGACCTTCTTTACTCCTATAGGAAATCTATGGCCATCACTCTGATAATTTATTGCCATCTTTAATAAAGTAACGGCCACTTCTTAAACCTTCTGATTTTTACAAGTGATCACAGATTCTACATTTATGATGTTATATGTGCGCAACTGAAAAATCTAAAATATACAGAATTGGGGGGCTGAAAGTTCATGAGGTGTTTACTAAATTTATTTCCTGTTAGGTCATCAACGTGAAAAGGTTGGAGTAGCTCCAGTAGAAGTTAAGATTAGAGAAAGTCGTCTTAGATGGTTTGGTCACATAAAACGGCAGCCTTGCGATGACCCGGTTAGGAGAGTAGAGGTATTAGATTTTACTTATGGTAAGAAAGGTAAGGGTAGACCTAAAAAGACTTGGTTAGAAAATATTATGAATGACATTTCTTTATTAGATTTAAACGAGAATTTGACTTTTAATAGGACACAATGGAGAAAAAAGATTCATGTAGCCGACCCCACGTAGTGGGATAAAGGCTTGATGTTGTTGTTGTTGTTGTTGTAGGCCATCAACCATAAAACTCAAATTTTACTTCAAAATATAGTAACTCGTTTTCAATCAAATTTCATTTTCTAACATAAAAAAAAAAATTGTGTATATTCTTTGTTATACTTTATTTAACCTAATTTTCGGATTTAAAAAAAAAATGCGTGTAGACAGTGCAATGCTACTAACGCTAATGGCATTTTTTTTTTTGGCGATCGGCTGGAGCAATATTAATGACAGACTCCAAACGGTATTAAGCGTTCGATTGGAGATGACCTTAGCCGTCACCAACTTGATTTTTTTTCCCAATTATCTATATAACACATTAATATTATATAGTAATAAAACTATCATTCAGCTATCTTAATGTACATGACTTGTATCCACGTAGGAGAAGGCCCCCATACAACTCCTAGCAAGCTTGATTGACGAAATTAAGATTTGAGTCAACAGTACAACTCGATTGATCGGCATATTCAGATTCCATATAGAACTAATATATATCAAGTTTCAAAATTTAAATTATGAAAAAAAATCATAACTTTGATAATCATTTTCCAATTTTTAAGTAAATAAATTAGCTTACACCAGTTTTTTTTTTTTTTTTTTTTTTCATCTTTTCTTTTTGTCTAATAAATAGTTTTGACATGTTCTTTTTAGCCCACACCCGATTATCCGAAACGTACGTGGCCCATGTTTTTCCTCTTACGTTTCAGAACATCTCTTGTAGCCATTGGAGCTCGAAAGATGAATCCTAAAGATATTATAGGCTTGCAATAGACAGCGGCCATACTATTTCTTTGACTAATGTTATATTTCAATAGCGAAATAGACTAATATTGTTTTACATTTATCTCACACCACTGTAAGATATTTGAATATATATTTAATATTTAATTTAACAGCTTAACGTGCTATGAGTTTATTTTGATCATTGAGTTCAAAATAAGATAACAAGTTGTTTCATAGAAAAACAAACGATTTTGATTTATTAGTAAGCTGATTAATTTCTATGTAGATCTATTTATATTTTACTGAAATAAATTTTGTCCAAAGTATTCGGGCTCGAGGTTGGGCTCATGAGTCGAGCTCGAATTAGACTTGACCGAAGCTCTACTCGACTCATTTTTGCATCCCTACTTATTTCCAAGTCAAATTTTTCTATAAGCTTGCATTCTATTGAGCCGATGTTAGTTGTCTTGGGTGGATTAAGGCTTCGTTTGGGACGGCTTTCTTATGTTTCTTTAAGCAGTTTTTTAGCATAAAAATTTTAATTTATAAACTAGAAAACTATTTTAAGAAGTAATAAGGAAGCAGTCCAAAATTTGAATTTTCTAATCTGTGGATCCAGTTGCTTTCGTTCTACTGAGCCGCTGGTGACCCCATTGGGCCGTGTATTGATTTTCTGCCTGCGTTGAAAACTGGGCCTTGCTAAATTGGATTTGTGTATTCTCCCAGCCCAAAGCACTTCACGAATGCCATTGCTTTCAAAAAGAGCTCACCGGCGTCATATTTTCCTACAATAAAAGAGCATGCGGAGTTGTGTGCGCCATGCACCCTAGCATTTCTTGTCAGGTTTGCCTGTCTTTTTTTTTTCTTTCTTTTTAATATTTTGCGTAGCTTATTTATGAGGCATGTTCCTCAATTCTTATTGAGACACTTGATCTCACCATCCAAAATCTTCATAGAAATTTTGGATTATTAGTGGTCTCTGGATTGTTTAAGATGTTCTATACTCTTCATAACACCAAAGCATCATATGAGTTTTTCGTAGATTATTGTTCTCTCTCTCTCTCTCTCTCTCTCTCTCTCTCTCTCTCTCTACCATTTCTTTGTATTATTTCTTCCTTTTATATCAAGCTTAGAATGTTTGATGTCTTATTGAGAACAAATTCATTCTCTTCCTAAAATCAACATGTTGACAATGTGTCATCCTAGATCAATAGCATTAAAATATATAAAAGAATAAATGAAAATAATATATAAAAGAAAGAAGAAGTTGACTCTTCAAAGTGGGTACAATAACAACAACATCAAGCATTTTATGAAATTTATACCACTATGTTGGGTGGACTGCATGAATTATTTTTATCTCATAACAGAAGCATCAGTTGAAATTGCCCCAAAGCACTTTCTCTCTCTTCTCTCCTCCTCTCCTCTCCCCCATTTCTTCTCCTCCTTTCTTTCCTTCCCGGCCAAACAATGTAATTGAGGGTAAGAAATGGTGACAGTTGACAATTAACATTAAATATATATAAAAAATTATTTTAGATCTTAGCACCATGTCACCCATATATATATATCTAGCACAACATCGTAGCATTGCCACAATGACACCTCAACACCGCAATACCAAACTTTGTTTCTAAAATTCTAGAGAGCTCAATGTCTCAACACTTCAATTCATTGTTAGCCTTATTGGCCAAAAATTAGGTCATTCCAACGAGCAATTGCAATTGATCCCACTTAATCAAATTATGTTTTTTTAGATATCTTAATAATGTAATGACACTACCAAAAATTATGTCCATCGCAGCACAATTTTTGGCCTATCCCCGCGGTTATAACTGCTACAATTTTCTTTGCAGCGGTTTTAAAACTGCTGGACCTCCGCTGTAATTGTAATGCTCTACAACGACATTCCGCAGCGATTTAAGGACCGGTAGGATAGATCTGATATCATAATTGATATATCCTAGGGTTGTTGGATTTGTCCTATTGAGATGCTTATTTCGATTATAAGCACGTAATATTTGATCACGTAAATGGCATTGTGAACTTTTCAATTATGCTTCAGAGCACTAGATCGATTTAGGTTCATTTGAACATGAATTGAGTTGTTCGTAGTTTTGTTAAGTTCATTTTATCAAAATATTATTTTTAACAATATATAAGTTTACTAATAATGAAATTTGTGTAGTTCTACAGTTAAATATGAAAGTTTATTATTTAAATATTTAAGCATTTTGAGATCTAACAATTATATCAAGATCCTTATATACGTGATTAAATCACATATGATATATTTTTAAATAATTTTAAAATTAAAATATATCCATAAAAATATACTAACAATTAATATTCTGATTCATCACAATATTTATGTATAATAATTTAAACATTTCATATAATTTTCATGAAATAAAGGTGTGATTAATTTATATTTGAATGGATCTTAGTAGAAATATTCCATTCATTAACAAAACATCCACATAGATTAAGCCAATCTAATAATCTATGCCAATACTAACCTAATTGTCTAGTATTGATAAAAAATAATTAGCCTGATTTAACTTGGCACTTGGACCATCTCTTTTTCAAAGGTGCACACCACCCCTCATGTGTTCAGTTCATAGAGCTGTAACCCTTGGGGTAGCTTTAGAGGTTATATAGCTCATTTATTTAGAAAATAGAAACAAATCATATAAAATATCTATGATAAAAATATTAATTTTTTTATACTTATTAAATGTCTTTTATTTTTCTAAGTTTAAACTTGTATTTCATAATTCGGTTTATTTCATAGTTTTTATTTTTTAACAAAGTAGTTTATAATATTTTAATAAGACATTCATTGCTCATTTAGCAAATTATAATATAATTTTTGAGTAAAAATACAACATCCCACAAATAACATTAATACACTAGCCGTGCGGACTAACGGTGGGCTTGTGTTGACCAGTTGAGCGGATTGGCGCTTGGCTGTGGACACTGCTCTTAGTGTCGACAGCGAAACAACACGGTTGTAACGTCGTTGAAGGATGTGTTGGACGACGGACCGGTGCGCGGGACGGTGAGGCGAGGCAGAGCTGATAACCGCAGTCACTCGATCAATAATTTTTATTACGTCCGGTGTCCTGATGTAGCTCTACGTTCGGACGCCAATAACATGTAGCCGACGACCCAACTCAGACAGGAACCCGATATTGCTATGTTCTTGTATTGCTAGGTATTGCTCGATATTGCTATATATTGATCTTGGCATAATGATATTTCTCGTTACCGAGCAATATATCGGTTTGCACAAATCAGCAAATACATAGCAATGCCGGGTCCGTATCCGGGTCGGGTCGTCGGGCCGCGCGGTAAAGAGTATGAGCAGGTGGCATCATTTTACCGACGTCCGAAAGTAGAGCTATGTCAGGACACCGGACGTAATAAAAATTCCTCGATCAGGACGTTATGCAGGCAAACATACCAGCACGGATATGGACGAGACAACATGCATTTGACACATACGAGAATCGACGCGGACAAGCACTCGATGCAAACGTTTTTCCCAAGTTAACCCAGGTTGAGTTCGGGTTATTAGGTCAACCCAAACCTGACATGTTTTTTCAAACATGTCGAATCTGAGAACCTAAACCCAACCCGTTTTTTCAAACGGGTCAAATCTGGGAACCTGAACCCTACCAATTTTAAAATTGGGTTGAGTTTCAGTCATAGTTTAATGTCGTGTCAGATATTGACACCCCTAATTACATATACTTGACAATTAGAGATGACCCTCATCTCATAATGAAGATAGTGCATATGATTTTAGGGTGATTTTTGCTTATTCTAGTATTTCTTTAGAAATGTCCCGCCTCTATTTGTTTTTATTTTTTTATAACTTTGTGGTTTGAGCTTTGCTACTTTTTTTATTTGCAAAGTTTCCATTTGTGTATTTTGCAATTAAACCTATAGTTAATAGAACCGGACTACACCTCTGAATTAAAAAAATAAATAAATTCCCACAAATTAGACTTATTTACATCTTTAATTATGATTATGACGAAACAACAAATACTTTTCTAATTTTTTTATTAGAAAAATTTTCCGCGCCCGTAATTCTAAACGACAATTCGCCGTTGTAAACGAAATATCTGCTGTAGATCCGTCATACTCTCCACGCCGATAAATAGACGATAAATCGGTGCCGGAGCCGATACGTTACCAATATCCGGCATTCCTACCTATTTATGGAGACAGTCACCAACCCTCTGTTTCTCTTCTCTAGCGCAGCCTCGAGCTCTGTGGTTCCTCTCATTCTCAGTTCCTACGCGTTAGGTGTCTGCTTTCCAATTTTTCTTGATTTCTTGTTGCATTTCGTCGATCTTGCTCTGAACTTTTCCTTGTCAGGAACGATAGGATCCGCGAGAGTTAGGGGCTCTTTTTTAGAATCTTTTTGACAAGTCTTGATATATTAAATCATCATCCACGGCGAGGAGCATGATCAACGGAGCTATGAATCTGAGCGAAAAGGTGGAGCCGCTACCGGAGGAATTCGATCCCAAGGAGATCGTCCCTCCCGTGGCACTGGAGTTAAGTGGAGTTTTGAAAGAGTGCACCAATAAGAGCAGGGAGATCGTTCTTGGGAGAAATGTTCACACAATGTGCTACACGATCAATGAGCCGGAAGCGGACGATGATATTACCGGGGAAAGGGAAGCCTACATGGCCAGCGTCCTGGCAAGATATCGTAAATCTCTTATTGAAAGGACCAAGCATCATTTAGGTATGCATTTTCATCTATTTCAATCAGATAATGCTCAAGCAAGTATTGTTTATTAATATGTATGCCGCGGCCTTTGCGGATAATATGTCAGTAAGCTTGGTGATTAAGTTTAGAAGCCAGAAAAATGAATTCTTGGATTGGATAATAACTTAGACCGATATCTAGCATGATTAGGCAGTGTCAACCTAAAATAATATTTAATTATATTTTTTAAATAGTAACCTTTAAGTTTATTTTGTTTATAAAAATTCTATCCACTACTCCATGTTGTTCGGGACTTCTTAAACAGCGAAAGCGAATAAAGCTTGAGGCAAGCTCACAATTCCCTTACTTCATGGTTGTAGGAAGACTGTCTAGTCACAATGAGTTCTCTGGTTACCTCGAAAGCCAGTTAAATGGGTTTGGTGAACTTATTTAAGGTTAAATTATGGCAATGAAGGTTGACTAAGGGCTGATTTGGTTCGTACATGGGAAAAATGTTTTGAAAGTGATGATTTTGTTTTTATTTTGAGTGTAAAAAAATAAATCCTCAATTTTGAGGAATTTTAAAGGTGTTTTTTTTTAACTTCAAAAGACATATTGGCTTTTAATTACATACAATCAAAAGATGGAATGGAAATAATTTTTTCTCGAACATGTTTACCAGCTTCAAGCAACCAAATGATCCCCAAGTGGCATGCTAGCAAGAAGATACAAATTGAGATGGTGCACTTGAATTATTAAGCTTAGCAATATGAAATTTTAGTTGGCATGAAATTAATACTTAGGACTTAATATTATTAGAAGATAGAATCTTGTTCTAATATGATAGTTTTAAGTATCTTAAATCTACTATAAAAAAAGAATGAGAATATGGATGAATATGATTTACAGATTTAAACATGTGTGGTTAACATGGAGAAGTTGATGCAACAACACAAAAACCAAAGATAATGTTGAAAATTAAGGTAATGCGAGATTTTGGGCTGTTCTTTATGCACAACTCTCCAAGCGAGTACATGGATGACCTGTCACCCTTCCAAAATTATTGAGGAATAATTAAAAGCTTAATGTGAGGTCCCTTGATGGTTAGGTTGGCCACAACAATCATGTAGGTGAAGATCTTCAAGGATCATTTGATTTCAAGGCCACTCCCACATGCCTTATTTGGCTTGTCTTAATTTTCATGTTTTAGAAGCTTAAAATTTTGTAATATTTTACCTATTTTATTTTTCATAGCATTAAGACAAATCATCAATCTTGTTGCGAACTAGAATATACGCGGTGGTAGAGTTAAGAAATTTTCGTCTTAGCGTTGTACAGATATCTAACACACAAACAGAGAATGAACAATAACACAAGAATTTTTACGTGGACACCTTGAAAGGGGAAAAATCACGGGGCCTCGTCCAGTTGAAATAGTTCCACTAGTGTTTTATTTGAAATACACTTTGTGGACGATCAGATTACAATGAATCTCTTCTAAGTTGAGATTTAATTACAAAGTTGAGCAGAGTGCCGACGTCACTAAGGAGATTGGGCAGAATTTAAGTGTCGTCCGAAAGTTGGACTGAATTCCAGCGTCGAACAGAACTTTGATGTTGCTTAGGAAGAATTCTGGCGTAGCCCGGATGTCCGACCGAATTCCGGCATTACTCAGGCGGCGGGAAGAACTCCGGCAGTGGTCGAGGAGGAGTTATTCCCTCCTATCCTTCTCTTCTCTCTTCTCTTCTTCTTTTCTCTTTCTTGCTTCTTCTTGCTTGGGGTCCACTCTCATGAGAAATGAGGGGTCTATTTATAAATTTTATGGAGTGGCATAGCTTGTAAATAGGTGTGAGATCAATGGAAAATAGGGAGTGGTCGAATGGACGGTTGATATTGAATCCCTTGATCGTGCACCGTTCGTCAGACATTTGAAGGTCTTAATGATGTCGGAATTCGACGATCTTAGGCTCGTTTGATTCGTCTCGTCGAGCCGTTCGATTCGACTATAAGCTCGTCAAAATCGGAGACCGTTTGGTAACTCAAATTGCGGTATGAACTTTCCAACAACACTTTTGGGTGCTTGATTTGGGCTCTTTTGGGTTCGGATTGAGTTGAATTTGGTGTCGTTGGGTTCGTGTTTCCGATACGCTCAGTTCGACTTTAAGTTTGCTGAAATCGGAGTTTAGGTGACCCCAGATTTAATTTTTGAAGTTTCCGGGTTGATTTTGCCTTGAGATTCGTGCTCGATCAAGATAATTTTTTGATGATATATCAAATCTATATAATAGAATTTTATTGGCTCTTAAGACTTCTTCAAACTTGACTAGGCTTGAAAAAAATTTATAAATAGAATCTTACTTTGTATGTTTTATTTTATTTAATAAAATTACTTTATATTTTTGCAAATTTAGTGTGGAAAGATTTAGTGGAAGCTCCACTTTTTGGCAAAGCTTGCTAGCTTGTTTTCTAAAGCGTTTGTGAGTTCTTAGTTATCCTTTGCCCCTCATAGTCCTCTCTCCTAACAAAATTCCCACTTTACATGAGGCTCAACCAACCCAAAGATACATCCAACCTATTCAAAATTGTCATACACATTCCCTTATCATCACTATAAACTTCTTTAATCCTCAAATTGCCATTAACGTCAAGACATCCTAGCCAAAAAAGTCAATACATAGAGGCAATTTCTTGCTGCGAGTATATATAAAATCCTTAACCATCAATAAAAAATTGTTAAAAACACAATCTTTTGTTTTCTATTTTCTCAAATTTTTGATATGGAGTTTCTTATCCTTTTTCTTCATGAAAAAATTATATTTTAAGGGCCTAAAAGCTTTAGCCTCAAATATGTCAAAATCTTGAACACTTTTTCATTACCATTATAACCCTTCCATCATCGCCTCTAAGGGACATCAATTAAGTTGCCGCCTCATAAAAATCTTATAAACCCCATATCATAAGTATTTTAATATTGTGTAATGGAGAAAATCATAGAAACTTAAGGGTAATTTAATAAAATTGATATTATACCAAATATTTTATAGGAAGCAAAGTGTTAAGTAGTAAAGAATTCATTGACTTGGGGTGCGATATAAATGAGAATGTTATGTTGGATATTTGAAAAAAGTGGGAAATTGACAAATGATTATGGGGCTATTTATTTTGATATACTATGAGTATAGAGTAAACCAAATATGGGGGTTTTGAATTTTTTATATCTAATTGGAAAAGAAATGAATCCAACATAATTTGTTGATGGATTTGTAACTCCCTCATATTTTATTTTTGGTGTATTCAAAATTCACATGAGTAATGAAAATTTGAAAAACATTACCCGTAAGAAAGCATTAATAACCTCCTTGCACGTGAAGAATCATTCACACTGCACTCGTCATATGATTTCGTAGGATCTAATAGAAGGATTAAAATCCTATATTTTAATAACTCAATCATCAAGAAAGATAATCAGAGATACTAAAAGTTCAAATAATAAAATAAACATCTTTCATTTCATTTAAAAAAAAATCACATACACGATAATTCAAGTTGAGAATTTTTATACATCAAAATAGGAAACAATAATTTTATTCATTCATTCCATAAGTCTTTCATTACAATAGGAGAGGTATTATACTACTTTTTTTTTTTTTACTGCTTGGGTAGACCAAGTGTTCAACATAGAACCAATCTACCTAAAACAAGGAAAACCAATATTAGACTAATGCATTACATATTTATAGACTAATTGCTATTGTATAACATCTTGCCTCTATCCTTAATCTACTCCGTTGTGCATTTTCCTTTCCCTGAAATATCAAAAAGAATAGAATGAGTACACCAGCCAAGTAGACTTTTTTCCTGACATCACATATATTAATATCCAAATTAAACTTGGAAAATTCAATATAATTAAAAATGTTAAATAATAAAAGAAGTACTAATATAAAACAATTTTTTGGATTTTCAGTGTATACTTAAAGTTGTCACTTATACTTGTAAATCCACTTTCATAGAAGTTCTCAAATACACCATTTAATACTAGCTATTAGAGGTTCATTTGTACTTGACTTTCATATTTCGTCAGGGTTTGTACATAAATTCAAAAATTTTTAACATTCAATTCAGAATATTATTTATACTTAATTCATTAATACATATGCAATGCAATGATTATAATGCACATGTCATGATGCCTACTTATAACTCCACTTTCACTTATGTCTCCATTTGACCTCCAACACCTATATATAGCTAGTGAGGCCAGAAGCAGAACATAATAGTGTCACATAACCTCTCACCCCAGCTTTCAATAAGTGGGGCTAGAATCCCTCCCACATTCACACTAAACAAATTGTGTCAGAACATAACATCTAGAACCCTTATAACATATTAGAGAGTGGGCTTTTTCACATGTCACAACATCTCCAATATCATGTCATGAATAATATAAATGTAAATGCAACGTAATTAAATTATGAATTCAATGTAATATTCAGATAATGCATTAATTGTCAGTAAAAGCCACATTGCATATATAACATTATACTCACTAAACCTTTTATGTTAAATTTTCAACTTAGAGGGATATTCACATGGGCATTTTAAGACTTTTATATAACTATTGCAATTGTTAGAAAAGCCTCAATCAAATCATATATTCATAAATTTGCATAAAAAAATCAACCAATGAAAATATTATTTCTTATTTCCAAAACATTTAGAATAAAATGTACAATAACATATTATAAGTTATGCAATGAAAATGTCATAGAATTCAAGAAAAATATGTTTTTTATTTCATAACATTTTATAAAATTGTTGTAATTGAAATCATAGATAGGAGTTCAGAAGTTTATCTTATGCTTTATAATATCTGAACAAGCCCGACGGACAAAACCCAAGCTTTAGCCTCCAAAATGTCTCTCCTCCTCTTCCGCTTCTTCTCTTCTCTTCTCTGGCAATGGTTGTGATGTTCAATATTTGAGCAAAGTCTCTACAAAAACATGAGGGTTTCTTCTTTGGAAAAGCTTGAGAGCTTGTTCCATTTCTCTCTTCCTCTTCTCTATTTCATCTTGGGCTTCTAACCTCTTCTTTATTTCGACTCCAATTGTATCTTTCTTCTTGAGCTATTGGAACAACGGAGTTGTTCCGCCTCCTGCGTATGCCGATGTGGTGTTTGTTGGCTGATTTGGTGACATTTGCCGGAGGAGTTTTGTTGGACGTTGGACCTTGTAGATGTGGTGGACCCTTGGTTTGCAAGCCCTTAAGCAATTATTTTACTTTGCCTACTTTTTCGTTGCATGTGAGGAAAACTGCTTGCCGGTTGTTCTGAGGATAGTGTTTTTTAATTTTAATTTTGTTTCTTTTGATTGGCTTTCGTTTGTCTTGGTGTTTGTTTGGATGTTTGCATTCTAGTTTGAATCGAGTTTTGTTCTGCCAGTCCTAGTGTTCTCCTCATTTTGGCTCTTTCTTTCTAGTTTGCTTGCATCAATTACCCTGGAATTTAACCCTATTACACTCCCCCTCTGAAGGCTCACTACTTTGCGTAGCTTGGCTGGACCAGGATATGCAAGTGAAGATAAATATAGGCGAAAGGCTAGAATTTACAGAATAAAATGACCGATGAAGGATTTAGAGAGATCTTGTTGAGAAGATCTGATAGATGACAAGTAAACCAATGTTCAGATTATAGTTAATTGGCACTATGAATGGCAGATTTGTGAATAATTAAGCCATGAAGAAGCATTAATGTTAGGACTTATTCATGGATGCATCTTTATTTTGGCGTCCACCAATTTTCCTTGATCGGTTAGCGTGAAGATGCTTATCAGACCAATGACACATTAGCCACAGGGGGACATAGTTTCCTAAACCTATATAGAACATTGTCTGGTGGACTTTTGTTCTCCAAGGAGGATAATGCACTTTCTTCTCCCTTCAAAATTTTCAAATGAATGGCCTTCATTTGTAAGATTAAAATCATTAGTTTTCTTTAACATAAGCGAATCTACTGAAAACATGATTTCATATGTTTTTATGCGAGTTTTATCGTTCATCAGATACATCAAAATTTCTATATAAATGTCTTATATCATATAGAAGAAATTTATGATTTTCACAAGACAATCTCGCATATTGATGCAAATCTCAAAATTTAGACTCATCGGAACACATGTTGAGACAAACAAATCAACGGACTAATGTCACTGAGCTTGGATTTTTCTTTGTTGATGTTTATTTATTTCAGTAGTTAGGTGTTTTTCTTGATAAATATGTAGACTAGTCCACTGGACCGGTCCAATCGATCCAGTAGGGACCGGCTTACGGGCAAAACAACGGAGTTGTTCCGCCTCCTGCGTATGCCGCGCGAGTCGCAAGCTTTGCGGGAGCCGAATATGAAAGTTTTTTGGGGGAATTAAGAGGGAAATTTGAATGTAGGGACTGTTTAGGGATTTCCTTTTGATTTGTATGTATTAAATAATTTATTTTCCTAGGGTTAGAGCATCTTGAATTTAGCTGAAATTTGAGATTTCCTAGATTTAGGTTTTTCTTTGGGCTCTAGCGGCGTCTAGATATTCGGGAGAGATCGATCCTCATCTCGAATAGAAGATCAGTTGTATATTGTTATTTTTTGTTTCCCTTTCATCAAGTAATACAAATTATCTAATGTTTTCGTGATTTTGTGCGGATTTTTGTGGAGATTTCTAGCTATTTTCCGAAGATTGATAGGAAATACTTGAGATCTACAAGTACTTCATATCAAATTGGTATCAGAGCACGTCGATCAAAGGGGAATCAATTGTCGGAAAGAAAGTGGAAGTTTTGGAGGGAGAACTTGGGCAAATCAAAGCAGATTTTGAGGAAAAGATGGCTGATTTTCAAAATCATATTGCATCCGTCAATGAAAAGTTGGAGGAAAAGTTTGCCATGGTGGAAGACAGTTGAAGAAATTACTTGAAGCCAAAACCAAACCTGTGACATCGGAAGCCAAGGAAACTACCGGCGGCCATGGAAGAGATGGGAACCCTAACATGTCTAGGAGAAGGGAAAAGCTAGAAGTGGAGATCCTAGAGGGAGAAGACGGAATGCCTCCTCTAGAACCACTTTCTAAGGAGGAGATGAGCATTGGATACGCAATAAGGGGTGCTGAATTTGTAAGGATAGAGGATGATTTCGATTGCCGGAGTGCTGATTTTGAAAGAAGAAGAGGGGATTTTGATGAATGGTTTGGGTATGATCACTGGAAGAAAGATTGTGACAATTGGAGAGCACCTCCGCTTCGAGGAATGGGAGGTTATGGAGGATTTATGAGAAATGGGTGTGACCCGAGGGTGAGGAAATTGAAGATGCCAATCTTTGAGGGGGAGGATGAATAACTTCTGGCCTTTTTTTGCCCCTTACCTGATTGGTTCGGTTGGAGGTGGAATGGCTGTTTGGCTGTCCCCTTTTCTCTTATAAATTGGAGATGTTTTGAAGCATAAAAGGTTGTTGAATATTTGAGCAAAGTCTCTACAAAAACATGAGGGTTTCTTCTTTGGAAAAGCTTGAGAGCTTGTTCCATTTCTCTCTTCCTCTTCTCTATTTCATCTTGGGCTTCTAACCTCTTCTTTATTTCGACTCCAATTGTATCTTTCTTCTTGAGCTATTGGAACAACGGAGTTGTTCCGCCTCCTGCGTATGCCGATGTGGTGTTTGTTGGCTGATTTGGTGACATTTGACGGAGGAGTTTTGTTGGACGTTCGACCTTGTAGATGTGGTGGACCCTTGGTTTGCAAGCCCTTAAGCAATTATTTTACTTTGCCTACTTTTTCGTTGCATGTGAGGAAAACTGCTTGCCGGTTGTTCTGAGGATAGTGTTTTTTAATTTTAATTTTGTTTCTTTTGATTGGCTTTCGTTTGTCTTGGTGTTTGTTTGGATGTTTGCATTCTAGTTTGAATCGAGTTTTGTTCTGCCAGTCCTAGTGTTCTCCTCATTTTGGCTCTTTCTTTCTAGTTTGCTTGCATCAATTACCCTGGAATTTAACCCTATTACACTCCCCCTCTGAAGGCTCACTACTTTGCGTAGCTTGGCTGGACCAGGATATGCAAGTGAAGATAAATATAGGCGAAAGGCTATAATTTACAGAATAAAATGACCGATGAAGGATTTAGAGAGATCTTGTTGAGAAGATCTGATAGATGACAAGTAAACCAATGTTCAGATTATAGTTAATTGGCACTATGAATGGCAGATTTGTGAATAATGAAGCCATGAAGAAGCATTAATGGTAGGACTTATTCATGGATGCATCTTTATTTTGGCGTCCACCAATTTTCCTTGATCGGTTAGCATGAAGATGCTTATGAGACCAATGAAACATTAGCCACAGGGGGACATAGTTTCCTAAACCTATATAGAACATTGTCTGGTGGACTTCTGTCCTCCAAGGAGGATAATGCACTTTCTTATCCCTTCAAAATTTTCAAATGAATGGCCTTCATTTGTAAGATTAAAATCATCAGTTTTCTTTAACATAAGCGAATCTACTGAAAACATGATTTCATATGTTTTTATGTAAGTTTTATCATTCATCAGATACATCAAAATTTATATATAAATGTCTTATATCATATAGATGAAATTTATGATTTTCACAAGACAATCTCACATATTGATGCAAATATCAAAATTTAGACTCATCGGAACACATGTTGAGCAAGCAAACAAATCAATGGACTGATGTCACTGAGCTTTGATTTTTCTTTGTTGATGTTTATTTATTTTAGTAGTTTGGTGTTTTTTCTTGATAAATATGTTAGACTGGTCCACTTGACCGGTCCAGCTGGTCCAGGAGGAACTGGCTTACGGGCGAAACAGCGGAGCTGTTCCGCCTCCTGCGGATGCCGCGCGAGCCGCAAGCTTTGCGGGAGCCAAATAGGAAAGTTTTTTTGGGGGAATTAAGAGGGAAATTTGAATGCAGGGACTGTTTAGAAAATTTCTTTTGATTTGTATGCATTAAATAATTTGTTTTCCTAGGGTTAGAGCATCTTGAATTTGGTTGAAATTTGAGATATCCTAGATTTAGGTTTTTCTTTGGGCTCTAGCGGCGTCTAGAGATTTGGGCGAGATCGATCCTCATCTCGAATAGAGGATCAGTTGTATATTGCTATTTTCCGTTTCCCTTTCATCAAGTAATACAAATTATCTAATGTTTTTGTGATTTTGTGCATATTTTTGTGGAGAATTCTTGCTGTTATATGAAGATTGATAGGAAATACTTGAGATCTACAAGTACTTCCTATTAAATTGGTATCATAGCACGTCGATCAAAGGGGAATCAATGGCCGGAAAGAGAGTGGAACTTTTGGAGGGAGAACTTGGGCAACTCAAAGCAGATTTTGAGGAAAAGATGGCTGATTTTCAAAATCATATTGCATACGTCAATGAAAAGTTGGAGGAAAAATTTTCTGTGGTGGAAGACATGTTGAAGAAATTACTTGAAGCCAAAACCAAATCAGTGACATCAGAAGCGAAGGAAACTACCGACAGCCATGGAAGAGATGGGAACCACGTCTAGGAGAAGGGAAAAGCTAAAAGTGGATATCCTGGAGGGAGAAGACGGAATACCTCCTCTATAACCATTTTCTAGGGAGGAGATGAGCATTGGCTATGCAAGAAGGGGTGCTGAATTTGTAAGGAGAGAGGATGATTTCGATCGCCGGAATGTTGATTTTGAAAGAAGAAGAGGGGATTTTGATAAATGGTTTGGGTATGATCGTCGGAGGAAAGATCGTGACAATTGGGGAGCACCTTCGCTTCGAGGAATGGGAGATTATGGAGGATTTAGGGGAAATGGGTGTAACCCGAGGGTGAGGAAATTGAAGATGCCAATCTTCGAGGGGGAGGATGCTCACGAGTGAATCTACATGGTAGAAAGATATTTCGCTGTTAATGAGCTGACAGAGGAGGAGAGACTGACGGTGAAGGGCCTATATTTAGAAGTGAAGGCTTGGTCTTGGTATCAGTGGAAGGACATACGACGACCCATACGAAGTTGGAGAGAGTTCAAGGATTGTTTGGTATAACGTTTTCGAACTGGCAGGGGAGGAGACTTCTATTAGCAGTTCTTTTCCTTGACACAGAAGGGTTCAATGACGGAGTATCGGGAGAGATTCGAGTACTTTACTAGCCGATTGGACCGCCTTTCTGAGACAGTGCTAAAGGAAAACTTCATGAAGGGATTGACACCAAAGATTCGAGCAGCAGTTAGAGTAATGAGGTCTCGTGACTTGGGAGAGACTATGGAGCTAGCTCAATTGGTAGAAGATCAGCTGCATCTGGAGGGAGAGACAAGAGGCTGCAGCTCAGGAGGCTCGTACAAGATGACCACCACCTTATTGAAATCCAAGGAGCCAACACCGGATACTCTTCGGCGGACTTCGAAGGAAAAGAGTGCAGGAGGAAGATTTGGGGACAACTTCAAGAAACTCACAAAGACAAAATTACAGGAGAAGAGGGCGAAGGGGCTCTGTTTCAGATGTGATGAGAGGTATACACCGGGGCGCAAGTATAAGGACCGAACTCTTCAGGTTTTTACCGTTTGTGATGAAGAAGGAATGGAGGGTGTCATCTTTCCACCTTGTGGACAAGGTGGATCTTTGAGAAGGGAGTATTGTTAGACTGGTCCAGCCGGTCCAGGCGGGATCGGCTTACGGGCGAAACAGCGGAGCTGTTCCGCCTCCTGCGGATGACGCGCTAGCCGCAAGCTTTGCGGGAGCCGAATAGGAAAGTTTTTTGGGGGAATTAAGAGGGAAATTTGAATGTATGGACTGTTTAGGGATTTTCTTTTGATTTGTATGCATTAAGGGGCTGTTTGGTTGCCTGAAAAATAAATGCAGTGTAAAGTAAATGCAATTTAAAGTAAATGTAATGCATTCCGAATATTTTGAGACTGTTTGGTTGTATGAAAAATAAACGCAGAAGAATTGTTTCCCTTGTTTGGTTAGGTAGAACCAGAGTAAAGTAAAAAACAAATTTTTTATAATAATTTATTTTGACATTATAAATAGTATATTTATAAAAGAATTAGCTACATTCTTCCTAACTCTGAGAATAGTTCTCAACTGAGTGCTCAATGAGTTGATTTTATTAATCAAGGAAATAAAAAGATACAGGCTTAAAATCGGTTGAACTAGTTAACAACATCCTGACTTGTATCAAACAGACGTGTATCGACGGGGGGTTCATTCATTCAAGATTTATATATCTCTATTCTCATATCATTCATCTTAATAAAATCTCCTTTGGGACTTAATTAATTAATATAAAATTGGAGACAATTGATAATTTTATAGATTTGCTTGGAAGTCAACATCATAAGGACTCTGCCCACCATCTCATCGAGTGACAAAGCAGTGGTAGGCAGTGCGCCAGTCCTGTATCGTTTCTGCTTTTTCATCTTTACAGCTACACTGAAAAAGCTTTACCATTACAGCTATCTGGAAAAGCTTTACCTCTGTCCTCAAAACAAACATGAAAGACAATCCTTACAAAGAACTACCAAGTGAAAGCAATTCCAAAACACTGAGCCATGACTATTTACTCAAAGCGGCAGAAGTAGTCCTCTATCCCGACATTCTCAAGCTTGGTGTAGTTCTTGAAGGAGTGAACAACGCATTTTCCTTCAATAGTGTGAGTGCTCTGGATGTCATAGTGATCGGAAAGAAAGAGCTCTTTGGCCCCGTGGAACTGCCGTCGACCACCGATCGTCTCCTCCGGTCGGTAATACCATCGAACCTTTACCTTCACGTTGTTACGGTGATCCGCCTCGATCTTCTCCACTCGCGCGACGTAGGGTGGCTTGTCGGAGTCCGAGGTCCTCATCAACACGCAATCAACCGCTGCAGAGACATCCATCATCACTATCTAAGAACATGAAAACCCTATAATCCATCATCTCAAGACAAGAGAGCAGAAGCGGGCAAGGTATACATACAGTGCACGATCTTATTGGTTCCCTTGATGGTGTAGGAATCGAGGTCCTTCTTCCCCGGCTTCGTCTTCGCCATCGATTACTGCTGACGTCGAAACTCTTCTTCTCCAGCAAGACCAGCTCCAAGTCAAATCTCACGCACTCTGTTTGCTAGCGACCTCACTGGATGCGCACTTTTATCACTCTTCCCTCGTCCAACTTTCTCTGCGAATCGGCAAAGTTCTACCGCAGCAGGGCGTGTTTTTGAAACCCGCTCAATTTGAGCGGGTTTTGAAGTCACCCAAAACGCCGGTCGTAATACACCTCTAATACTTCGGGGGAATTTTTTATGTTCCCCTCCAAATTAACCAAACGTCTAAATCTAATAAATGCAGGTAAATTATTTACTTTACACTCCTAATTTAGCAAACCAAACAGCCCCTAAATAGTTTGTTTTCCTAGGGTTAGGGCATCTTGGATTTGGCTGAAATTTGAGATCTCCTAGATTTAAGTTTTTCTTTGGGCTCTAGCGGCATCTAGAGATTTGGGAGAGATCGATCCTCCTCTCAAATAGAGGATCAGTTGTATCTTGCTATTTTCCGTTTCCCTTTCATCAAGTAATACAAATTATCTACTGTTTTTTTGATTTTGTGCGGATTTTTGTGGAGAATTCTCGCTGTTTTCCGAAGATTGATAGGAAATACTTGAGATCTACAAGTACTTCCTATCACAAAATATTACTATGGTGATCCTTACAAAGAACAAAATTGGTTCTCTCCCCTTGATTTGGATCTTGATTTTGTTCTTTGTTTGGTCTAGTCATTGGTTCTCAATTGATTCAAGCTCTGTAAGTGTTATTTTGGGCCTTCAGTTGAGCTGGGAAATGAGGTTTTTGTTGGGTTGTTTAAACTGACGATCTTGATGATTTGGTTCCTTGGGTTTTATAGCAAGTTAATATCTGTGGCTCTTGTGTGCTTTGTGTTGGTGGCTATGTTTGAGTTTTTTTTTTGTTAGCAAGCTACGACTTGCTTTAATTGTGGGCATTCTACTTAGTTTTGATCAACAGCTGCTGTGTGATGTCTGTCGTAGTGGATTGTGCCGTTGATACATTATTTTCTTTCTCATTAGTGACTACTGCCGTTCCTAGGTTTGGAACGGGACTATTTATTTTTCTATTATTTGAGGGATTTTGTGACTAAATGAGAGGCAACTGAAGCATATGAAAGACTGTTCCATTAATATTCTTTCGTGTAATTTTATTTTCTTTGTGTGCTTGAGTGTTGGTTAGATGCAGTTCTTTCTAATCTGGTGCAAATGGTGACTAAACACTTTCAGGGAAGCTATCTCCTCGGTACCAGTGTGAGACATGGATTGGTACTTTAGTAATATCTTTTTTTGCACTTTTCCTTTCATATAATTTTAGTTGTGGTCTACTTGTATAAGTGCATTTATTCAAAATTCATTGATGCAAAGATGACTACGGGTTAGGTTTCCTAATGCAATTAATATGGTGTATAATATTAAGCCTCATATCTGTATAAGAAGATAATTTCTGTAGTTGCTTGTACTACACTCTAAAGAGTCATATCTTAAACTTTTACTCAAAAGATTTAAACTAGAAAGATATTTTTTCGAAGTTCTTTTTTTAACATGCCTTGGAACACTTTTTTATAGCATAGTAATAACTTAGTCTAATAGATATTGTAGACATTAAATCAATCAAACTTTGTTATAGAAATTCTCAAACTTTTATCTTCAAATCTCCCGATCATCTGGATTTTAAAATTGCTTGAAACAGTTACTAAATTGTGACCGCATAAGGAAAAACTGCAGCTTCCACGCACGCCAACAGAAGCCGCTGCCACTTTAGGATAAAAACAGATCAAGCCAGCAGAAGCCGCCACCACCTTCGAATAGAAATATATAAATCCAAACATGCACCGCTGCAATATGGCCAACAATTCCAAATTCCGCCTGTAACAACCTCTAAATCATGAATTGCATAATACCAAAGTCCGCTGTATTAGCCAATGTATTAGGAGCCGATGATAACCTAACAACTACATTTTCAGGAAATTGCAGAACAAAAACTGCTGCAGCACTTCACCATCGGCCACATAATATTAAGCTTCGAAACATAAAATAAATTCGAATTGTAAGTGTGAACTTGAGAATAATCACCCTCATGCTAACTTTAATTTAGGCCAAACTATATAAGCTAACCTAAAGCTATGAAATAAAATGCATCTCTCTTAAGGCCATCATCATTGCCATGTTTTTAATTACAAAAATAGCAAATTAAAATAAACCAACTAGTACAACAACAACATCAATCCTTTATCCCACTATGTGGGGTCGGCTACATGAATATTTTTTCTCCACTGTGTCATGTTAAGAGTCAAATTCTCATTTAAATCTAATAAAGAAATGTCATTTCTAAAATTTTCTAACCAGGTCTTTTTAGGTCTACCTCTACCTTTCTTAACATAAGTTAAATCTAATACATTCATAACCGGATTATCAGGTCGCCGTTTTATGTGACCAAAGCATCTTAGGTGACTCTCTCTGGTCTTATCTTCCACTGAAGCTTCTCCAACCTTTTCACGTATATGCTCATATCGTATCCTGTCTCTAAGAGTAGACCCACTCATTTACCTGAGCATCCTCATCTCTGCAACACTTAATATTATGCTTCTTTTTTAATGGCCAACATTTTGCCCCATAAAGCATTGCAGGTCTCACCACCATCTTATAAAATTTTCCCTTAAATGCGACGGAGAATTTTCTATTAAAATAAACCAATTAATGAAAAAAAAAACAAATAAGCTTCATTGAAATCAATGCTTAATGTATTGATTACGATAAGAAAAAAATGTGAAGATTTTATTAATCATACAATCAAAATTTTTTTCGTAAGATGTGAGTTACACTCAACAGGTGATTCTTATGAATTTGAATGTCTATACAAAATTTCTATCGGACAATCATTAAATTATCCTCTAGGTGGATTTTATTTATTTTGTATTTTCATTACAAGAGATGAGTATTTGTTTAAGTTGATAATTTTTTTATCTACATTTTAAATTTGTGTGCTTGATTTTGTTCATTATATAATATAGTTGCATTAAAAATCTTAGATCCTATGAAGTCTTGCATCACATATGATTTTAAATTTAAGATATGGTTGTTCATAATCGGGCAAATTATGTGGTTTTGATTCGTAATCTGCATGGATAAAAATGAGTTTTCTAGGGATATATCTATATGTTGTTGATCATCCTTTTTGACATGAGGTGAATGGTTAAATTTTTATAAATATTAATATAGTTTGATCCTAAGTAATTTTCATATTATAGATTAAATTCTATCATGTTATCATCAGCATAGATATCAACAATAGCCTTATCACAGCTATTTTGATTTGGATTTATGAATCCTAAACTCCAATCATTTCTATTAAGTGTTGCAAGAGGTGTTAAACATGTTTGTATAAATCTTTGTATATAATTTTTATATATATTGTCTTTTGTTCTATTGATTTTCCCACCAATAAGTAGGTTTATCTATCCTTAATGTGGTTGAAAATTTTTACCTTCGATCTAATCGTCCTTATCATATAATTCTATTTTCGACTATCATATTTTTAATAGATGTTTCTTTTGTTGTCCCTATAGCATACACATCACTTTGTCTATCATTCATAGTTTTATTACACATTCATCTTAACATCTTTTATATTATTAGACTCAAGTTGGTTATCATAGATTTTTTTTTTACTGCTCAATATTCAGATTCATACAAAGCACTCGGGTAAATGAAAATTTTATGAAATATATCATCTAGTCTTCATGACATGCCCTAATTGCAACATACTCTTTAAGCAATATTGCAAATATCTGTTTGACGTGTGGGCGGGCTTATGCGCACGTGTGTGTGGAGTGATAAAGTCGTTTCCTGTTACAATAAAGTGGTCAAAGAGTTTCCATTTACAATAGAATCATATGAAGTATCAACATTGAGTGCATATTTTATTTGTATTGCTTATGACAGTGCTTTGAAAGGATATTCAAAATTTGTTATCGTGCTATGTGCTTTTTATATATATCATAATTCTAGCTAATGTGATATCTATTAAAACCAAGTGTGAATAAAATATGTGGAAGATAGAGATATTAAAATTAATAAATTCAAGTCTAAGTATATAATTATATAATTTTAATAGGTGTGATGTTAACAAGTATCCGACAATATTATTAAATGACAAAGTAATACCTAAGTGGGATATATTTACATATTTGGAATCTATTGTACAGAAAAATAAGGATATAAAAAGAGAAAATGATCAAAATGGCCCCTCAACTCCTTAAAAAGAGTCTTTTTGGTACTAACATCAAATTTTGGGGTTAATTGTGTTAAATCAAAAGGTGTTTTAGTCATATTAAATTATTTATTAAATATAATTTTCAAGTCATAGTAATTAAAAAAAATTATTAAACATTTCTTTAATAAAAAAATTATTAATAATTTTAGTTTTAATTTCAAAAGTTATTAATTATTATAGTTTTAATTTAGGATCATTATAGACTTCAGCTCACAAAGAGCTAATATCTAGTCTAGAATATCATTATGATCCATTCTTAATCTCTCGTGCCACTAAGGACGTGGCACATGTCCTCTAACCGGTAGTTTCGCCGCCAAATGGTATGACACCGTGGAATATGCCATCAAATGGTGCCATAAGTAAACGATTATAACCGGGACCCTTTGAACCGGATGGTTCGTCGTGAAATGACACTATTATATTACGGTCATGGTCAGAGCTTGTATGCTCACCAATGAAATTAAAACCTTGAGATATGAATCAATGGAATATGCTTGATATGACACAAAGCCCTCTATCAGCTATGGTGGATTTAAATTTGACGTGAAACATGTATGAAAACAAGAATTGCTTTGGAAATTAATAATAATTTGAAAAAAAACTTTGCCAATTGTAAACCTTATGTTTCACCAAGTTATATTACTGAATTTTCAATTAGAAGCTATGTAATAGCATACGGTTACAAATGATATTAAAAGGATACTTGCAAATAACAACAAAATAAATAAGTAAAACTAACGGCATTGAATAACAAAAATCCATGGCTTAACAATTAGAAATGTTCACCTTGAGTTCCCTAACCCTCGCTCATGAAAGTAGTGTCTTAGCGGAGGTAGAATATAAGTAACCCTAGTGATGCCACTAAGAGACAAGTGACGCTTATGGTATAGCTCGCCAGAGAAGTAGCCAGAGTAGAAGAAGTCGGTGGACGGTGACCAATATCCCAACGGATTGATGCAAGGCGTTGATCGGTGGTGGCGGATAGTTAGTACTTAGTAGAGAATTCTGTTCACGTATTTTTCCACGGATTTGTCAAACTCCAAATTGAAATCAAAGAAAGTTAATCGTGGGATGTCGACGAAGCCTTCTTGATCGTAACGAAGCCGGAATCAAACTCTCGATCTGCCATCCATGGGCAAAGATATCTCCTCCTGCAGTCCTGCTTGGGGACCCTTGAAGGCTGGCGGCTTATGGAGGAGGGAGAGGGGAAGCCGGCGGTTTGGAGGGGCTCGGATAGGGGAAAGGGGCTTTGGTTGTGGGTTGAAGCTCCTTGGACTTAGGTTAGTAAATAGAAAGGAGAATAGTTTTGAAAATCTGAAATTTAATTTCAAATTTCCTAAAAGGAGGGAAGGATTAATTTTGAAATTCAAAATCATCCCAATTAGGGTTGGGGGGGGGGGCATATGAGGAGGAAAAATAAGTGTCTAGGTTCAATTTATGTGGGTCATATGCATTAATTGGAGATTGGAATTAAATTTGAATTTAATTTCAAATTTAATGTAATTGGGAGGCTTCCTAATTAAGGATTATCAAAGAGGAAAGCATTTGAAATTCAAATGGAGAATTGATCTCAAATAAAAACACTTTCCAAATTGATATGAGCTATTAGAAAGGTAATTAATGGAGGTTTGAATTTTGAAATTCAAAATTTATGGAGGGAATTTGGAGGGGCGGCCGAATGACTAGAGGAGCCAATGGGATGCTAGCGGCTATGGGGTTTGGAGGGTCGGTCGGCTGCTAGGGGAGCCAAGGGAGGCCGGTGGCTATGGAGTAGGTAGGGGTTCGATTAGGGAAGAAGAGAGGGGAAAGGTGGTGGTAGGGGAAATCAAGAGGAGGCCGACGATATGGGGGAAGAAAGAAGAAAAAAATTAGGAAGAGAATAGAAGAAAGGTAGAACCGAGAGCCCAAACCTTTCGGTGGCTGTCGGGTATTACGTTGGCCCTCTCTTAGGGTTCTCTCTTCTCTCCGAAGCACACAAGCACAAGAGCAAAGAAAAGCTGAATTTTTTTATTGATTCATCATTAACCTCATACAAAGCAAAGACCTCTATATATAAACCTCAATAATAAATAAAAGAAGAAAGACTCAAATGCCCTCGATGCTACAACAATAACTCACTATTCATAGGGGTAAAATAGGAAAATTGAAATGCAAATTAAACAAAACATAAAATACATCAAAAGTAAAGGCTCTGAATCATAGCCGTCGATTTACAATTTCTCCGATGATACACATGTCGAAACCTCTGGCTGATGTCCTCATCAAAATTTGTCCCCTTAGACAAACATCCATCCCAAGTCTACAAGGTACCTTGGACGACACAACCCATAGCTGCTGATAAGGATCCTTCTGTTAGGTTGGGTCGACTACCTCCTCTAACTAAGTAGACCAGGGACCACGATGACCCATAACGACTGAACCATGGGATCTTGATCAGGCTCATCATCACCCCCCACCAGCAGTTTTAAGTGCAAGATGTTGAAATTTCTAATTTTAAATAGTAAATCTTCAAACACCTAAACCAATGCTGCTACTATATGTCATATATTGTATCCATGGGTACGACGTATTCATCGACGACTACCCTTAATCGAAAGTTCTCTCTCTTTATCGGGAGGGGTAATTAACTATAGGGGCTTGAGCCTATAGGAAACCAGAACTCGAATCATAAAGTCCTTGCAAAATGAGGTCGAAATCTCTGGGTAGTGTCTTATCTACAAATCTAATCTGCCTTCTAAAAATTTACCTCGGAACTTGATTCGTTAAAACTCCCCCCAAAAGCAAAAAGCCGAAGCAAGGGGAGGCTGGGGGCGAATTTTTGAAGTCCGCATCAACTCATGGACTATTTTGAATCAAGTTTGAGGAGTCAACGGGCTAAATTGAATACAATTATAGTTTGGAACTATATAACCCTACATAAATAGTATTTTCTCTTTCTTTTTTCATTCCTTACAATGTTATCATTTTATGTCATATAGCAAATGTCTCATGATCAAGTAATTATGGAATACGGAATACAACTCAACAACATTATACAAAACTTGTCAGTCTTGCTAATCATTAATCTGGCAGCTTCTGTCCACTCCTCTCTAAGATTCAGAACTGGCCAACAGTCGAATCAGCATGGACCTTATACCAAAAATTTGGGTTCCAAAAGGACCGAATTATTTCCTACCTCTAACTCCCGAGTTTGCTGTTTAGTGAATGACCTTTTGATCCACATTTTCATGTTTATGAGCACGATTACAGTAATTCCTTTTTTCATAGTTTACCTTCTGTGTGTTTAAAAAAATTCTAGAGATTCAACAATACTAAAAGAGCAGAAAGTTTTACCCTACAACACATGCGAGAGAACCGATTTTAAAGAAGTGTGGTACTTCACCATGAATGTTAATGTAAATGATGTAGATATGCCATTTTAGAGCTGCTATTGTTTGCGTGAAGGAGGCAATCACATAATGTATTTGCTAATTTATATATTCCGTTGAAAATTGGGCTCACTGCTTTATAACATGCCTTGTGAACAGTAATGAGGACCATTTTTAACTTGGTTATTTTGTTTGTGCAATAATAAAATAGTGATTGAATTATTAATCATCAAACTCACCATGCATTATATTTCATTGTATTGTTCATCTCAAAATTTTATTTTCTTAATGAGAGTGAGGATTTTAGTTTGAGTTCCATGGAGTGAGTTCTTCATTCTGTGGGATGAATTTTGTTAACCTCTAACTACTAAATGCTGTGGTGCAAACTGATTGCTTCTTTTCCTTTTGTTTCTTGTTCTTGAAGTCATTACATTTTATGTGAGGTTGTGATTGATTGGGTGGTTGGGATGAGAGTATTTCCTTTTATTTTCACATGCGCTCACTCTTGCTCCCTTTATTCCCACTGGCTATTTCCTTCGGCGAGGTTGTAAATTGCAATCAAAATAATCTTTCTGCATGATAGATTATGTATCTCTATTGCCCGGGGCGAAACAAAAATAAATGCGTAACTTGAGTTTGTGCTTGAAGGCTCATAAAACATCTTTTCTGCCAGTGATTTCTCTTTTTCCCATATTCATCTAACATATTCAGAAATTGGGAAATGGGTGGAATGCAGGTTACCCTTACAATTTAGACTTCGATTATGGCGCTTTATCCCAGCTGCAACACTTTTCCATTAATAATCTAGGAGATCCCTTTATAGAGAGCAACTATGGTGTACACTCAAGGCAATTTGAAGTTGGGGTTCTAGATTGGTTTGCTCGTCTTTGGGAACTGGAAAAGAATGAGTACTGGGGTTATATCACAAATTGCGGTACAGAAGGGAATTTGCATGGCATACTTGTTGGGTAAGCAAACCTATCTCTACACTTCTTCTTTGACATCTTCCAAATAGCGTTTTGATGTTGGAAAAGGTTAATGCATGTGAGCTGAATTACATGGAATGTACACACGTTAATTGATTCTGCAGAAGGGAAGTTTTTCCTGATGGGATACTGTACGCCTCAAGAGAGTCCCATTACTCAGTTTTTAAAGCTGCAAGAATGTACAGAATGGAGTTCGTGAAGGTTGCCACTCTGGTCTCTGGCGAGATCGATTGTGCAGATTTTGAAAGAAAATTGCTTCTTAACAAAGAGAAACCTGCCATTGTTAATGTCAATATTGGTAAAGCAATCCTCATCCTCTCCCTTTTTTGCTCCATTTCGCTGCATGAATTTAGCTGATATTTGAATTTGACGCAGGAACAACGGTAAAAGGAGCAGTCGACGATCTTGACATGGTTATTGAAACACTAGAAAAATCTGGATTTAGAGACCAATTCTACATCCACTGTGATGGTGCCCTATTTGGTCTCATGATGCCTTTTGTTAAACGTGTATGTTGTGATTCTCTCTCTCCCCGCTTTTACATTTGAATGATCATACTTAGGGCATCTCCAACCGAAAATCTCATTTTTCACTCCAAAATGCCGTGAAACTAAAAAATGCCACAATTCATCTCCAATCGAACTCCATTTTTCCCCTTCTACGAAGGTAACGGTCGTTGGCACGTTTCTTGAGCAATTTCGGTAGAGACAAGAAAAATGACGAAGATGAACAGTGCAACGCCAATATTGGCGTCCCACCGTTCATCCGCAACCAAATAGCATAAGTTTTACCGTTCTGCTGGAGCTCGCAAGCGACGCTATTCAAGCGTTGGAGTTCGGTTAGAGATGCCCTTAGGAAACATTTCTTCAAATATTTTTTTCGTGCTAATATATTTCTTGAAGTGAACAGGCACCGAAGGTCACTTTCAAGAAGCCTATAGATAGTGTCAGTGTTTCCGGCCACAAATTTGTGGGATGTCCAATGCCCTGTGGGGTGCAGATCACCAGATTGAAGAATATCAACGTCCTATCAAATAATGTGGAGTACCTTGCATCGAGGGATGCCACCATCATGGGCAGCAGAAATGGCCATGCTCCCATCTTCCTCTGGTACACTTTGAACAGGAAAGGCTACCGTGGCTTTCAAAAGGAAGTTCAGAAGTGCTTGAGAAATGCTCACTATCTAAAAGACCATCTTCTTGAGGCAGGAATAAGTGCCATGCTGAACGAGCTCAGTAGTACTGTGGTGTTGGAGAGACCTAAAGACGAGGAATTCGTTCGAAGGTGGCAGCTTGCCTGTGAAGGCAACATCGCCCATGTGGTCGTGATGCCGAATGTAACCATTGAGAAGATTGATTATTTCTTGGCTGAGCTCGTCAAGTCTCGCTTGAGCTGGTATGGAGATGGTGAGAGCAAACCTCCATGCATTGCGGGAGATGTTGGAGAGGAAAACTGCCGCTGCTCTATGCACAATACCTGATGCTTTAGAATTGCCGGTAGTATCATAAACTTTTGTAGTTAATGCTCTGCAGTTTTAAACACTTTCATGGTGTTCTTATTGCTAGCGTTATTATAGGAGGATCTTCAGAATGTTTTATTGGTGCTAAGCGTTGAATGGACGCCGGTTTATTCCTTGGAAGCTTACCAGGTAGAGTACAATAATTAATTGATTGAATTGCGACGTGCCTTTTCATTTGTTCCAGTTTGCTTTTGGAAAGAAGTATGGTCGGGAGTTCGGCTTATTTCTTTGTTTGGCATCCATGTCAACTTTATTTATGCTAAGTCTGCTCTAGCACTATTTATTTATTTATTTATTATTATTATTTTGTTTGAGTAAATCATTATAAGTCGTTTAGCAACGTTCCGTTTTGAGCTAAATCTTATGGTGTTTGAATTCTCTTAATGCTTCCAAGACCAGGCGTCCAAACATCTACAATGAATGGAATATTTCAGATTTAAAGTTGAACAATATGTGATTTCCAAAGAAAACGAGTTAAATCAAACCCAAACATCTAAAATGAATTGAATATTTCAGATTTAAAGTTGAACCATAGGTAATTATTATAGAGAATTTTTGTTATATTTCGTTAATTAAAATTTGATTATGATGAATTTTAAAAATAGTATATTCAATCAAAATAAATTTAGAGGTTGTTTAATTTGAAGTAAAATAAATGTAAAAGATTTTACATACATTTTCGAGAATATTTATATTTAATTTAAAGTAAAATAAATACATAATTTTTTATATATTTCCAATCATATTTTGCCGACGGCTGACCACTGTTAACCATCCACCATCACCACGAGCCTTCATTCCTTTTAAAGGCAACCAATGCATTTATTTTATACTCATTCAAACAACTTCAAAACACTTCAAATATTTTACATTCTTTTTATACTAAATTATTTTCATTCAATCAAATAACCCCTTGCTAATTTTAAAATTTATCATATTAATATTCAGTTAGGATATTTTTATCCAAATTTTTTCCTAATTGATGAGAATCATACATAAATCATTATGACAAAGATCATGAACCAAGAATAAATTTGCTGTCTGCATCATGCCTCTTCTCCATACCATTAAACGACAATAGGACCAAAAGAAAAAATGATCTATATATGGCTCTCAAGTAATTGGCTACGCCGTTTAGTTTGATGGAAAAAAGAATATAGAGTAAAAGAAATGCATATAAGAATTTAAAAAAAAAAAAGACTGGAAAGTAAAACTTAATAACACTTCTATTTAAATGAAGACGTTGGTGATCATTTACTTTCAATACAACAAAGACTGCACCTGCTCCACGAGGCCAAGCATGCAATTGCACAAACACATCTATATAAGAAAATAAAGGCTACATTAACAAATTAATTATAAAGGAAGCACACCAACAACTAGATAATATAATTATTAAGGACATCTGCTTGTTGTCATACAAATAAAATCTTAAACTATAATATATTTATGCAAATGACTGCATTTCCCTAAGAAGCACCAGAAGGCATAATCCGATTTACATTTCACATGTAATATACCAACTTCAGCTGATTCGGAAAAAGTGGGTAATTCTTCAACATTTGATTCACCACTATTACATTATGTCCATAGAATCGTTGCCACTCCGATCATTGAACGCTAGACCGTTCGATGGTGTCTGTGGCTGAGATGAGCTATGATGATGAGCTCGATTGTTGTTAATGGAAGCTGAATGTAGCTGTTGAGCCTGATGACCACCCTGGTTTGGGAGCTGCTGTTGATGAGAGAAGAAAGGCGAAGCAGATTGCTGGAATCCTCTGTTAAATGGGTTCCCATTTACGTTCGGTATCTGTCCAGTTGCTATTTTGAGCCGCTGAACTTCCTCCCTTAATGCCTCATTCAAAGCTGTAAAGGTTCAAATTATAATCTCTAACAAAAACTTCAAGTGACAAGGGTATTACTGAACTGAGACTGGCTATCAATCTGATAGGTCGGTTCAGGAACCAACCCAGCCGGCCCCACATGGGCCAACCATTGTTTACAAGAGGCGGTTCGAACCGCCTCCCAAAGACCTTGCTGCCTATGCAATGGGGCCCACGGCCCTATTTGGTTGCCGTCCAAAAGAAGTGGGGTCCACTATTTAAATTAATCTATTTTGGGAAAGGAGGGGGCAGCTAAGGAGGTTTGAATTAATTTATTTGAATTAATCTATTTGGGAAAGGAGGTGGGCGGCTAAGTCTATAAAAAGACATAAGAAGGGAGGGTTAGGGTATGCTTGAATATTGTTTTCTCTTGGAGTCTCTTGGGTTTCTTGGGCTCTACACTTAGTGTCTAGAGATTGGGAGAGAATGATCCCTCTCGAATAGAGGATCAATTATATCTTTGCTTATGTTGCTTTGTTTTGAGTTATCTAATAAAATCTACTGTTTTTTGGTTGTTTCTGGATTATTTTGTGTTCTTCTCGCTGTTTTTGCCAATTTAGTGTTAGGATTGCTTGCGAACTCAAGTATTTCCTATCACAATCATAATTGTTGGAACAATGCCCTCTATCTCTAGTAAAATATGATGGCCATTTGCATCTAATTCATTTCAATCATCAAAAAGGTTATTCTGTGTATGCATTTACACCACTGCTGCCAGTATTAAGTACTAACATTTGGTTTAACTGATTCCCAGAATGAAATTTTAAGGAAATAGCAATGAAATAAGAGGCGAAGTTAAGCGCCACTGGTTAAATGCTGAGAAGCAACAAACTAAAGTTTGCGAAAGAAAGCAAAGTATGGTGCAAAATCTGATGCAACTATTTGTTCATAAATCCTATGCAAATGTTCATTAGCTTTTGTTGTCAACCAGAGTCAAGTATAACTCGTAGGTTAACACAAAATAATCAAGCGAAGTTGAACTTACCATCCCGGAGATGAGCCTGCTGTTCCATCGACTGCAGCCTCAACTTCAGCTCCCTATTCTCAGTCGTTAAACCAGTAGTGTCCCTCTGCAGTGTAAATAACAAAAGCATCACCGGTTTGAGTATTTATCATCTTAATAAGAAATTCATGCAATTTAGGGCTGATGCACAACGATATAGATCTTGTAGGTGCTACGCAGATACTCTGACAAAAATGATTATAATCAATACTTAATACGAGAAAAGCAAGAGCAGAATTCAAAGATCTAAAGAGGAATACTCGAATACATATCTAGGAAGAAAACAACCATTATGGTATTGGCATAATTCAGCCAAATCAAAAATTTCCTTCCCCTGCAATGGCTTCTTGCTTCACCATAACGCCGGTGTTCAAAATAAAATTGTGGCCGATCAAAAACACCAGTATACAACCCCACGCCCTCCAGATTCTTAACAATTTACCTACATGCTGTCATTCATTCAGGAATGTTATTTACATCCGCTATAATTATACCCCACAACAATCTTCGTGCCCTTCCTAATCATTCTTTCACTTAAAGCTGCACTAACCTTTTTTCTCTCATATGACGCTTTGCAACAAAAACTAGTTTGAGCTGAATTTTTTTTTTCTTTGGTTATTGTTCCTAATTCAGGTGGTTAAAAAATATAAACAAAAATTTTACATTAGTATTGTTATAAACTCTCACGCACAAGTTTAAAAAGGCGTCCTTCTGATGACCCGGTTAGTAAAGTGGATGTATTAGATTTGACTTATGTTAAGAAAGATAGAGGCAGACCTAAAAAGATTTGGTTAGAAAATATTAGAAATAATCTTTCTTTATTAGATTTAAATGAGAATTTGACTTTTAATATGACACAATGGAGAAAAATAATTCATGTAGCCGACTCCACGTAGTGGGATAAATGTTGATGTTGTTGTTGTTGTACTCATTCTTATCAAGTGTTTCCTAAGATATTAATATATACTTCACAAATAATTTTAAACAATTTCTAGCTATTTTTAGTCAATTTCTTCTTAATCCCATGACCTTAATTTTAACTACACATGCAGTGTATTTTTTATTCTTTGTTGCACATGTCCAACCAACCATATCTATATTTAATTACCTATATTAAAAAGATTTCACCCAAAACATTTCTCTTAATATAATTATTCCTCAATCTAATCCTCTTAATTTGGCACATATTCATCTAAACATTTTTATTTAATGAAGACCATGGTTAAACCAAATTTTATATGATCCAGTGGATCCATCATGCAACCCATCTTAATATGATCTATTAAGCAGACAAATTGAAGAGCTTAGCCGTTGGATCTTCTCTCCCTTAATCATTATATTGCAACCCATTGCTCCTCTCCGTTCACCCAACTTCTGACCCTATTTTAGATTTTATTTATATTTATTTTGTGTACATTATATTTATTTTTTCATATGTAATATAAACATTATCGTTGTCAGGCCAAAGTCTTGGATGAGAGAAGTAGAGAGTTACGTTAAGTAGTCGACAATCAGTCTAAAACTTGTCAAATAATCATGACATGAATCATTTAATATATTGTGTTAATATTAGGGCGTTCCCTAGAAGCAATGTGTTGTATGACCTGAATACAATCAGAAGTGTGCAAGGGCCGTTGGACTGACGCCCGGGTGTAGTGTTAAATATGCAAGGGTTCTCACATCATGGACAGATGTAGGCAACGAAGCTAGTCCATAAAATTGAAATTATGATAGGATCTTGGAATATAGGTTCTCTTACAGACAAATTAATAAAATTAATAAATATTATAATTCATATAAAGATAAATATTATATACAATCAGGAAACTAAATGGGTTGGAAAGAAAGCTAAAGAGACTGATAGTTTAGGATTTAAACTATGGTATTCTAGTAAGAGTCGTACAAGAAATGGTATATGTGTGATTATAGATAAGAGTTTGAAGGATAATATTGTAAAAATTCATAGAATTAGATAAAAAATTATAGTCGTAAAGATTAAGTGCCTACGCTCCTTAAGTAGATTTAGATATGTGTTCAAAATTAAAATTTTAGAATGACTTGAAAGAATTAATACAAAATATATCTCTATAAGAAAATTTTTATTATAAGAGATTTAAATGGATATGTTGGTAGAGAGGTAGATGATTTTAAAAACATTCATGCTGGTTATGAGTTTAGAAAAATTAATGAAGGTGGTATGATTATATTAGATTTTTCTATAGCTTATGACTTTGCAATTACGAATACTTTATTTAAGAAAAAAGATGTACATCTGGTCACTTGTAAAAATGGATATAGTAACACTCAGATTGATTACTTTCTTATAAGAAAAATAGATCGTTTAGATTGTAAAGATTATAAAGTTATTCAAAATAAAATTTTATGTACCCAATATCGCTTATTGGTTTTGGACGTTAAGATGAAGGGACAACAAAATATAAAAAATAAAGTAAAATATTATTCTAGTATTAGATGGAGGCTTTTAAAGAATATTAATAAAAATATTTTTGAAAGTAAAATTCTAAATCTTAAGATTTTGTTTATGCATGAAGAAGATAATGTTATGTGAGAAAAAATAGCTATTGATATTAAGAATGTTGCATAAGATGTGCTAATAATATCAAAAGAAAAAGCTCATAATAGTAAAAATAGTTTATAGTCGAATCAAAATGTACATGAAAAGATAAAAATAAAAAGATATATTATAAAAATTAATTTATATGTAAAAACTCTGATAATTGAAAAAGATATAAAGATGCCCATAAGGAGCCTAAAAATACAGTATGTGATGCAAAGATTTTAGCTTTTAATGATTTATATAATAATTAGATACTAAGAAGAGCGAAAGATATATGTATAAGTTAGCCAAACAAAGATATAGTAGTAGGGATTTGGTGCAAGTGAAGTGCATTAAGAATGAAAATAAAAAGTACTTTTTATTTGAAAAAAGATATTTAACAAAATTGGATGAGATATTTTGTTAAACTTTTCAATGAAGATTATGAGAATACGATTGAGTTTAGTGACCTTAACATCCTACATGAAAATAAAGATTTTTATTTTTATCAGCATATTAGTAAAAATCGAAGTTAGAGATGATTTAAAGAAAATAAAATGTGAAAAACTTGGACCTGATGATATTCCAATAGAGGTGTAGAAATGCTTAGGAGATGAATTAGCTTACTATTTTGAAGACTTGAAAGATGTTAGATGAGTAGAGAATGAGTGTGTTGATTCATATTTTTTAGAATAAATGTGATGCATAATATTGTGTGAATTATATAGGAATTATGTTAATGTGTCATACTTTAAAACTTTGGAAGAGAGTTATGGAGCATAGGTTACGACGTAATACTAATGTTTCTCAAAATCAATTTGGATTCATGTCAGGTAGGTCTACTATAGAAGCTATATATTTATTGAGAAGTTTGACGGAGAAGTATAGAAAGAATAAGGAGGGTCTTCATATGATATTTATTAATTTAGAGAAAGTATATGATGAAGTTCCAAGAGAAGTGCTATGGAAAGTTATAGAAAAGAAAGGAGTAAATAATGTTTACATTCAGGTCATTAGGGATATGTATATAGGTGTTGTTACTTATGTTCAAACACAAGGTGGTTTGACCAAGTATTTTCCTATTTCTATTGGATTACATCAAGGATCAACCTTAAACCCATATCCTTTTGCTTTAGTCATGGATGTTATCACTAAACATTTACAAGAGGTTGTACCCTAGTGTATGTTTTTCGCTGATGATATTCTTCTTGTTGATAAAATTAGAGAGGGAGTTGAAGGTAAACTTGAATTATGGAGGTCAACCTTAGAGTCTAAAGGTTTTCGTTTGAGTAGATCTAAAACTGAATATATGAAGTGTAATTTTAGTAGTAATAGATATAGTGGAGGGTTTGTAACTTTGGGCGATCAAGTCATTAATAAGAGTACATGTTTTAGATATCTTGGTTCTATTGTTCAGAGTGATGGTGAAATAGATGGGGATATTATTAGTAGAATCAAGTTGGACGGGTGAAGTGGAGGAATGCGTCAGGCTTGTTATGTGATAAAAAAGTTCACCTTAAACTTAAGGGAAAATCCTATAAGATGGAGATGGCTTGCAATGCTTTATGGCATAGAATGTTAGCCATTAAAAAAGAATCATAATATTAATTTAAGTGTTGAAGAGATGAGGATGCTTAAATGGATAAGTGGCTTTACATTTAGCGGCAGTATACAAAATGAGAAAATATGTGAAAAGGTTGAAGTAGCTTCAGCGGAAGATATGATTAGAAAGAGTCACCTTAGATTGTTTGGTCACATAAAACGATAGCCTTCTGATGACCCGATTAGGAAAGTAGATGTATTATATTTGACTTATGTTAAGAAAGGTAGAGGTAGACCAAAAAAGACTTGGTTAGAAAATATTAGAAATGACCTTTCTTTTTTAGATTTAAATGAGAATTTGACTCTTAACAGAAAAATGGAGAAAAATCAGGAGCCTGTAAATACCTCCACTATGTGCACACAAAATAATCAACAAAATTCAAAATAATTTTTCATATTTCTACTTTTTAACATGGAATCAAAGCAAGGTTCGGATTTTCTTCTTCCAATTTGTATTCTCTTTTCTTCTTCTTCCTTATGGATTCTTCTTTCTTATATTAATGTCTGCTTTCTTTGGCTTTCCTTCCCATGAATCAACTATTATGAATGATGAAAATCTGACTAAGGGAGGATTACAGAGGCTACAAGCCTCATATAGTTTGAATGAAAGAAACTATCTCAACTGATTCTAAATTGCAAAGACCTTTTAAAAATAGAAGAGAAAAATTCATCATCCTTTGGAGCTTCCACAGAACTGAAAGACTCAAAGTTTGTAATTTGTGATTGATTCTATAATCATGATGTATTAAATAACTAAACCATATGTTCCTGTCTATAGCCAAAAAAAGTTTAAGATGCTATCAAACAAACATACTCAAAAGGAAAAAGGAGTTGCCCTCATCTATGATATCAAAAATAAGATCTCAACAACCAAGTAAGATAGCATTCTGATTATTTAATCCTTTAATGCAATCTCAAGATGACATTCCACAATGATGCAATAATTTTCAAGTAATTTGTAGAAAATTAGGGTGTTTAAGTCCTTTTTAGAATCAAATTTGTGTCTAAATTTTAAGCAGATAAAACCTATCATCCCTATATGAGTTATTATCTCTTATACGGGCCAAAGAGAAAAGGACAATAAGGCACAATACTCGGCCTCCAAAACATCTATTATGACTACCACCACACTCCAAGACAAGGGATTTCTCGTTCATATCATACAATACGAAGTAAATCATACAATATGATATAATTAAAAATTCAAGTGTTTTAATTAACTTTGTTTAATTTTGGTACTAATTCTGATATGTGTGTGTGATCATTCAACCCACTATATGCCTAAAATATATATAAACCCAAAAAAATAAAAATAAAAAAGAAATATAAGTTGACACTTCTTTTTTGTTTTTGGCCTTCATGACTTTGATGGCCTTTCTTTGTGTTCAATTCTTTTTAGCTTCAACAGGTCCTCATCTTGATTTCATCACCTGTGTGCTTCCTACAATATTAGAATAAAAGCTAATTTCTTGCACACATAACTCACCTTTTGATTGTCAAAGAACATAGATCTTTGTATTCTTCTATAGTGTTTTGATCTCTTTGGTGAAACTTGGTGTGATAGGAAGTAGATACAATTTCCTCGAAATCAACGAACCATAATAATAAATTAGGAATAACACACCAAAACTATTTTTATTCGAAGATATATGAATGAAAATAGCAAGGTACAGTTGGATCTTCAATTGGAGAGGAGATCCGGCTCTCCCAATTTCCTAGCCGACAATTAGAGCCCTCACAACATAAAAAATTCTAATTTCAACAAACTCAAAACATAATCTTGAAATCACCCTATTGTTAGCCTTAAATAAGCTCTCATAATTCCCTCTCAAACCAGCCCATTTTTCCTCAATAATTTCCTCTCATATTTGAATTTAAATTAGATTTTTTTTTTTCAAATTAATTCCTTTCCAATTGTAATTAAAACTTTCCTAAACAATCTCCCATTAATTCCTCCTCATTTTTCTTAAATAATTCTCTTAGATTTTGAATTCAAATTAGATCTCTTGCCCTATATAATTCCCTCTCAATTGTAATTAAAACATTCCTAAACAATTCCCCTTTGATTAAGAACCTTCCTAAATAGCTCCCTCTTAATTAAGAAACTTCCTAATTTCATCCCAATCAAATCAGTCGGTCTATCAATACTCCCCTCCCAAAGCACCACCTTGTCCTCAAGGTGAAATGAACGAAAATGCTGTTGAAACACTTGATTAATAGCACTAAACTAAAAAATGTACTGACACTGGGTCGAATGATCCATGTTTCCAACATCTCCCCGATCAATCTTTCAATCTTATCCTTCTGGATTTGGGGATAACCGTACGGATGAACACTAATAGGTGAGACTACTTCCTTCAAGATGATAGCATGCTCATGTTCCTGCAGAGTAGGCAGCTTCTGAACTGGCGGGAACATCATTTGATACTATTATAGGAGTGGTTGAACTATGTCTGATGCTTCTATCTTCTCCCCATCTTCGCCTTCCAAGCTCTGCAGCTCCATAAAAAATCTCATTCATTCACCCTTTCCCTTCTTTAGAAGTGGCTCCAAAATCACCTTCATCTCATCTGTCAATGTAACCGACAATGTTGTGTTGAATAACCAAATTCTCTTGAGATTGAGAAACTATAGTGGCTTTGGAATCTTGCCCGGTATAAGCAAGATTTATTAAACAAAACATTGCATCATATTCAACAACGTTAGCAAGTTTGTTCATGCTTTGTTGACAGTTCTGCTTCACAAGAATTGAATGTCGTTGATGCTGATAATGTCATTTGATGTGAAGATCCAATAACTTCTTTATCATTCTTTTTATGTTTGAAAAATTTTTCTCCATTGATGATATTTTGTCCTCAAACACCGATTTGAGTTGGCCAACTTTTCCTTTAAGACTCTCTTCCAAGACATCAAATTTTCTTGATGTCAAGGTCCCAAAAAAAGTGCTTTGATACTAATTTGATAGCAGTTGATACAATTTCTTCGAAATCAGCAAATGATAATAAAAAATTAGAAAGAATAACACACCAAAATTATTTTTATTACAAGATATATGAAATGGCACGATACAATTGGATCTTCAATTGGAGAGGAAGATCTGGCTCTCCCAAATTTCTAACAAGTGGCTAGAGCCCTCACAACCTAAGAAATTCTAATTTCAGCAAACTCAAAACATAATCCTGAAATCACCCAATTGTTAGCCTTAAATAGGCTCTCATAATTCCCTCCCAAATCAACATCTTCTCCCTAAATAATTTTCTCTCAAATTTGAATTCAAATTAGATTTCTTTTTCTAATTAATTTCCTCCTAATTATAATTAAAATTTTCCTAAATAATCCCCCTTAATTCCTCCTCATTTTTCCTAGATAATTCCCTCTTAGATTTTGAATTCGAATTAGATCTCTTGTCCTATATAATTCCCTCTCAATTGTAATTAAAACATTCCTAAACAATTTCCCTTTTATTAAGAATCTTCCTAAATAGCTCCCTCTCGATTAAAAAACTTCCTAATTTCATCCCAATAAAATCAATCAGTCCATCAAAGTGTTCATCATATTCATTTCTAATTGTTATCTCTCCATAAAAATTTGATGTTTTACCTAACAAGTAGTAGTATATTATCAAATCGAGGCCTGGTGATAACTTTGATGGCCATAACAATTGATAAGTCAAGGAGTTTCAAACTTAAACAAAATCAAGATGCATAATATTAATAGTTTAATGAGACTTGTGATAGCCTGCTAGTAGGAACCCAATCTCAACACAACAAAAATGGTAATAACGAAGAGAAAATACTGCAGAAATCGGCGAGAAAGAATGAGATATCGACACAACAAAGCAAGATACAAGTTTATCTACTATTCGAGAGGTAGATCGACTCTGTACAAACCCTTGATGCCGCTAAAAACAACTCCAAAGAAAACTACAACAAAAGATAATTCACATAATGAAAATAAAACAACCTAATTAACCCTAAATAAACCTTCATAATTCCCTCTCAAATCTGAATTCAAATCAACTATCTTTCCCTAAACAAACCTTCATAATTTATCTTTCCCTAAATAAACCTTCATAATTTCCTCCTAATTTTGATTTTCTATGGTAAGTTATTAAAGATAGAATTAATCCTCTTTGAGCCCCCCTCTCTCCTTGCCCGCTGCCCACACTAGTGGGGCCCACAAGGCTCAGCTGGTCCATCAACCACATAAGGCATTCAAATATGCCAAAACAAGAAGTAAAGAAGATAAATTTGAGATGGATGTTGAAGATCTCTTGATGAACCAACTTTATTTGATCAATGAAAGCTTTAACACAAGTCTTGGAGGA
The DNA here is from genome assembly GCF_001605985.2 of Dendrobium catenatum. Lineage (NCBI taxonomy): Eukaryota > Viridiplantae > Streptophyta > Magnoliopsida > Asparagales > Orchidaceae > Dendrobium > Dendrobium catenatum. The sequence continues at coordinate 569,900 of NW_021319579.1, forward strand.
AACAACCATGAAGGGGGTGTGGCTTAAGATAGATCCTTTATACATGACCAAAAGCCTCAATAAAAAAACTTTATCAAAAAGCAAAGATTGTTTTTATTTCACATACCAGGATGCACGTTCATTAAATCACATCTTAACGACTATAATTCCATTGTTTCAGATATAGCACAACACCTAGACAATCTATGTAACTTGAAATACAAAAGAAAGAAATTCAATTATGGTGTTGACTTTGGGACTACTGAACTAGAAGAGAATAGAAAATATTGTACGGTTATTACCAATAATATGAATGTTAATAGAATCTTTATAGAAACTTTCAACAATATTGGTAGCCTATGGTTAGAAGCAACCAATGATCCAAATCAAATTCAAATTAGAGATACACCTCCAAAGTTTGAAAATGGAATTAAATAAATAATTAATGAATTGAAATAAGTTAATTTGAATACTAAAATAATCTATGCCCTGCTTTTATAAGAGCATTGTTACATAAAATGGATGCCAATAATATGATTCAACTTATAAAAGAATTAAAAGATGGTTTTACATTGACATATGAAGAAATGTCAAGCGTACATCTAGATATAGTAATCCATGAACTCACAATTCAATTAAATGTTGTTCTTGCTAAATAACTTCCAAAAGAATGCACTTGGAAATAAAATAACAAATAATCAATGAAGTTAAGGAATAAATTGATGCAGGTTTTATTTGAGAGGAAAAATGTCCTTTTTGGTTGGCTAACATTGTCCTTGTTAAGAAAAGAAACAGATAGATTTGTATATATACTGAAAATCAAGATTTGAATAAAGTATATCCTCAAGATGAGTTTATGTTGTCTATATTCAAACTTATGATTGAAACTACTTCTCTTTATAGTCTGTTTATCTTTATGGATGAATCATTGGATTACAATCAGATAAAAATGTGTAATATACTGCTTTGAAATCACTTTTGGAATACATTGTTATAAGATCGTACTTTTTGAACTTGAGAATGTTGGTGCAACATACCAGTATGCGAAGACCAAAATATTCAACAAAATCATACATAACCAAATTGAATGCTATGTCGATGATCTTATAGTCAAAAGTAAAGAAAGAGAAGATCACATGTATAAATTAAAAGTTGTATTTGAATGATTTTCTCATTATGACCTTATTATGAAACCTTTGAATGGCACTTTTGAGGTGACTTTTGGAAAATCTTGGGTTTGTTATTCGATATTGTGGCATTGAAATTAATATTACCAAGGTCATAGCAGAATTAGAAAGGAAAACTCCTAAAAATCTTACTCAACTAAGAAATCTTCAAGGCAGGTTGACGTATCTAAGACACTTAATATCAAATTTCTATGGTTGATGACAACCCTATACAGTTCTTTTGAAAAAAGTGCAAATTCTATTGAGTGATAGCTATTAAAGCTTTTGATAGCATCAAGTGTTGTCTTAAGTCCCTATTAGTTTTGGTTGCTCCTATCCTAAGGTGATAATTAATTCTTTGCACCGCAAAATTAGATGAGCCTTTTGAAGCTCTATCAGCCTAAACTAATAATGAAGGAAACTATAATGTCTTATACTATTTAAGTAGACATGTAATTTTTATAAAAATGAACTATCCACCTCTTGAAAAATCTTGCCCATGTCTAATCTTTGCTTGTCCAAAAGCTTAGACATTCCATATTTTCTCGTATGTTCAATTTGATCTCCGAGATCAATCATTTTTAATTATCTCATGAACCCTCCAATGTTATCAAAAAGTTTAGCCACATGTGCTATGATATTGTTTCAATTTGACATCACTTTCACTACCCAATGTGCTATGAAATGATAAGAACTCATTGATTTTTTAGCAGCACATCCTATACATGTGAAATCCCCTTAAATAAATTTACCTGATGAACAAATCATTCATTTAGAGGAGCACAAAGACCCCATTTAGGAGTTATATTTTGATGGTGCGACATTTATTCAAAAAGGTACTGAATCATAATATATTATCTCATGCAAAATTGAAATTTATTAAGTTACATTGCACTATTCTAACAGTTTATCAAACCTTTGTATAAGCAATGATGTGGAATATGAAGCTCTGATAATTTATTTAGAATTAGAAATATTAATGAAAATTAAAAATATAAAACTATAACAATTCACATTTGGCATTTAATCAGGTTGTGGGAACTTATAAAATTCAAAAACCCAACTTGTTTAAATTCCACCCATATACCATTAAATTATTCGCATGAATTCTCAATGTAACTTTGCTTAGAATACCGTGTGGATGGAATGCTATAGCAGACATTTTAGCAAAAGCTTGCTTAGGAAATATCTTATCACAAAAAACCCTCAATACAAATCAAAGTACAAAATAACCAAATTTTATCTTCTATCAATTTTCAAAATTTAAATTAAACTTTTGCAAGTTGTGGGTTTTCATTTGTAAAAGATGATCAATATGAATGGAGATAACATTTCATTGAATACCTTTAAAATGGTAAACTCCCTCAGCATAAATATTTTTCCCATCAAATTAAGAAAAGAGCGCTTTCATATGCATTTATCAATAATACCTTGTATCGATGGTCTTTCGACAAAATGTGGTTGCATTGCATCGAAATAAGGACATACACGAGATAATGACCAATGAATATGTCAAATTGTGTGGCATCCATCGCTCATGTGTGAAAATGAAATGGAAAATTAAAAGACTTATATACTATTGACTTTCGTTAATCAAAGATTGTGTTGAAATTGCATGAAATTTTCATCAATGCTAAGCGCATAGGGTAATTTTGTATCAACAACCAAATATTTTGCATCCAAAAATATCAACATGACCTTTTGAAAGTTATGGTGCTAACATTGTTGAGTCTATTGATCCTTTCTAAGTGTCATAAATTTATTATTACTATGACTGATTATTTCTCGAAGTAAGTCGAAATCATGCCACTAAAAAAGTCAAAGCTAATCATGCACTACAATTTTTAAAAGACCATGTTGTATATAGATTCGATGTACCATGTCGAATCATATCCGATAATAATTTTACTTTTAGAAGTACCAAAATAGATCAACTTGTTAAGAACATAATATTAATTAGAGGTATAGCACGATATAAAATCCTTGGGCTAATGATTTGACTAAAGCTTTCAAAAAGATATTAGTTAACTTATTAAAAAAAGTTTAGACGATAATAAACATCAGTGGCAATGAAATGTTGGTTGAAACATTATAGGCCTGTCAGATCTTATATAAGACCCGACTTAGTCTAACCCCATTTTCTTAAGTCTATGGAGTAGAAGTTATCATCCCTTTGGAGGTACATCTTTTCTCCCTAAAAGTTGCAATTAATAATGAAATTACAAGTGAATGGAATGGCCAAGTGTGGTTGAAAAAACTTGATGGTTTAGATGGTTTAGCTAACAAACGTTTGTAATCTCAACAAAACCTGTATGGCTGAAGCCCATAAAAAAGGGTCCATCATAAGATTTTCAATGTTAGTGACTTGGTCCTCAAATACTCTTCTTTCTAAAGTGATAGAAAGAAATCCCCTTATTTTGTAGATCTAGTCTAAAGACCTAATCATTCTTGAAATTCTAAAGACCAAATCTTTGAAATGCAATTCTTAAAAATCATATAAAAATATGATCCATCATTTTGACAAAAGAAATTATAAATCACTATTTTAATCAAAATTTTCTCAAGAACCCAACATAATTGGGATGTAATTAGTCATAGAACCTTGCCCTTATGGGGAATTCACACCCAATAATAAAATAAACCCTATTTAATCAAGCATCTTGTGTAAAAGAAAATCTCTATAAACACCGAAAGGTTAAATCTCCTTGTTGAGTCGAAAGCAAAATAATATTTGTCCTTCACAATAATGTATTATTTTATATGTAATATCCGGTCACAAAATATTTCAAATATGTTGATAAAATGTTCCCATCTCTAAAATGAACCAAAATCAGGCATTAGTGTACGACATCTTCTCAGATGCTTTGCTTATAATAAACAACAAATGCAACTTGTTTTCCTTTCCTAGTTCAAAATGCGACTTTCCTCTCAATAGTGTAATATACAAATGAATTTTTCATTTAAAGCCTCTGAAATTTTTCACAAGTGGCATTAAATAATAGAAATTTATCTAAGTAGTTTGTCTTTTAATGAATTGTTAATGAAGATCCTAAAACTTCATACACGTTATTTATTAATAACAATTTTTTTAACACAGCTAGTTTTCCATTGATACAATTAACTAATTGAACGTTTTGTAATCAACACTAAATACACTATTTTAAAAACACTCTTAAAATTATTGGAAGATATTAAAATAGCCGGGTTATGTAAATTTTCAAAGCACAATGTGGTGCAAAATTCAAATTATACATGCTGATGATAATTATGATGAATTAGAACAATAAATAAGCTAATTCATCTAAAGACCTAAACACACTTTTATATAAAAAACTACCTTCTCCCTGTCTATACTAATCATTTTTTTCAAAACAAGAGTTCGAATATATTAACAGATCTTTTTTAAGTAAACCTATGATATGGCAAGAGGAACAGTGGAATATCAGGATGATTCAAATGAACCAACCAACTAATCTGGTTTGAATTTGTTGGTTGACAGTAAGTGTGCTCCGATTTTGAAAAGTGGGAACTGGGAGCATTTCTAAGTTTCAAAAACCAAAAGATGAGCTGAATCTCTAATTTTGATTGGTGTTTCCATTACTTGTGAATAATGTAAGCTGAGTTAATTAACAATTATACCCTTGCATAATAATGCATTTGAAACTCTTATTGCTACTGAACAAAATCATGTAGACACATGCGAGCAACCAAAATCTAAACTATCTTTTTGTTTCGTTTTAGAATAAGGTTGTTCTAAACTTCTAATTCCTAGTCTTCTAAATAAACTAAAAAAGAACCAAGTTAGTTCTTTGTTTGGGCAACCAAATCTTACCCTTTACATCCCAATTCATAAAGGACCTCTTACAAGTTGTAAATACATCACAGGTGATACATTTCCACTGTGTTAATGAACGTGCCTATTCATTTAAGTGAACAGAACAAACATCTCCATGCGTACCTATATGTGTTCATACGAATGTGATTTGCATCCATATGATCAAATTTATATGTACATATCAAGAGCACACAGAATCAAAGTGATCTGCATGGACAAGTCAAAAGTGATTGGTAGAACATCAAAGTAGACATATTTTTAATCAATGAACACAGTTTCCAACATAGTATTAACTTTGCCTAACTCATCATTTAACTTATAATTATGTGTTCTTCGTAATCATCTAAATCTTTCCCTTATTAATGGTGAGCTTGGTTAGTGTTAGCTGACCCTAGGTAGCATGGTTGTAGGGCGAAAAGGAGGGGAGATGAGGCAAAAGAGAAGGAACAGATGTAAGAGATAGGAAAGAAATGAAGAACATGAAAACAATGCCCCGTAAATACTATTAGTCGAGCAAATCCGATCATTAGACTACCATTTAAAACAAGGACCTAACTACCAAGTTCAGAAAACCAAAGGAACAACACAAATTTTTTGGGTTCAAAATGTAATGTACCCTAAAAAATGACCGTCAACAAGAAAATGCCTGCTACATATCAAGATGAACCATCTCTAACAAAGGTGCACATCAATATAATATTAGCAAGAAGGAATTAAGAATTAAAGCAAGTGCTTCTTCTAATAGAATGCTCAAATTAGAAATCACATTTTATGCTGCAGTAAAATAGTACTACCATGTTGGATATGCTTGGAAAATATAATAGCAACCAACATTGTTTATTTCAAATAAAAAGGTCACGGCTCCCCCTAACTTCCAAAATGTGCTTAAAGACATGCAAACCAAATCATCACCTAAAAATTTGTTCCACTCATATGGAGAAACCCCATTTGTTGAACGAGAATACTATTCCGAGAGAGATTCATCCACAAATGTTATTGAGAATGAAACATGTACAATCTTTGAGATTTCCGGCAACTTAAAGCTTCATTTATTTAGCAGGTATAGATTCTTTATGTTTGCAACCGTAATGCTAGGACATTCACTACTAACCCCTCATTGTAATCAAGTGAGCCAGCATGAAGATAAGTCAATATCTGCTAGCTCAACAGAAGTCATAAGGCACAACCATAGCTAAAGTGGTAAGATAACTCATAGAATATATGAACTAAAAGCAAAAAAGATTTACTACAAAAAAACATTAAAAAAAATCATAATATTGCACAAAGAGTTGTGGTAAGGATAGAATATATTATTTTGGTACTAATAAATCAAAAAAATCATTATATTGCACACAGAATTATGTTAAGGACATAATATATTGTCATGATACTAACAAAACCAATATAATAATGCCAATAAAAAAAAAAGTTAACTTTGTGCAAAAGTTTGCATGAACTATTGGCGTAATATGCCTCATCTAGGATTAAAAGAGAGCATTCTACCTTCATAAGACGCCATGAAACTTTGTCATCGATTATAACATGATATGGAAAAAGCATACATCATCTTGGCAACACCAACAATATCAATAACACACCACTTCAACGATTGTTTGCAATAATTTGGTGCTGCGTGTAAAGATTCTATTGGTTGGATGAAAAAGGAATGCAGAATCAAATGATAACGGTGCAAAAAGAATTCAGTTTATTTGAAATGTTTGGAGTTGTTTGGATTAGTATAAAATAAATGTAAATGATTTTTTTTTTTGCTTGAAATAAAATTAATATATTATAAAACTCAACAATGACAACATTCAAAGGTTGATGAGCAACGAAAGCCAGCAGTAGGCGGTCGCAGCAAGCCACGGCAAGTAAATCGGCGGCGGCCAATGGGCGAGCGACAACGACAATCAGTGGCCAATGGTGGCAATTTTATAGGATTTCTAGTTTATTTGAAAATCGATCAAATCTAATACTTCTTAAATATGTCAAAATTGAACTAAATGGTGAATTCCAAATAGTTTAAAATTTTACTTTGTGTTTCTTTTACTTCAAACCAAATACCAATATTTTCAAAACCCCTACATTTGGAGTACTTTACACCCCTTTTTACTTCATACCAAATAAACCCTAAATAAAGTAAGTAGATGTCTGACATCGCACAAAAATTCTATTCAGGATCTTTATAGATCTAATATCACACAATTACCTATAATATCACTATATTAGCATAATTAATAGATAGATGCTTAATCACTTTGGATCCTAAAATCAACTTGTATGTATAATTAGAATTTATACCAAACGTACTATAATTTGGAATTTAAATAATCACCTTAAAATTTTTAATTTAAATTGATACAAGTAAAAACAATTGAAACAACATATATAGTTGGTTTGAATTGAAAATTTAAAAGACTGTGTTTGGGATTGACTTGTTCAATTTAAATTGATTTTTTTATTCAATTGCTCGTTTTTATTTGATTTTATATTAATTTAAATTTGAGAAAAGATTTACTAACGACCAACCCTATAATTTTAATTAGACAGTTTAAATTACATCATGTATAGTAAAGTTCAATGAAGTTCAATTTTATTTGTCTTCTCAAAAGTCAAAAATTCAAACTTCAATCAAACCAAACAACCAGTTAATACAGTGCATCTAGTTAAAATAATTGATGGATTTTGTATGATTTCAGTTTGTATTATTGCGTGCATCAAGACAATTAATCGATTTGGTGTTGATTCCAATTTGTAGTAATGCATAACATTTTTGTTTTGTTAGGTTTGGAGTTCTAAGAAAAAAACTGAAGCACATATACGCCAAATTGTAGCATGTAAGATACCTTTTAACCCCTGGTCAAAGTTTAAAGATTGATTTTAAATATATAGTTTGTAGAAATAAATTTTTCAAATTTCAAGTTATGTTTTACCAATAAATCGAGCAATCGAACACAAGAAAATCAATTTAAACTGCAAAAAAAATCAGATCAAATCATAATTTTTAAGTTATCATAAACTCATATGTAAGTTTGATTTAAATTTTATTAAAACAATAAAATTTTAATATAATTGATGGAATTTTAAATTGTGATTTTTTTAATTAGATTTGAATCATACTCATATTTTTCAGAAACTGAAATGATCAACTTTTTTTATATATAATTCTTTAAGGTGATGTTGTTGATAAGGGTAAAAAATAAATTTCTATTAACAATGATTTATCAACAAGCATGTATTATAAACTCTACAAAGATTCCTTGAAATATTTTTCTTCCTAGATAGTAGTGGAGACCCTTTCCAATTTTGAAAAAATATATATCCCAAAGGCATGTCGCATGTTTGCTACATTTGTTATATGTGATAAACTTACAAGCCGCATCTTAGGTATGGAGTTCCTAAATTTATGCTAAGATCAGGAAGACCACACACAACAGTAGATGACAAGAATTAGGTAATGCGTCAGGAAGAAAAATCTTTCAAGGAATCTTTGTAGAGTTTATAATACACGCTTGCTGATAAATCATTGTTAATAGGAATTTACTTTGCACCCTTATCAACAACATCACCTTAAAAAATTATATATAAAAAAAGTTGATCATTTCAGTTTCTGAAAAATATGAGTATGATTTAAATCTAATTAAAAAAATCACATTTTAAAATTCCATCAATTATCTTGAAATTTTATTATTTTAATAAAAATTTAAATCAAATTTACACATGAGTTTCTGATAACTTAAAAATTATGATTTGAACTGATTTTTTTTGCAGTTTAAATTGATTTTCTTGTGTTCGATGGCTCGATTTATTGGTAAAACATAACTTGAAATTTATAAAATTTATTTCTACAAACTAAACATTTAAAATCAATCTTTAAACTTTGACTAGGGGTTAAAAGACTTCTTGTATGCTACAATTTGGCGTGGATATGCTTCAATTTTTTTGCTCAGAACTTCAAACCTAACAAAACAAAAACAAAAAGGTTATGCAATACTACAAATTGGAATCAACACCAAACCGATCAATTATCTTAATGTACGCAATACTACAAACTGAAATCATACAAAATCCATCAATTATTTTAATTAGATGCACTGCATTAATTGGTTGTTTGGTTTGATTGAAATTTGGTTTTTTGACTTTTGAGAAGACAAATAAAACTGAACTTTGTTGAACTTTACTATACATGATGTAATTTAAACTGTCTAATTAAAATTATAGGGTTGGTCATTAGTAAATATTTTCTCAAATTTAAATTAATATAAAACCAAATAGAAACGAGCAATTGAACAAAAAAAATCAATTTAAATTAAATAAGTCAATCCCAAACCCAGTCTTTTAAATTTGCCATTCAAACCAACTATATTAATTGTTTCAATTGTTTTTACTTGTATCAATTTAAATTAAAATTTTCAAGGTGATTATTTAAATTCCAAATTATAGTAAGTTTGGTATAAATGCTAATCATGCATACAAGTTGATTTTAGGATCCAAAGTGATTAAGCATCTATCTATAATCCATTTAAGCATGGAAAATTCTTGAGTAAGGATATTCGAATCAAAATTTGATCGTAATTGGTCTCAAAGCTATTCTTACTTTAAGTTGAATGCACTACATATGTAATCAATCAAAACTGAGTGAACACATCTTAAAATAAATATAATAATTTTGACTTCCATCTTAACTAAAGCTTTATTTGAATATCCTGGACAAAATTTTGATCAAGATATCCTGACCCTTTTTTTTCATTTAAGAAAAAAGATTGACATTCTAAGACCCCAGCTTTTAGTAAACATAAAAAAAAATTGATGCCTAATAGGTGTTCATTGGTGGAGCCCAACTGTTAACCATAAAAGGTGGAGCCCAACTGTTAACCATAAAATTCAAAATAAGTGGTGATTATATACATTTCTATAAAGGGAAAAAGCTCAAGATAGCTCCAAACTATTTGCATGCAACCAAATTAGTCCAACAACATTGCATTTATGCAAAGTAGTCCCTCGACTGTACAAAATTGATGCCACATATTCCCTTAGAAATTAAATTTAGATCAATTTTTTATAATCGATGGACTAAATTTGGATCAATTTTGTACCCCAATTTCCACCAATTTCTAGATAAGGGATCATTTAAAATCAATTTTACATGGTCGACTAAATTAGAGGAATGTGATACCCAGAGACTAAATTGGCCGCATATAAATAATCAGGAGACAATTTTAGTCTTTCATATATATATATATATATATATATATATATATCTTTGATATGTTATTAATTCTATTATTATGGATTTATTTCAATTTTAAATTTCTACTTATTTAACTCTAATAAATATAAGACTTGAGTCATTTTTATGGAGAAAATGACCAATGGTCTATTTACTACTTAAAGACTAAAATGGGCTCTGACTATATTAAAGAATCATTTTTGATCCCTCAAGTCCTTAAAGAGTAAACTTTGGTTCCATTTTAAAGACTTGAGGGATCAAAATGGTCCTTTAATATAGTCAGGGATCATTTTGGTCCTTCATAAAAAGTTAATGGATCATTCTGGTCTTTTTTTCCATTTTTTATGTGAGCTTGAGCCTGGAGTTAGTGCTTAATGGGAGGAGAATATATTGGGTTGCTTATAGTTTAAAATAAAAAGGAAACAAATAAAAAAAAATTAAGGTTAAAAAAGAGAGAGAGCTACAGCTTCACCGACACTTGCATGCAGCAGACTATTACTTAAACTCTCAATATCAATATGCAGAGAATAAGTCTACAAATCAAAAGAAAAAATTAAGATTGTATCATTGCATGGATCGACTCATAGTTGATACAACTGAAAAATCAAATACTGACATGCAATTGGTACCTTTTCGGAATAAATAAGATTTTTTTTATTACAATAGGCAAAAGATGCTATTTTCAAACTATCTCCGTGTAATTTTCTTTATTTTTTTACTCATTTATTTAAAAATCGTTCTTTGAGTACTGTCTATATTCATTTATGTAAATCTTAGTTGAGTGGTGGATTCAATTTGATGATGATACTCTATAATTGTAGTGTTTCACTATGAAAACTTTGGGATTAGCATGCTTTTCATCTGGAGGTAAATAGAATTGGAGCACCTACAACCAAGTACATACAAGGTGGAGAAATCATTCGTCAGCATTGAGGATGAATTCGTTAGGATATATTATGTACCATAAGAGACTCAAAGACAAGAATTTGAAGAAAAAATGGTTAAAGGATGAGGAAGATCCTTTGATTTGTGAGGATATGACATATGATGATGAGTGGATTGTAAATGATGAAGTGGAGGTGACTCCGTTTGAATTACGATAGGAAGATTTAAATGTTGTTTTCTTTGATAGTCATAGAGCATATGTATCCACCACAACTCAAGAACAAACCAAAAAAGATATATAAATAACATAATTTTCTTAGACTACTTTTCTTAATGTATTACTCATCTTCATATTTTTCAAAAATATTTAGGGACGAGGAAGATAACTGATATAGAGTAATAAGCGAATTGGGAGACATTGGACTCCATGGGATATGAGGCAAGGGAGAGAGCAGTTCATCATAACGATGATTCAAATGAAGACCCCCTTATTGATGATAGCGCTGATGACTTCTGAGTTGTTATGTCATTACTATTTATTTTTTAAATTACATGTTAATAAACAGGATATTGGGATTTGGGAAAGATAGAATTTTGAGTTAAACTATATTTTATGTTGTCTTATTATTGTGATGTTTGGGTTTCACTTTAATATCAAACAATTTATTACTTGACACTTCATATCTTGTGCTTTTTTATATTTTATATATATGACAATTTATTTCTTATGTCAACTTCTAATATATTATTAGATTAGTATAAAAAAATTATCATTTAGACATTATGCAATTTTCTTATTTTGAGGTTTACGCCTCGCCTCACAAATGAAAAACGCCTACAAAATTTTAAACATTGAAATAAACTATGTATTATGTCATCAATGATTATCAGAATTATAGAAAATGAAGTAGTCCTGTAAAAAATTAAATTTACAGAATACATTGGAAAATATAAAAAAGAAATAGTAAGCAATATTAAACTATTCAGTTGGAGACAAGTATAAAACTAGACTACCTGTAGCAGAGTAAGCTGTGCTGAGAGAGTAGTTGCCTCTGTCTGAAGCGTTTGCACCTTCCGCTCAAGTTCACTTGTGTACCGTATCTTCCGCTCCTTTGATCTTGCAGCAGATTGCCTGTTTGCTAGAATTCTATAGCACAAAAAAGAAAAAGAACATTAGTAAAAGCAGAGAACCAAAGAATATGTCATACCAACCTTTGAAAAAAAAAACGAAATCTAAGAAATGAAACATCTTTTTATTTGCCAAGGAAAGCACAACACCGCCGCAAAGAATGTATAAGCAATTTGAACAAATACTTCAATGAAAGAGATCAAAGCAGCCACAGTTCACGTATTCAACCCAGAATAACACCGAATGGATCTCTCATATAAGAAACTCCAACTGAGAAAATCAAAATCCAAAGCATAAGTCAAAGCATCCAATCTACAAATGGGATTTCCGCCTTCCCAGAATATAAAACCGATATCCAACTAAATGCACTGAAAGTATGGCGGTCAAAATCGAATAGAGCTCAAGAAAAAGTCGATCCCAACAAGTATCAGAACTCCTAATCATCACATAAGCATGCAGAGCTCAAATAAAGGATTTGAGAAAAATCAGGCCTTTTGGCTCTCTTCGGATCGATCAGAGCAAGCTCCGCAAGCTTATCCGCCGCTATCGCCTTCTTTGCGTAATCCGACTGCGACGGCGGAGACTCTACTTCGAACGAAGAAGACGCCCCATCCATGGAACTGCTGTGCCGATGTTGTGGTTTCTTCTCCACGGCCGTAGTAACGCCAGCCCCTTGAAACCCCAAGCCCTCGAAGAACGCCGCGTCCACCGATAAGCTCCTCAAGTGAGCTCCACCTCCGGCAGTCCTTGCCACTGGTTGCGCCGTCGAATGCTCAACTCTTCCCCCTGAGTCTGCAGAGATGGCAGGAGCGGCGGTGGAACTGCTGCCGGAGATGTTGTCATCAGAGAGAGACGGGAACTCGATGTCAGCGAGGCTAAAGTCGGGGTCGGAGTCGAACAGGAATTCTTCGGGGAGGCGATAGAAGGTCTCGGATTGGGCCCTCCGGTGGCCGGAGCTCCTAGGGTTTGGCTGGATCTGGCCACCGCCAAACCGCGGGTTCGTTGGTAGCATGTCGGGCGGCCGGTTCGGATCCATGGGCGACGAGCTTGCTCAAGAGTCGTAGCAACTGGACTCTTTTAAGACGGCCAATAGATTATTTACAGCACCCAAAAATAAAACCTTATTACTACGATTATAAACGGTCAAAATTTGGCGTTCCTGCATGTGCGTTGGTATTTTACAAATTTTAATTAAATATATAGGCAATAACTTTGAAATCGTGACATGCTCCGCAGTTTTCTTCGCGGACCAGCACATACTAACTTTTTTTAGGACTTTTGTAGAATTAAACTTAAATTTACACAGATAACATATATAAACTTTAAATTTCAATTTTTTTAATTAGTATCTAAATTCTCAACTAACATGTAAAATAAATTGGATCGCATACCAACAAAGTATTGAAGGGAGGCCAAATTACATCATTTGATTTGTAAATTTGTAGAATATTTATAATAACCTACGAATATTTTGAAGTTAGATTGCATTAGATAAGAAATAGGGGTGTCAATTTTTTACACGAACTGATAACTCAATTTGAAGCTGATCCGAAAAATTAGGTTTTGGGTCGACCTGTTTAATAAACAGGTCAAGCTCATGCTCTAATTTTCAAGCCGTTTAAAAAATCGGGTCGTGTCCGGGTTAACCTGCTAATCTAAAAACCTGCATGTGCAATCATGCCCGCACCATGTCACTTTTGTAGCTCGCCTGCAGCCTACCTGGCCCCTGGGCTCCCACACTCTCACTGGCAGCATCGAACCAACCCCCGCTTGCCCTCTCGCAGCCTTGCCCTCGCCCTTTCCCGCTCTGGCTTGCCCCGTGGCCCACGCTTGCCTGCTCTGGGCTTTCCATGGTTAGCGTATTTGGTTGGGTAGACTCAGGTTTTGGAAGGGTTGGGTCCGGGTTCAGATTTCTGATCCGTTTGTGTATTCGAGTCGTGTTCATTTTAGATCAATTGATGGCATATCAGTATTAAGTTGGACCCGAACCAGAGCCGAAAACTCACTTTGACTAGTGAGGGTTAGGGCCACTCCTTAAAATTTTATATATTATATATTGATATTAAATAACAATTTTTGCATATATGTTTACCATGAATTTATCCCAACAAAAAAAGCACTTCTTTTCATGTTAATATCCCCAATACTATTTTAGATTATAAGGTATCTTATATCTTAGTGCCTATGGTATAGCTTAAGTAAAATTGGAGAATGATTTGTTGAAATTTAACTTGTCATAAAAAATTATCTGGTATTATTTAATTTAACTTGGCATAAAAAATTATCTGGTATTATTTTTTTTCATTAGTTTTTTTTTTTTTTTTGTAGCAACTCAATATAATGTTATTTACAATCATGTCAGAAAATAAAAATAAGTTGTGAAAGTCACCAAGTAGTCATGACATGTTGTTAACACTTGGTTGCAAATATTATATGAGTGCAGTGTAAAGGGTGGAAGCAACGCCCACAAATATATAGGATGCAAAGTCTCCCCACTCGAACAGTGGCGGATCCAGAAATTTTATTCAGGGGTTGGGGGCCTAAATTAAAACAGTTATGTTTATCGTCTCATCTAGAATATTAGAATACATTAAACTAGTTATATTTGCCGTCCGGAGCCAAGAGGTGCTATAAGATCAAAATTAAAAATGCAAATAACAATGCCTTTAGAGTTTATAAGACATAAATATCTGCCTTAATGACTGATAATCAACTCAAAAGAAAAAAATCTTAGCAAATGCTTCTATCATAAACGGTCTTTATAACTTGTGATATCCATATTTTTTTACAGAAGTATGATAAATAGTAATCTTTACTCGTATTCTTTCCAAAAGAATGTTACTAAAAAAAAATTTTAGCCATGCTTTTTAAAAACTGTGACAAATGCGTTTGTCCAGTTTTTGTTTACACAAAGGTTAGAGCTTTTGGCATACTAAAACTACTCACGCTTATAGTCGTTGATTTAGGCTTCATTTGGGGCGGCTTTCTTGTTGCTTCTAAAAACAGCTTTTTAGTACAAAAATTTGAATTTTTGTACTATAAAGCTGTTTTAAAAAGCAATAAAAAAGTCATTCCAAATGAAGCCTCTGTCACAATTTTTATAAAAAACCTTCTAAATCGCATTTATTGAGAAAGATTTAATTAACATTTAGTAGTATATATTTGAATACAATATACGAATTCTTCACGAGGTTATTTTCAACCATGCATATTCTTGCCATTTAGGCATTTATAGAGTTCCTGCAGGGAATGTAATATACGTGATCATTTCCAAATGATCTAATGTGATCATTAAGTGATCTTTTGTGCTGGAAATCTGATCCGCAGGAGCAAACCAGAGCTTCCCACAGTTCTTCTCTTGGGTCCTCCAGTCTCCTCTAGAAAAATTATTATGTGAGGAGTGCAGACGGGGTGAGAACCGTCCGCAAAGACACAGGATACCGAGCGGTACCCAGTGGTACCGAACCGTACCGAGCGCGGTTTTATACTAGTGTGCGGACGGTTCTCCCGTCCGCACTCCGCACCTAATAATTTCTCGTCTCCTCTAACAGCAAATGATTCTCTGCATTTCCTGGACATGAAAGGCTTCACATCATACTTTCTCTTATAGTGAGTTTGCAGAGTTCTAAAAATATATATAACTGATTTTCTTTTTAAGGGGGCATTATATCCATGGTTGAAAATACGCAAAGCCTCTAAGGTTGTCATCACATGATTAAAGATCCATTAATTACTTGTTAATGAGCCAAATTGTATTTTTTTATATTCCTAAATTTTTAACTGAGAGCATTGCTGCGTCGTGCTAGCAAGGACAATAGTGCTTAGCTCTCTATTTAGAGGGTTCTGGAATGGGCAGCGCGACGGCACTATAGAGTGGCACAACGTGCTGGGATCTTCGTCTGAGAGCGTTGTGCCACTATTGCTCCAATTATGAAAGTTGCTCTGATCATGATAGGTAATATTTACTCTATGCCTATTTTCAATGGTTTCGATTTTTATAAATTTCTCTATCTTAGTTCGATACAAATACATTATCTCATGATTTAAATAATTTTCACTATATAACTTTTGATATGTGAACGATTTCATCATTCTAAATACTTTGAAATGATCATATTAACATTTCACCGGAAGTTTTTCATGTGTAGTATTTTAACTAAAATAATAAAAATAAATGCACAAAGAAAATATATTACATATTGTATACTTGATATGATATGCATATTAACATCAACACACTAATATAAAATGCATCCTGATAGCATAGCATTAAATGATCTATATGTTAATTGCATTGGATGCATGATGCATGTTATTGTAATTGGTGAACATATAATATGGCATGCATGTGTAATTGTAAGAAAGGCTAGCTTGTTATTGATTGATTTTATGTTATTTGGAGTAAGATACCATGTATAAGAGGGGAGGGTTAGCTAAGATGTTTTCCTTTAAATAAATGGTTTGTGGTGTAATCTCAATATAAGATATAAGATACAAGATATAAAAAGGGAGTCATGAGTGAACAATATATGTTAATGGACAAGAGTAACGATTCTTATAAGAAGCCACTTGTTTATGATTGTACGTGATTATGACATGACTTATTCATGTAGCTTGACCTGCAAGATAATATATAACAAGATAAATGAAAATATCATAATAGAATAATTTGAATTCCCCTAGACATTTCGAAATAGAGATCTTAACGATGTAAAGTTCTCCCTCCAGTGCCACATAACTCCCCGCCACTGCCATAACAATCCCCCAACTACCATTCTAAGATAGATAGGATAGCGCTGCAAAACTGCCATGCCTGACAATGCTATGCTCCCACCACTCTACATTGTAGACAATGAGGAAAGCGCCATTACGCTTCATGGCTCAGCGTAACAACACTCCTAGAAGAATTTTTCACTTTAGATTTTTTTTTCATTTGTACTATAGGCTTCCTAATCTCAAATTTAGAACATATAAAGATACGAAAAAGAATCTTACTAGGTTATGTATTTATAGGTTTTACACATGCATTGTTGTATGGTGTTAGTTATAGTGTAATTACATCATAGTCTAAGTTAGCATATATAATAATTAAACTATTAGTCTATAGTGCTTGTAAATTATACCAATATACAATACACTTAAATTACTTTTTATCGATTGAATTATCAAATGCATAGCTCACTTACTGTAAATTGACCAACATTAATCAAGTTATAACATTTATTTTAGCTACAAATCATCTAATTATGCCTCCCAATGGCTTGTTTGGGCTAGGCCACATGTGACATCTATAAATTCAGTATATAATCCTACCTACTTTGATCCAACCTGAGTCAAGGTAAACAACTAAACTTCTGTTTTTTTGAACCACAAGGCGAATTTAGCATTGGGGGGCGGGGGGGCACGGGCCCCAGGGCGGTGGTGTCTGCGGTGGTTGGTGGTGCTCAGCCTGTGGTGGTGGGCGATAGTGCTCGACCAAAGGTGGCCAATGACTGGCGGTCGGCAGTGGTAGACAACGACGATGGTCGGGCGGTGGTGGCAAACGGTGGAGGTCGGTGGCGGCGGGCAGTCAGATAGTGACAATTGCGATGAATTTCCGACGTATTTGGAACTCTCCCAAATCAGAAGAAATATAAATACACCAAAAAATGATTTAGATGATAATTTTAAAATGCACCAATATTTTACACTGCATTTAGTTTACTTCAAGCCAAACATTAATATTCTCAAAACTCATGCATTTCAAATACTTTACATCTTTTTGCCAGCAACCAAACAACCCCTAAATCTATATTGCTAAGTGGAAAAATTCTAAAATTGAATTATCGAACAAACATCAACCACGCAACACCTTCGTAAATGACACATTTGCCCTTCAAAATTTGCTAATGAATGAAAGTAGAGCT
Organism: Dendrobium catenatum; assembly: GCF_001605985.2. NCBI lineage: Eukaryota > Viridiplantae > Streptophyta > Magnoliopsida > Asparagales > Orchidaceae > Dendrobium > Dendrobium catenatum. Next base: position 588,030 of record NW_021319579.1, read on the forward strand.
AATATTCTTGTAATTTCATTCTTTGGCCAATAAATTAACCTCTTTTAGTTGACTAAGGAGAGCAATGTCTCCTTATAGCAGTTACTTGTCATGTGGGCTACAACTTTTCTCTCCCTCACATCATTTTTTTTCCTAATAAATAATAAGTCTCCTTGAATTTGAGTAAAGAGGAAGCCATCGGTCTAGAACATGTTGTGATGTCGATGATCTAAATTTATTTAAGTTTTATTAATCGTTGAGAGTCAAATTTATTAAATTAATCTTCATTAAAAAGAGTTAAACATTAATCTTAAATTAAGCTAAAGTCTGGTTCTAAAATAGATAGATTTTTAGTTAATAGTATTTAATATGGCAAGCATAGAATAAAAGAGCCGACTACTGCAGATTGAAAGTTCTATTTTTTTTTTAAATATCATTGCCGTAGCTGAGACGTCACTGTTGTAGTGACGCTAACGACTGTTAGGAAAGGATTTCGATTACGTCAGGTGAATCGTTGAGGCGACTAAAGGGTCCTCCAATTGTAAAACTTTTTAACAGCATTGATGGAGCTCCTTTTTTTTTTTTTTGGGAAAATTGATGGAGCTCTTTTTATTATTATTTTCTCAATGTTGATATTACATAGTTCACATTGGCATGTTGGTTGAAAGCTTATGCTTTTAAATAAAAGGTCTTGAGTTCAAATATGTTGTTATTATTATTATTATTATTAGCACGAAAATTTTCTTTATAAGCATAATAATTATAAAAAATGATTTATTTATACAGAGATTTATCAAAAGTTTTATTTATGATAGAATTATGCAATTATATTAGCGGATTGTTTTTTCAAGTTTGTCACGGAGAGAACCGTTCGATTTGTTGAGTTTTTACTGTCATTTTGTTGTGTTTTTGCAAAAGGACATCAAATATTTAATATTTATCAAATAATTAAATTTTTGTTGCGCTTTTACTAAATATTTGTAAAAACATAGCAAAATGTTAGTAAAAACACATTCATAGTTGAATATATTCATAATTGAATATTTGTTGTTTATTTGCTGTTATTTTTCAAAAGCACAGTAAAAGGTCAGTAAAAACGCAACAAATCTGGATGGTTCCCTCCTTCCAGTGTCAGCACAGAATAATTTTTCGTCATTTGAACATTGCCCTCTCCACATGCCCGATGTTGGGATGCCTTTCCCATCAAAGTTCATTACATGTTTATAGTCCCATAGTGCTTTCCTCAACAAGCTTTAATGGCCATGAATCCTCTTCTGCTCGCACTTAGTCTGCACTGTCGAAGTCTGCATGCCCCAAGCAAACTCTCATCATGAACTTCTTTTATCCTTCACATGTCGTCGTCTTGTGACACCTTTCCTAGGAAGCTTCATCCATGACCCCTCTTCTCTTCACACACACAAACTCTATCGAAGCTTAGCAAAATAGAACTTGCTGCAGATTTCTGTTCTCCTTAATAGCCAATGAATACTTTCACACAAATAGTTAAATTGTGATTCAATTTAATATTTAAATAAATTTTCATATAAAGTATCCAGTTGAAAATATTTCAAATAAAATTTCTTTGTGATGAAATTTAATAGTGAATACATTGATAGGGGTAAATATTGTCTAAAATAATAATTTGATCATATTCATCAAATAAAGCAAATTTTGATATGTAGTCGATTAAGTACATTATGAGCAATAAAGGGGTTGTTTGAATACATGATTTGAGGAGAAATTAAGTAATATTTAGCTTAAATCATGCTAAACAGTAAAAATGACAACTTTAAATCACATTTCTTCTATGTTTTACTGTAAATATCACATTTACTAAATCGAAGAGTTTGATAGATAGATAGGCGATCTTAGAGGAAAATACCGCCACCCCTCTGTCAACTTTGTTGTCGCTCAAAATTCTCTTTTTTTTATTTTTCTTTAATTGCTATAATAATAATAAATCATATCGATAAGAGAACCGAGTCATTCAAAAATAATGATAATAGAAAGTAGTTTGACAATATAATGAGATTGAAAAATGACATAATCAGTGTTATCCTATGATCATAGATTTCAACATGTAGCTCCTCTATCAATTTCCGAATGATTCATATTTAAGCATTCATTTAGAGATTAGAGATTAAATAAGAAATTTTTATATTTCAATAATTAGTTATTATATCAATATATAATTATTTTCATATTTCTGGAACTTTGACATCTGAAAATAAGGGGGCAATTGATATATCAGTAAAAAATTATCTTGATCGGACTCGAATCTCGAGGCAAAATCAAGTTGGAAACTTCAAAAATTAAATCGGAGACCATCTAAATTCTTATTTAAGAAAACTTATAGCCGAACTTAACGTCTCAAAAATATGAACCCAACGACACCAAATTTGACTCAATCCGAGCCCAAATGAGTCCAAATTAAAGACCCAAAGCACATACATTTTTTCATGACCCAAACCCGACCCGACCCGAAAGTTATGAGATTTCAAAAAATTAATTTGAAATTAAAATAAATGAAATATTACAAGGTAAGTATGTTATGTATGCTAAAAAGTAAAAACTTGAAACTATTGAAATTACAATGTTGCATTAATAAATTTCTTACAAAATGGCTTTACAAATTGAAATTACAATGTTACATTAATAAATTTCTTGCAAAATAACATAATAAATAATGGCTTAATACATTATATGATTCAATGATTGCAATTTTCAAATAAACTCAAACAACATCTTGCATTCTTGCAAACTCGAAGTCTCGACCACACCTACAACAGTACAACTATACTCCAACTTGAATATATCATTAAAGTATTATATCTCTCACAGTTCAATTTGAATTAACTGCAAAAGAAAGATGGACAAAACTTAAACACTTAAAAATCCTAAACAAATAAAAATTATAAAATGCTAAACAATGAGAATAACTAGAAAGCTTTAACAAAAAGCTTAGGTAAACCTTTCAACTCATTTGGCAACTATGAAGTAAGTGAACGATGTATATTTAATTTTTCTAATTCTCTATCACCATCCAAGGCGGCGCATTTAACTGGATGTAGTATCTTATAAATGTCACCTAGTTGCAATAGTGAATAGTATTTTCCCCAACGCCCAATGGCAACATCTCTCACTTTCGGTTGACAAGATTTTTCATCATTGTTTGAGCTTTCATAACTACACACTTTACCTTAACTCATTATTCATCAAACATATGAATTAATTAAGCATTAGAAATTCAAATTCTTTGATTCAGCTAGAAAATCTTCAATCCAATGAATACAACCATATAGGTCCAGCAAGAAAACCGTAAAACAGACACCAACAACAGGTTAATTCAGAACAACATAAAGTATATAAATATATACTGAATACCAACATATATTATTCGGTCCAACCTCTAGCCTCCAGCAGGCAAAACCAGCTGAAAGCAGGTAGTTCTTAGAAGTTAGAACTTCTTTCCCAACATAAAACATTACATCATAAATATTAAAGGCTGAAAATAGGGGGGCAATTGATATATTAGTAAAAAATTATCTTGATCGGACTCGAATCTCGAGGCAAAATCAAGTTGGAAACTTCAAAAATTAAATCAAAGACCATCTAAATTCTTATTTAAGAAAACTTATAGCCGAACTTAACGTCTCAAAAATACGAACCCAACGACACCAAATTTGACTCAATCCGAGCCCAAATGAGTCCAAATCAAAGACCCAAAGCACATTTGGAATGATCAAACTATAATTTGAATTATCAAACGGTTTCCAAACGTGACATTCTTATAATCGAATCGAGCTGCTCGACGAGACAATTCCAACGAGCCCAATATCACTGAAATTAAGGCATTCAAATTACCATTAAATTGTCCATGATCAAGGGGATCAATATCGGCCGTCCATTCAAACCACTCCCATTTTGACCTTGATCATCCACATATTTACAAGCCATGCCACTCTAAAAAAATTATAAATAGCCCCTACTTATCTCATGTGAGGGGGGGGGGTAGGAGTGTCGATTCGGGTCATCAGGTTGTATTCGGGTCAAACTCAAATCTGACCCGATTCAAGTTTCGGGTCATTTTTCTTGACCCAAACCCGACCCGACCCGAAAGTTATGAGATTTCAAAAAATTAATTTGAAATTAAAATACATGAAATATTACAAGGTAAGTATGTTATGTATACTAAAAAGTAAAAACTTGAAACTATTGAAATTACAATGTTACATTAATAAATTTCTTACAAAATGGCTTTACAAATTGAAATTACAATGTTACATTAATAAATTTCTTACAAAATAACATAATAAATGATGTCTTAATACATTATATGATTTAATGATTGCAATTTTCAAATAAACTCAAACTACATCTTGCATTCTTGCAAACTCGAAGTCTCGACCACACCTACAACAACACAACTATACTCCAACTTGAATATATCATTAAAGTATTGTACCTCTCACACTTCAATTAGAATTAACTGAAAAAGAAAGATGGACAAAACTTAAACACTTAAAAATCCTAAACAAATAAAAATTATAAAATGCTAAACAATGAGAATAACTAGAAAGCTTTAACAAAAAGCTTAAGTAAACCTTTCAACTCATTTAGCAACTATGAAGTAAGTGAATGATGTATATTTAATTTTTCTAATTCTCTATTACCATCCAAGGCTGTGCATTTAACTGGATGAAGTATCTTATAAATGTCACCTGGTTGCAATAGTGAATAGTATTTTCCCCAACGCCCAATGGCGACATCTCTCACTTTCGGTTGACAAGATTTTTCATCATTGCTTGAACTTTCATAACTACACACTTTACCTTAACTCATTATTCATCAAGCATATGAATTAATTAAGCATTAGAAGTTCAGATTCTTTGATTCAGCTAGAAAATATTCAATCCAATGAATATAACCATATAGGTCCAGCAGGAAAACCATAAAACAGACACCAACAACAGGTTAATTTAGAACAACATAAAATATATAAACATATACTGAATACCAACATATATGCTTCGGTCCAGCCTCTAGCCTCCAACAGGCAAAACCAGCTGAAAGCAGGTAGTTCTTAGAAGTTAGAACTTCTTTCCCAACATAAAACATTACAACATAAATATTAAAGGCTGAAAGCAGGTGCTCAGTGTTCTGAAATCTGAAACAGCAAGCCACTAACAAGACAAAACGTGGGTTCAAAGAAAAAACATATAAATATTAAAGCATGTAGTTTTTAGAAGTTAGAACTTCTTTCCCAACAGGATAACTTAGGGTACTCTTTTAACTGAACCATTGTCGTCTTCGCTGCCAATGTCTTCCACATTTAAGTTCATGATGTCCTCAGTTATACTATCAAGTTTTGTATCATTCACAGCTACAAAGAAAATATGTATTACTATAAAGTTATGAGCGAAATCATGTTCATAAAAAATCTCAAATAAATGAACTATTACCATTAGCTTCCATATAACCAATCTTTATTGCAAACCAAAGCTTCAACAATGGCATGTTTTAAAGCATTTCTATATTGATCCAGTACTCTTCTACTGTTACTGAATGCACTTTTTGAAGCTACTGTGGAAATGGGAATGCATAAAACATCGCGTGCCATAGCAGCCACTTAAGGATTCCTGTATTGATTACCTTTCCAAAAATGTAATATGTCTAACTTAACCTTCCTATCAATTTTGTTGTTCTTCAAGATACATTTCAAGTTGTGACTTCTTAGGCAGTGTAATTTCCTCTTCAAATGAGTCGTAATCCTAATTATAAATTTAAGCATACAATGTTGAAGTTAGTGAATAGATAATATTAATGCAGTCATAATCTCATAGATTAAATGAATGAAAATGAAGCATACCTGAAGAAACTGTGATTTTATAATTATTGGAGGAACAATCATTGAGCTTTCAACTTTAGAACTATCTGAGCCTACTGACAACTGACCATTAGACGTATGTCGTTCAACTTTTTCATAGTTCGCAAATAAAGCAAATAGTTTCTCCTTAACCTTTTTGGTCTCAATAATGTAGTCACCTCCATATAACTTTCTATAACACCACTCAACAAATGTAAACTTGTACTTGGGATCCAAGATAATTGCTATTGCCAATATATCACTGAAATCAAACCAATAATTCTCAAATTTGACTAACATCTTTACAGCAATATTTTTGATGCAATCAACCATAAGAAGTTTCATGCTTAAGTGCAACATAAGCCGTAGAAACACAAGGGAATAAGAGATTTGATGTGGGATATTTTGTTCCAGAAAAAGCACAAGTAATCTCATAAAAAGGAGCTAGGAACTTGCAAATGCTCTCCAATCTCTCCCATTCAGTGTTATTGGGGGAAGTTTTAAAATTAGAATCTAGTAGTTCCAAATGCTAGAAAGCACGTCTATAGTAAATAACAAAATCTAACATGATGAATGTCAAGTTCCACCTTGTAGGAATATCTTGTCGTAATCCTTTTTTAGAGTCAAGATAGCTTTGCTTGACACATTCTAAAAGTTTTTGCTTTCTTACTGGTGAACCTTTCACATATTTGATACTTTCTCTTACATTATCAATAGACACATCAACCTTCTTCATTCCCTCTTGCACAATAAGATTCACAATATGAGCACAACATCTTATATGAAAAAATTCACCCTTACATAACAATCCACCACACAAGTTTAATTGATTTCTTAAGAATTGAACATAAACATTGTTAAATGAAGCATTGTCTAGAGTAATACTAAAAACTCTATTTTGAATTTTTCATTCAGTGAAAAAAGAATGGAGTTTTTCACACAAAGCAATTCCATCATGCGGTGGTGGCATGAAACCAAAATTAATTATTTTTTTTCTCCAACACCCAATTGTTATCAATGAAATGGGTAGTCAAGCAAATGAAGCCATCAGTGTTAATTGATGTCCATAAGTCAGATGTCAATGAAACTCTATTGGTACATTTTAAAATCTCCTTTTGAATAATAACTTTCCATGTTGTTAACAACTTCTTGCAGTTACTTCTAGCAGTGTTTCTAGAAACTAATTGTAGATCACGATGGAGGTAATGTAATAATGCATGAAGACCACCCCATTCAACACATTAAAATGGAAGATCATGCATAATTATGCAGGCAGTGAATAACTCACGAAACTCATGTATGTCAAACTTAGATTCAGACATGCTGATGGACGAGCTGGCATTTGACTGCAAAATAAGCTGCCCAATGTCACGGTTACCTCTTTTTTTACCATTTTGTAAATGATGTCTTAAATTTCCAGTGTCGAACTTGCTATCACACTTATATATTGCCCCACATTTCCTACATTTACATCTCTGATTGCCATCACTAGGAAGGGGTAACATCTCATAATAAACCCAAACTGTTGAACTCATTCTTGTTCTTTTCTTCACAGTATATGGGCTATCTAAATCTTTTCCATCAATATTACAGAAATCATCATCATCATTTTCTATGTCATTTGGACTAGAAGCATTGGCTACTTGAACATTCTTATTGAAAGGAGTACTTCTAACAACTGTGTTAGAATCCTCCATCTAACAAATAGAAGGATGAGTTCAACATTTATTAAGGTTATTGTAAATTCATCAAGAAGATGAATTAGTAAAATAGATAGAAAATAGAAGTACACAATATCATAATAACTCTAAAAAATGCACCCTTTTTAATGAAATGGACAGGACAGAGGATCATTAAATCCCATAAGAGCAAAAACCAACTCAGAGATCTTCAACTTAGAAGTTAAAATTACCACATATAGCACACAACTACTCCAGATTCCAGAAAATGGAAAATAGAAGACAACATTGGCAATTTTCCATAACATATAGGCATATAGCACACAATGGCTCTAGCAAGCAGAACAAATGGAGAAGCACTAATAACCCCATAAAATAGAAGATAACATTTCCTGATTTCCATAACATATAGCAAACAATGTCTCCAGCAAGCAGAAAAAATTGGCATAACGAGTAACGACGAACGAAAGATGACGAAGATAAAGCAAAGGGATTTTGCCTTCAGATCATAATTAGATGTAAATCATGTAATCATATGTGAATAAAAATTAGTAAAGAATAAATGATATATAGTGATAAATCATCTCCTCTATATTTTGTTAATCGCGTACGCTGCACACAACGTCTACACCTCTAGGGTTTCCATTTGAGAAGCTCAAATATGAAAAAAATTGTGAAAACTCATAATAAAGAGTTAAAGACTAAAAATCTTGCAAAGTAATCATCACATTATCTCCAAATGCAAAGCAGCAAAAGGTTTACAATTTACCGGGGTCTCGACTCTCGATACACGTCGAAAGCTTGCAAGGAAAAACCTAACTAACAAGGGAGAGATGGAGATTTGAATTTTGCACCCACGATCGAAGAAATCGAGCCTATAAGTCTACAAACAATGCTCAATCACGAAGAATGCAGACATAAGTCATAGAACTAGGGCGAGGGCACGGAGCGAAACAGAGAACAAGAGTCGAAGTCGAAACTCGAAAGCCGGGCCTGCCCCTGCATTCCGTAATATTAATGGGAAATCAGGTTAAAAATGGATCAAAATCATGTTTTTTTGGTTAACCCGAACACGACCTGAAACTCAAATCGGGTCAAATATTTGATCCCCGAACCCAACCCGTTTTCTAACCGGGTCGACCTGAACCCGGAATTTCCGGGTCGGGTTTTCGTGTCGTGTCTAATATTGACATCCATAGGGGGGGGGAATAAAAGGAAGTGAGGAGTTTGGGAGCTCTCTTGCCACCGTCCACCGCCGAAGTTCTTGCCTACCATCGTCGGAGTTCCTCCCAATCGCAGTTGAAGTTCTTGCCGACCACTGCGGGGGTTCCTCCTGACCACCGCCAGAGTTTTTGTCAACCACCACCAGAGTTCCTCCTAACCGCAGTCAGAGTTCTTGCCGACCATAGCCGGAGTTCTTGCCGACAACATCCGGAGTTCTTGCCGATCATCGCTGGAGTTCCTCCCGATCACTGCCAGAGTTTTCTTCTAGACCGTTGCTGAAGCTCTTCACAACCACTGCCTTATTTCTACCGGTTCATCTATCATCACCAGATTTCTGTTTAATTAACCTATTGTAATTCCGACATCTCTAAGTAAAGGAGCAGATCAAATTTTGTAATCAACCCAGACTTAGTGGAATTTTCTCACCTAGGCAAGACCCAATGATTTTTCCCTTTTCGGGTTTTCTATGTAAAAAAGTTTATCGTGTTTCTATCCTTTAATTATCTATTAGTGTGCTGTATGTACGTACATTGCTAAGATGTTATATTTTTTATTCTACCGCCGCGTATATTCTAGTCCTTAACAATAATAAATATGATCAAGATTGAAAGAAAATCATTTTTAAATTAAAAATAGTAATATTCTATTATGTACATTAGATAGATAAATTAATTTTAATAGCTAATATTCATAAATAATAAGTATTTTGGTTTTTTTAAAATTTAATTTAAATTAATAGACTTAAATTAAAAATTAAATTTTATAATGTCAAATAAATTTTAAATTTTAACTGCCTCAAAATTTACAAAATTCGAATTTACAGCTAAATCTCAACCTGGGTTAAATTCTACGCAGCCAAACCACCCGAAAGGCGAACTTCCCATTCCAAATTAGCAGCCAAACAACCCTAAAATCACTTCCCTTTCCCGTTCCGGCCATCTTGTTACCGCTCTCACAGTGTATTTAGCCCTTGACAGTTAGCCCCTGCAGAAACTTGGAATATGAGATACTCGCCGACTTATGGACTTACATCAAATCTGGTAAATCAGTTTTTCACTTGACATGCTTTATGGATTTCATACTCTTTTTTAACTCAGCACGATAGCTAGCATTTGAAGTTTGCGCATGGTTCATTGTATAGAAGAATGCTACTCTGCTAGTTGCTTTAGGGGAATAATTTTTTTTTCCTTCTTCTGTTTTTTTTCATTGTCAGGATTGAGGCAATAAGAGAATGCATTGATTGGTGAATTCACGCATGGAGAAGCAACATTGAGGTGCTGCTTATCTATCGCTTTTGAATGTTTATTATTTTGTTAGAATGATGTTTTTGAACATTTTTTTTCATAGTGGTTGTAATTTCTCTTGGGTTAATCTTTCTCTTTGGGCTCATTTGGTTGTTTGTGATAGAAAGCATGTTTTAGAAAATTATGATTTCGTTTTCACTCTTTTTGAGTATGGAATTAAAATCACCATGTTTGAGAGATTTTAATGGTGTCCATAAAAATGAAAATCATTATAAGTTTCGAATTATGGGATCTTACAAATTCATCGTTTTGAAAGCTGTGTTCTCTAACTTTAAGCAAACAAATGGGGCCTGATTGTAGTTGAAATTCAAAACTTGCTTGGAAGAAGTAAATATATTTAATAGATTTATTTATGGCATTCCAGGCAGCTTGATGGATGGCTACATTTTCCTCTGGTGTTTTAAGAAAGTTTATCATATGAGCAAAGAAAATGAAAATAAGTGTTATTTGGTTTCCTTGTATCTAATGTTGCAAACAAGTGTTGGTACTATGCATGGTTAATGAAGGATCAGTAGCCCTTTCAAAGTTCACTGGAGAAATGCAGAGTTTTTTTTTATTATTATTGGAAGTTTTGGAATTGTTTTTCGGCTCATATATTTTATAAAAAGTATCAAAGTGGTGCTTATGCTAATTTCATTTCGTTTGTGTGCATATTTTTTTCTGATATGCTTGTAATTTGGTTACTTTGACCAATTTTTAAGAATTGTAAGGCTGTACTATTTTTTTTTTCAAAATGATTTGAGAAGACTGAAGAGTAGATTAACAACATTGGTTGTGCTTACTAGGTATGAATGGAAAGTGAGGATTTATAAAGTTGACCTCAAATAGTCATGAGCATGCTAAATGATGATGTTTTGTCTCCTCTTATACATCTTTAGGCTTCATTTGGGACAATTTTCTTACTGTTTTTTTAGCAGTTTTAATATAAAAATTTGTTGAACTAGAAGTTTTTTACTAAAAAGATGTTTTAGAAAACAGTAAGAAAGCTGTCCCAAACGAAGCCTTAATTTACCCTCACTTAAAAAAAGTAGCACAATATTCAACCGCTTGTGTAGGCATGGTCAAGTGTTATTTGTCGCATATTGTATGTGGGCCAAAGAGACTTTGCCATACCTATTTGGATGGTGCTCACTGGCATGGACTAAATTGTGCTATTAAAAAAAAAAACCTAACCCACTCTCTCTCTTTAAAAAAAATTCATTTTACAGTGCTTCCTCTCTAATTCCTTTCTCTTTCTTACCTCATTTCTCTAATCCCTCTCTTTTCATAGACTTGCTACCCCATCTCCTGCTGCCCGACCTTTCTCTATCATGCTACATTGTCAACTTTGCTCCACTCCTTTTATCCTTTTTTTTTTCAACAAGAATATTTCTATTATAAATTTTAATCAAAATACTTCTTATTACTTCAAATTGAGTGAAATTTACCTAATAATGTTATGTGTTGTGTGTATTGTTATACATAATTTTATTGCATAAACAAAAGGATGGATCTTTCTTTGAAGCTGTAAAGCGTTAAACCTCCAGCTTTCAAGTTTCAAGAGATGTACAAACCCAACCAAAAAAATTGACATTATCTATTCACACTTCAATAATGTTCACCTCACCCAAAAATTCTTAACGCAATTGATACGCCATTTTCTGCTCTTGTAATTTCCAATCCGCTATAAAAACACCATCCAGCTACAAATAATCGAAATTAGACCATTCATCCTCAACTTCAAACCATGCTGCAGTATATGAATTCCTTGCAAATCCGATGAGCTTTTCAACCACTTCATTTATATCCTCTTCCATGTGAAACAATGAAGGCTAAACCAAAACACATACTGTAACCAATTCACTTATATCTCCAAATAAACGAATCAAAGAAAGATCAATCAAGCCTTATTCATCCGATTTGGAAACCAAAGGGAAAACAAGATGCAATCAATGATCTTCAGCTCTCATTTCAGCAACCAACCAATCCATTCCGCCAATAACTTGCTTCTCCAATCAAATAATCAAAAAGCTCAGCCAAACATGTACAATCAATACCAGATTAAGGATGCACCATGATGAAGTCTTTCAGGACAACATCCCCTCATGTCATCGACCACAAATATCCCCTAATCTCCACTCAAAGAAATACTATAGGGTCAACCAAACTATTCCACCAGCACCAAAATTGGGAACCAGAAACTGAAGCCATATTGAAACCACTTGACCGTTAGAATCATCAAGCCAATTCACTTTATATCTGAGGTGTGCAGTTTTCTTGGTATGACTGATTATAGAAATTTGTTAAAGACTTCGCCTATTTCCAACTCCTTAGACTACATTGATACAGAAAGCAATATCATTTGAGAGGATGGCAGATTGTGAAAATAGTTTTAGAAATTGAAGAATTGCCTAGTGACAATATCTATTTTAACCATGGCTGTGAAAACCAGACCGGACAACGAACCGGAAGAATGAGATATTCATGGTTTAACCGTTCGAACCGAGGTCGAACTAGATGATGTAATAAATAATAATATTATTAAAAATGAATAAAATTAACATAATGATTATGACAGTCTAACCTTAAAACTCATAAGTCATAATTCTAAGAATTTAAACTTTGTAATTTTTGTAGATTATCTCTCAATATGATTAAATTATTAAATAATATACTTAAATTGAAATAATGAATATAATTATATACTATAATTAAATTACTAGACATATAGTTTAATTATATTATATTTATGAATATCTAATAATTTAACTATAATTAACTTTTACATTTAATTATAGTGATAATAAATGAGATTCTTATATTATACATTATAACAACTTTATAATAAGAATAATATTTAATATAATATATAAATTTATATTATTAATTCTTAAAATATACACTATAACAAATTTATAATACAAATTAAAAATTTTATAGCCCAACCAGTCCAAATTCATAGCCAAACCAGCCTAAATTATGCGGCCCAACTTGCCCAAATTTGAGGCCCAATAAAGCCCAAATTTAGTGATGTATCATTAAAAAATTTTTAAAACCTTGATTTTGACTTTTTATTGGTTAGTGAAGGATTTCATATATTTAGTGATGTATCATTAAAAGGTTTAGGTTGTGTGTTGATGCAACATGATAAAATAATTACATATGCCTGTAGACAATTAAAGCCACATGAGAAGAATTATCCTACTCTTGATTTGATGTTAACTGCCATTATTTTTGCAATGAAGATTTGTTGGGTGCTGAAGGATTTTAGGTATTTAGTGGTGCTTCATTAAAAGATTTAGGCTGTGTGTTGATGCATCATGATAAAGTAATTATGCATGCCTCTAGACAATTAAAGTTACATGAGAAAAATTATCTTATTCATGATTTGGAGTTAACCACCATTATTTTTGCATTGAAGAATTGAAAATATTATTTTTATTGAGTCAAACTGGAGTCATACGTGAGATTTATACTAATCATTAGAGCTTGAAATATATTTTCACATAGAAAGAGTTGAATTTAAGGCAAAGCAGATGGCTATAATTGATAAAGGATTACGACCTTAGTATTCAATATCATCTAAGGCTAATATTGGAGTAGATGCATTGAGTATAAAATCTTCGGGAATGGCTAGTTGGATGATTACATCTGATACATCACTTATTCATGACATGGAGAGGTTATAATTGGAAGTAGTCAGATCAATTAATATAGATGCTAGTGTGTTTACTCAGATGATTGTATAACCTTCCTGACTGGAGAAGTTTCATGAAGATCAAACGACTGACAAGGAATATGTGAGATTGATAGATTATATTCAATTTGTAAACAAACCTGAGATGTAGGTGTATGATTGTGAATTGCTAACCTGTAGAGGCAAATTATGGGTTCCTAGTGGTGCTAACTTAAGGAGAGAGATTACACATAAAGTTTAATATTCTGGATATATGATTCATCCATAACAAGGTGTATCATGATTTGAAGTTGATGTTTTGGTTGTCTGGATTGAAAATAAAGATGATCAAATTTGTTTCAAGATGCAAAATTTATCAAATGATCAAAGCAGAACATCAACAACTTAATGGTTTACTGCATCCTTTGCTCATTCCTGAGTGGAAGTGGAAGGAAATCATGATAGATTTTGCTTTGGGATTCGAGGTCTAGGTATGGACATAATGCAGTTCGGGTCATGGTTGATCGATTGAGAAAGTCTGTACATTTTTGTCTTATATGACAAACATATTCATTTGAGAAGTTGGTATAGCTATATGTATATGAGATTGGTATTCATGGGATCCTAAATGTTATTGTGATGGTAGATTTACTTCTAAATTATGGAGTGGTTTCCAGAAGAATATGAGGATTAGATTAAACTTCAATACAACTTTTCACCTGCAGATGGATGATTAGTTCGAAATGACTATTCAGATACTAGATGAGTGTACTTTATTTTGGAGGAAGCTAGGAGTCATATACCTTTGAATGAGTTTTCTTATAATAACAGCTTTCTAGAATTAAAATGACAACATATGAGGCTTTATATGGTTGCAAGTGTAGGAACATTTTGTCTTGGACAGAGGTAGAGAAAAGAAGACTGTTAAGGGCAGCCTTACTGGATGATGGTACAACAAAGATTAAACTGATCATTGATATATTGAGAGCAGCGCAAGATAGACAGATGAAGCATTTGATTCGAAGCATTGGGCTTCTTTCTATCTAACTTAGTCTATCTTACAATTGAAAAGAGGGGTGGCTAAGAGTAGAATGCCTAGCCTATGGAACTAAGAAAGGATTCTATAAGATGATTTAAGATTATAAAAATTGTGAAGGAAGGCAACTTAAAATTTTTAGGAGCGGGCTAGGAATCCAAACAAAAGATTGATGCATCCAAGCTCCTAGGAATAAGTTTAATTTTAGATTGGTGTTGATATTTTTGATGCCAACAAATGAACCCCAATATTTGTTGTATAGTAGTAAAATATCTCATGAATGTTAGAAAGAAATTTTGTTATAATATTTTGAGGTTTGTGATGGACCGGGTGAACCGGTTCCGCCTGCACCCGTGCGGGTCTACAGGCGGAAGAAGGGGGGGGTTGGATTGTATGAAGGGGGCCATTAGGGTTTGGTTGGGGGCATTATGAAAAGTGTATTCTCTTTCTAGTTTCTTCCTCTAGTCTTCTTCTTGTGCTTTTCTAGGGTTTTCTTGTGGGAGATCTTGTCCTTCTCGAAGTGGACAAACTTATCTTGTTTTCTCTTGGCTTTCTAATGCAAAGGTTCTCACTTTTCATCTCAACCCTTTTGTGATTGTTTCTCATTTGGTTTTGGTGGAGAAATTTCTCTATTTTGGAGGAGAAATTAGGGCAAACCCTAATTTGTGAAACCTAAGGCGTATCAGTTTGATGGTTGGACTCTAGTAACAAGTTCATGTCCTTAGATGCTCTAGTTTTGAAAAAGTTGGAGAGCATTTATAACTGTACTCCTCCAATGGATTCATGTATGGTAACCTCCAGTGACTAATATGTGATTTAATATTTTTGAACTTTTGTCAATCAGACTAACTTGTTCCTATTGTCACTAGCTTAGTGAGCAAGGCTCAAAGTTCCTATCCTATAGGGATTCAAAAGTTCATCCTATGTGTAGAATAATGCCTACAAGAAAGGTTTTGGTAGCTAAATCTCTTAAATAGGCTCTGGAGGTGTTCTTGACTAGATAATCTTTTTATTCGAGCATGATTGAAAGATTTATTATTCCACTTTACACTCACTTGTCGATAGTGAGTGACTATTGAACGGAGTAGCTCAGGCTATGATTTAATCTCGTCGAAAGTGGAAAAGGCTAATTCCAATGTGCTTTTGTCCTATCTTTTTTGAGACTAGATTGAAATTCTAAAACTTACATTCATTATAGTTTAGAGAGGTGCTTGTTAGAAATATAAAGCAATTGATTCTCTTTGTCATGCATTTAACAGACATACAAAATAAGGACTTTTATCCAAAAAGTGTATGGGAGAATTTTTTTACCACTTTGTCCTATAAGCAAATATTTGGGTGAGCACAAAGTTTTTTGTTTGAATTTGGTCTACAAATCAGTTAAGTAGCCATTTATCTAGTATGGATTTACATTCATTTTATTTGATTTTCTATGACTATAGATGTTCAAACTTATTATTCTTGAGGAGAGGTATTGCGTTGCCTAGTTAGAAATAGAGCTAGAGGAGTAATAGAGAGTTAATATATACTTGAAAATTTATGTTCTATTTATGAGGGCTAAGCAATCATTTTTCAAACAGTTTCTTAATGCTCTTAACTTGTAATTCTCAGGTGCCTTTACTAATCAGCTTCTCTTAGGGAAGGTCTATGATGTGGAGAATTATGGTTACTCCATTATGTTCAACATTAGTGATAAGAATGCAAATTTTGACATATTTGAATTTACTTTAATAATTGGATTGAATTTGGTAAAGTGCTTATTGATGAGAAGTTTAAGGAGTTGATTAGTAGCAAAAGGCTAATACATAATACCTGTATGAACATAATTTCAAGCTTATAGATCTTAAAAATGCATTCATGAAATACACAATTAAAGATGATGTATAGAAGATAAGTTGATGTTTTCTTGTTGATTGATTGTTACTTGATCATGAGAAGCACTGTGATATATTTACTTAGATACTAATTGTTGTGGAAGAAGAAGATATTTTTAGTATCCATATCAAAGACTTTAATGGGAGAAAGTATTGATAGGGCTTGATAAGGATGTGACACATATTGAGAGGAGTCTAAACATTGAGAAAAAGATTGAATAGAAATCGCTAGCCTATTATATAGTGGGCATGCCATATCCTTGTAGTACTAGGCTTAAGAAATTATTCCAGAATTGGAGAAGACATGCTAATTTTTTTATAGAGAAACCTCTTCAAGTGTTGAGTTGGAAAGCAATAAAGTATTAAAAAATAAAGATTTTTTGTCATTATTTTATAATAAAATGTAAGTTCTATGCACATTTTTATAGTTTAAATCTTCTTTGTCATAAATTATTGTTTAAATTTATGTTACACACACACACACACACACACACATATATATATATATATATAGATAATTATTAGCCCTACACTGAAACATATAACTAATGAGAAAACTTTTATGTTATTATATATAGCCATCATTTATCTTTCCCAGTGGTGGAGAGAGACCATTTAAACTGCATAATAGTGTGGTTGATGTGAAACATGTATGAAAATACGAATTGCTTTGCGAAATTAATAATAATGTGAACAAAGCTTTGCCAATTAGAAAATTTATGTTTCACGAAGTTAGATTCTTGATTTTTCAATTAGAAGTCATGTAATAACATACGGTTAAAAATGAGATTAAAATGATACTTGCAAATAACAACAAAGTAAATGAGTAAAACTAATGGCAAAGCAAAACAAAAATCCACGGCCTAACAATTAGAAATGTTCACCCTGAGTTCCCTCACTCTCGCTATTGAAAATGGTGTTTAGCGGATAAAGGTTTGAAGCAACCCCCCCTAGTGATGACACCACAAGACAAGTGACGTGTAAGGTATTGTTAGCCGGAGAAGTAGTCGAAGAAGGGGAAGTTGAGGGTCGTCCGATAATTTGCCACTGTCCAGTTGGTCGTTGCTCATCAATCGTCTTGGCGAGATGATAGAGTTGTGAGGGCTTTGGTGGCAGGTATGAATGGGGAAGGGCTAGAGGCCAAGGGGTAGGAGGATGGTGGGAAGATGGTCGACGGCTTGGAGAGGTGAATGGAGGTTGGCTGGTGGGGAGAAAAGGGGAAGAAGAAAATAAGCTGCGAGCCACAGACTCTTCTAATGACTGGCGGGTATTGCATTCATTCTTACCTAGGATTCTCTCTTCTCTCTGGTGCCCACACAAGAAGAAGACAAATATGAAATTTTTATTTAATCATTCATTAACCTCATACAAAGCAAAATACCTCTATATATAAGTCTCAATAATAAAGAAAAGAAGAAAGACTCAAATGCCATCGGAGCTACAATAAGAACTCACTATCCACAGGGGTAAACTAGGAAAACTGAAATGCAAAATAAACAAAACATAAACATCAAAAGTAAATGCTTTGAATCGTAGCCTTCGATCTACGATTCCGTCGATGGTACGTATGTCGAAATCTCTGGTTGATGTCCTCATCAGTGGTGTTCTCTTTGAGAAAGACATCTAAGGGAGGTGCATGTTGAGAAGAACAAAGATGAGTCCAATAAAGAGAAGAAGGACATTCCAAATACTAAAACTTATTGTTCTAATTGAATATGTGAAGATTAATTAGCTAAGATTGGAGCAAAAACTGAATGCTCTTATTAAATTTGTACATATGAAAGAAAGAAGGGCTTGTAGTATGCAAGCTAGCGAGGAGAAAAAAATTGCTAAATATAATAAGGTTTGAAACAATCAGTGGATTATAATAAGGTTTGAATAAGGTTCAGTCCTAATTTAGTAACTTCTATAGTTTGTTGTTGTCATATATGAGTGGATAATGAGGTTCAAACAAATTATTTACATGGTTCAAATTTCTCCCAAACAAGAATCAAATATGACTTGAATATGATTTGAACTTCTTTTGAACATTTTTCACTTCTTATTCAAATCTTATTCAAACCATGTTATAACCTTATTTAGAATGCTTATAAGTTTCAACTTTCAACAGTAGCATTCCCCAATCGCTGACACAACCAAGTGTTCCTTTAGAGCCGCAATCAAAGTTTAGTTTAACCTCATAAGAAGCTGGTTTAATCCAATAACATAAATGATTTCTTTGGCAATACTTGATCTGTTACACTTAGAAGGATTAAAACTAAGAGGTTGACCAAGAAAGAATTTATTGAAAAAGATTAGCTTTATTTTAATGTAAAAGTTGACCTTCCACTTTCCTATTAATACTATGCAAATTGAAGTTGAGATTGGTGTATTAGCAATTGTTCCTTTCATGCCAACAAAACCATGGAGTATAGATAGCAACAAAGAGTCAGATATGACTAGGAGCAGAAAAATCATTGGAATTTTTTCATATGCAGAACAATTCAACAAAATTGTGCACCTCGGATATGTAAAATTGTAATAGTTTGCTAAACAATTCAACACAAATTCTTTTATCTCTAGTAGAAACCCAAGTAATTTTGAGCTTAAAATTGTCATCACTTGAACCTTTGAATAGAATTTTATTTTTAGAGGCTAAATTAATTTAAATGTTCAGAATATGTTAAACTGATTCAACAGGCAAGTTGAGAATCTTATCAGCATTCCAATTCTTATTATCAAAAATTTTTTAGTGGTTTATATGAAAGAGAACCATCAAGGTATAAAAAAGCTAAGAAAATCACCAATCCAAGCCTCAAATTGAAAGGACTATGACCAGCTCCCTTTCCCAAGAAAGAAATCTTTCAGCATCACGATGGATTTAGAAGTTACAAATAAAACAGACTTTAATAATTACACATTGAAGAGAATTTCAATTGAAGCAACATAGTTTAACATTTACAGATTAAATAGAAAATAATTACAGACTTTTAGAGATAAGTTACATTCAAATGGCATGCAGATATAGATTTTCAGATGAACTGCGTGATTGAACAACAACCACTATACCTACTTCCAAAAGATTTTTGTGGCTTTAAAGTAAACATGTTATGTATTACAATACGGCAATATGCATTTGGCCTCGCAAGCTACTCAGTTGTGTTCTTTCATTCATACGAGCTGCATCAACATTTAATGGCATCTTTTGTCACGACCCGACCCGATCCGGGGCGGACCCCGCTCGCACCAGGCCGCGACCAAACCTTTTATCCAGGATCTGGCTTTGGAATTTGGTTACTGAACTGATTCTTCCAAATAATTAAACTCCAGATTTTTGATATTACATCTTTTTTCTCTTAGAAGATCTTCTATTTTTCTTTGAGTGGCCACTTTATAATGGAGGCAGCACAGCAGTTTTTTTTTTCTTTTAGAACATCTCCACTGTCTTTCTTTTCTATTGGATATATATTTTTCACATATGATCTTGATCATGCTTTTTGAGTATATAGTCTTGAGTAAAGGCTTTAGTATCTTGTAACTCAATATCAAGCTGCAACCAATATAAATAATATTCATATAATAAACACGCTGCATCAACCTTTGTACATATTCATGTCTTTCTATCCAAATCAACTTCGCTATTAAGTTTACTAGCAAGGACATGCAATTTAAATTGGCTAATGGGATACACAATTAACATTTGAGCCTTAGTCAAAAGCTTATCCATTGCTTCTTTGATTTCTTTAAACAAAGTTTTTTTTAATATTCAGTATAATGGTACATCTTCCAAAGTACTTTTTCATTAAAGTATATCTTGAGAACTTTATCAAAGTGATTATTGGATAGGAACATATACTTTTGCTAATATTATTAAAATTATTTGAAATTCCTATGGTTATTAAATTATGTCGATTCTTAGGAAAGAAAGCATAAGCCTACTAATCGAAATTCACTTTGTTATGTAAATAATCATCAATAGCTAAGTCTTTTCTCCTAATTTTGTCAAAATATCAATAAAACTCCACCTCCTATATTTTTTAGATGCAAAGTCATATTCCTTATGACATTGGTCAATTTTGAACTTTGCCTTAACATTTATTGCAATATGATGAGTATAAGCTCCATCATGTTCCTCTAAAATATTGTGGATAAAGTGTTAGTTATATTATTATGTTGATAAAAAATAAATATTACGTACTCCAATGTTTAAAATTGCGTATTCGGGTATTGAGGTGTTTTTCATTCGTGAGGCGAGGCGTAAGTCTCAAGGCGTTTTGAGGCGTAAGCCTCAAAATCAAAAGATTGCATAAACATAAAATGATAATTTTTTTATATACTAATGAGTGAATAATATAAAACATAAAAAAACATAAGTTATGAAGTGAAATCAAAATATCTCAATAATAAGACAACATGAAAGATAGTTCAACTCAAAATTCTATCTTTCCCAAATCATAGTATTTTTTTCATTAACATATATTCCAATTTCCAAAAATAAATAGCAATGACATATCACATAAAAAATCATAAGTCATCAGCACTGTAATCACTAAGGAGTTCTTCATTTGAATCATCATTCTGTTGAACTGCTCTCTCCCCTTCCTCCTCTCCTATAGAGTCCAATGTCGGACATTTACTTCAAGATTTATGTAAGTTTTAATATATATAGCGTGAGGCGTAAGCATCATGCCAGTGAGGCGAGGCGGGCTTCAAGGCGGGCCTAAACCAAGTTGAGGCGCAAGCCTCATAAAAAAAACTCGAGGCGTAAGCATCGATGCGTTTTTTACTGGAATTGCGCAAAGGCGGGCCTCAAGGCGAGCCTCATATTGCGCAATTTTAAACCATGACATACTCTATCAAGTCTATCGATTTTCTTGATCTAACCATGAGATGCTTCCCCAAGTCATTATTTTTTGTGTCAATTATTGTAAATGTCATTCGATAAAATTGAGTGTTCACATTTGGGCCTCATCAACAAAGCAAGGTACCTCCGCATCTTGTATTGAGAGATGCTTTATCAACATTTATCAATAAGCAACGTGCATCTTTGAAGCCTCAAATATTAACACCTAAAGAGAATTATGCACATTTGAATCATCAGTAAGTGTAAAGCTATAGATAAATTATTATGCTTGGTTTGCTTTTTCTGCATGAAAGCACATGATGATTTAATTTTTAAAGTATGCTTCAGACGACTGCTATGTAGTAATAGCTTGCTCATGACATTGTCAAGCCTTCACATAAAATAAACCAACCTTGTATCTCTCTTAACGTTAGGTATTATAGTAATTGATTTTAAATTTTGGTAAGATTCAACAAACGTGTCTTTAATTGTATGTCAAATATGTCATAATTGTGCTTATTGATATTTTCGTATTTAACATTCAAAGAGTAACTTTATTTTGATATAGGGTTTTGAATCTCAAACATTATGACTGTTTGAACTTTCTCGCTTGCAAGCTTCATGAATGTTTTTCAGCAATATGATGGACGCATTAAATATCTATTCCTAATATATTGAACTTGAATTTAAAATTATTTTTCGTTGCATATAGATGTTATTTCTTCTTTGAAATCATTTATTTGCTCAAAAAATGTTTCCCAACTTTAAATATTTTGAGTTAAGACTTAAGACTGGAGTATGTGTTCATTATATTAGCAACCATTGAATTGAAGATACTTTCAGGCACTGACTTTTATGGGTATGAGTTGCTCATATGTTCTTTATATCATTAATTATTTTTTCGCCTCTTTATGATATACATGAAATATTAGAAGACTCCACTCATTTACTAGTTTCACTTAAATTGCATTGTAAGGTTGTAGCCTCTAATGGACCTTTCAATAATGAAACATCTATGGAGCTGGTGCTAATAACATCTTCTTCATTCTAAAAATAGACATCAATAGCCAAGTAATTTCTCCCAATAATATTGTTATGTATATAAAAAATAAATACTATGTTCTCTTTTAAATGAATCGATTTTCTTAATCTATCTAACCAAGAAATGTTTTAACGAGCCTTTATTTTTTTCAGTCAACTATTGCAAATATCATTGAATAAATTTGAGTATTCATATATTGGGCCGCAATCCCAACCAAGGTTACTACACTAAAATTCTTATATGATTAAAAAAAAAAAATCTGATGGCAACTTAAAAGGTCGATTAATATTACAAGGTAAACATAGGAAACGGAGAAAAGTAGAGATCTGAACGGCAAACTTTCGCTATTTGGTTGCGGGTGAACAGTGTGACGCCAATAGTGGCGTTCCACACTGTTCACCTATGCTATTTTTTTGTCTCTACCGGATTTTCCGAAGAAACCTGCGAAAGAGGAGAAAGACGGTTACCTTTGCAGAAGGGCGCAAAATGGAGTTCGATTGGAGATTAATCACGACATTTTTTAATTTCACTGTATTTTGGAGTGAAAAATGGGATTTTTGGTTGGAGATGCCCTAATAGCTATGAGCAGTAGCTTGATTATCACAAAAACTGAAAGCAGATTTGGAGAATAAAGAATGGTGTTTTGTGTCTTAGTTGTGGCAGCGAGGCATGATATTCGATATCTGTTGATGATCTGAAAATGATGTTTTGTGTCTTAGTTTTTCAAGAGAATAAAGAATCCCAAGGAAAACCTAGAGCCTTGTGAGGGATTTCCTGGCATCAGGGCAAGGTCCTCATTCAACCTCAGTGAAAGCTTAATTCCAATGGACCTTTTGCAAAATCTTGTTGGGTGCATATGAATCTTTTGTACTATATACCTTTATGATAGCTTTATTCACATATACACCATTCCCTGATGTTAATTTTAAGTGCAGAGGGGATTGCATACGACTAAAAGATGTGGAGCCTTAGGATTTGCTAAGAATATACTCAACTTATAGACATCAAAGGTCACATACGGTCTTGAAAGAGTGAGGGATCGGGGATATGGACAATAAGGCATCTGTATTGGGCGATGTATTGAGTTGGCACTCCGTTAATGGCATTAGGAGGTGTCCGAGGGCCCATGGGCTTATTATTTGCTTGACTGTGTCTTCAAGAAGTTGTAGGTTTTTTGTGATGGTTGCGTGCAGGAATATTTGCAACTGTAGAATAAAAAAGTTCAACATTTAGCATGGCATAGAGATCCATCACTCACACAAATGAGAGAAAGAGGTGTAAGAGACACTTTGTTTTTATTTGAAAAAATAAAAGAGGGGAAAATCATGTGGCCTGACCCATTTTAAAATAATTTCAATAATGTTTGTCACTAGTTACAAATAATGTTCTTCTTATGATTGGGGAATATTTTGATAAAATGTAGTGGAAGAGCCTTGTGGCATGGGAGCTGTTTACAAGAGACCAACTCTTATTTGTTTTGGTCATTTCCCCTTGAATATAGGAGATTAGAGATCAAGAAGTGCATCATAAATCTTGATATTGATGTTGGGAGATAGAGTTGATGTTAACGGTGTGCTTTTGTTGACATTTTTGGCAGCGATAAGTGACCAAGACAATACGTATTGATGTAAATAGGCAACACTGATCAAAGGATCATAATCTGACAACAATGGTGGTTAGAGGATTGTAGTTAGGTAATGATAGTTTGAGGACTGTAGTCGGGCGATCGTGATCGAAGGATTCGAGTTGGAAAATGGTGGTTGGAGGACAGTAGTCAAGCAATGTTGGTCAGAGGGTCGTAGTTGGGCGATGGTGATTAATGGACCGTAGTTGCGCAATAGTATTCGAAGAATCGTAATCGAGGGGTGATGGTCAGTTGATCATAATTACGCAATGGTGGTCGGAGAACTATATTTCTAACAATGGTGGTCAAAGGACCGTAGTGGGTAATAGTGATCAAATGATCGTTGTAAGGCATCGATGGTCAGGAGATTGTAATTAGGTAATGGTGGTCGAAGTACTATAGTAGTCAAAGTTCTCAATGGTCATGAGATTGTAGTTAGACGATGTTGGTTAAGTGATGATAGTTGGAGACGATGGTGGTAAGACTCATGTTGTCGAGCGATGGTGGTTGGAGGATTGTATTTGGTTGATGGTGGCTCAACGACAATGCTCGGGCGGTGGTTTAATGGTGGTGGTTTGACGGTTGTGTGACGATGGCGGTCGGGTGATGGTCTGATGGTGGTGGTGCTTTGCTGGAGCTTTGAGATTCTTCAAGTCTCTGAGCTCTCTTGAGTCTCAAGCCAATGTCTAAGCTCTTCTTCATATAGAGAGTGAGTATTTTTTTATAGATTTGAGAGTGACATGCTTTGTAAAATACATGAAAAATTATTGAATCCCTCAATTATAGGCTTACATGAATTTTTTTTTTCCTTTTTTTTTTAATTTTCTCAACAACACAAAAAAAGTTCTTATGGCTCATTGGAGACGATTAAGGCTCACAGTTCCTTTGCTGATGCTTTAGTCTTCCCTTGAAAAAATCTTTTGGTCATCATTGCCAGATGGATCAAGTTCGGAGGGCCATGGTTCTTTCATTAGGATCTGATTTTTTTTTCCATGAAAAATGAAAAACTGTCAGGTGGGAGTTTAAAAATCATTGGAGGATATCAATATTAGCAGTTCCTTCAACGAGGCTTCAATCTCCCTTGAAGTTTATTGTTCTCATTGAACTTATCGGGTTTGAGGAGATTAGGACTTTCAGTACTTATGATGCGATTTTATTCTTCACTTGAAAGAGGCATTGAATGTTCACATTGGACAAATCAAATTTGCAGGCATTCAAAACTTGAAATCCCTATGACAAAGTTCTTGCGTTCCCTTTAAGGAGGCGTTGACAATCATTGTTACATGAATTGAGTTTGAAGGGCCTTATTTGATAGACCAATTTTATAGGCTGGCAAGGCTTCCAATCCCTGTGATAAGGCTCTTGTTTTCCCTTGAAAGAAGCATTGACTGTCCTCATTGGGTAGACTAATTTTGATGGCAAATAATGCCTGCTTTTGGACTTGTTAGAAGTTATACTCCAATATGCATGCATGGACATTGGCTTTAATGCCAATAAATTCATTTGAGATGTGTCATTGGCCTCGTTTGGTGGCAGAACTCCTTTGGTTGTTCCGAAAAGGTTTTTTACCAACGGAGAAGGAAAAAAGAAAAGCTTTGCAAATCGGTAAGATAATGAGGGTTTGAAAAACTTATTTTTACGAAAAGTAGGCTTCCAAACAGCGACCGAAAGTATTTTTGACGTTTCGAAACGAAAACGGCGCTAATTAAGCCGTCCCAAACGAGGCCATTGCTTAGTCAGAAGTTACTTTCTTTAAATGTTTTAATAAATTTTAAAGGATAAGATATTACTCGTTGGGAGCTAAGACACAAGCTGGAAGGGATGATGTTTATGAAGATTGTGATGATATCGTGCAAATTTAATAGTTCTACATGCTGATTTAAAATAAGCCTTCTTATTTGTACAACCTGCATGTGCATATTTCTTTATGTATGACTGCATGAGCTTAACTGATGTTTTACAATCAAGTTGCTAAAAGTAATGTTGATCATTGATGAACTCTCAATCTTTAGCTATGAGTAATTCATGTTTATGGCAACTTGTGTTGCCAGGAGAACAAGACCTTTGGATGTCTTTTTCATTGAGTATGATTGACATTTTGACTTAATAGTGACATGCTTTACTAATGATGTAATTTTAACAGAACTTCTTATCTCTGTTAAGTTGTATTAAGTATAATTCCTTTTATAAATTTTGTGGTGGAAGATGTTGAAAGATATCCGCTAAGAATATTTGACATGTCAGAGGTTATTTGTTAGATTGTTATTTGATGATTTTAGCATGCATGAAAGAGGTCCAAAGAAATCCTCTAAGTTTGCCTGACTTATGTGAGATTGTTTGTTAAATCATCGCTCAATGATGTTAACATGTATGAAAGTGGTTGAGAGAAATCCATCAAGAATGCTTGAGACATCTAAAATTATTTATTTATTTGATGATATTAACTTATGTATAAATGCTCGAATTGAATCCCTTTAGGACCGATTTTACCTTGATTAGAATGGGAAAATGTCACATTTATCTCAAATCAAAGGTAATAATTGCCTTTTTGTGGTCATAATTGTGACCTTGCCCTGTAGAGTTTGAGATTCACTTTGAGACTTTTTTTTTTTTTGAAATTTTCTTTCATATTTGTGATAAGATTTATGAAAGATAGCTGTTGGCAAGGTTGCCTTGATTGCTCAGAAATATATTGGATGAAATAACTTGCTTGACTACAACTAAGGTTGAGATATTAGCATGAATTCCCTCCAAATTTGCAGCCAAGGTTGCCCCTCAGTAGGATCTTCTTCCCATGGAATTGATGCAATAACGGATGATAGAAATGCAGAATTTTTTCTGACTAGAACAATGCCTTATATATTAATATGAATATCCCTCCAAGGTTGTAGCCAAGGTTGCCCCTTGATCCTAATTTGCCTCTCATGAAATTGATGCAACTATGGATGATATAAATGAGTTTTCTAACTACAATGATTTGTAGGATGTTATCCGTTGATATTGTGATTGAAGTTACAACCATCTCCTCTAAAGACGCGCATACACAGACAATCTTGATTTGCTTCTTTGAAAATTTATAAAATGGCATATGATAAAAGGGTTGACTTGTTACAATTGTTCGTAGGATGTTGATACAAATGACCTTTCATGGTTGTAATAAAAGTTATCACTTAGTCAAGAATTATTTCCCGAAAACAACACCAAACTATTATATATCAGAATAGTCACAACTATAGAGTGAGAGAATTTAACATCTTAGCATTGCAGAAAGATCTGTCAAACACATATTAGAGAAGAGTTGTAAGTGATACTAGAGTTCGTTGTGTGGAAAAGTCAAAAAAGGAAAAAAATTATAGGGCTTGGCCCAAATGAAATGATTTCACTAATGCTTGTCATTGGTTACAAATAATGCCCTTCCCTATGCTTGGGAAGGTGGGAAGGTGCTAATAAAATACAGTAGGCATACAATTTGTAGAATGTATTCATTAGTGAAAGTTGAAAGAGCTTTGCTATATGTGAGAATTTTTGGAGAGACCATTGTCTGTTTGTTTTGGGTAGTTTTCCTTAAGGAGGGGGAATCAAAGACCAAGTAATTTATCACAAATTTTAGTGTTAACGTCGGTAGTCAGAGTTAGTGTTAATGGTGTGTTTTAGTTTTATGGGTGATGAAATACATTAACATTGTTAATGATCACATGTGAAGAAGTTGACGTTGATGCAGACAGGTGAAAATGGTCAAAATATCATAGTTATATGATCATCATTAGAGGATTGTAATCGAGCGATGTTAGTGAAAGGATCATAGTCGGGTAATAGAAGTTGGAGGATTGTAGTTACACAATGGTAGTCAAAGGTTCGTTATTGGGAGATGATGGTTAGAAGATTGTAGTTAGGTGTGGTGGTTGGAGGATTGTAGTTGAGTAACATTGGTTGCAGGATAGTAGTTGGGCGAAGATGATCAAATATTTGTAGTCAGGTGAAGGCGGTCAAAGGATTGTAATCGAGTCACGGTGGTCAGAGAAACATGGCCGGACGACAGTTGTTAGAGGAACATAGTTGAGTGATGGTTGTTAGAAGATTGTAGTCACTGTGGTTGGAGGGCCATAATCAGGCGATTGTGATAGCAGGATCATAGTAGGGTGAGGGTGGTCAAGAGACCATAGTCAGGAGATAGTGGTTGGAGGACCAAAGTCATGTGACGTTGGTTGAAGGATTATAATCGGGCGATGAGGGTCGGATAATCGTAGTCTATGGTATGTGGATGATTGTAGACGGGCGACGATGGTGAGAATGCCATAGTCGGGCAAGTGTGTTGGAAGGATTGTAATCAAGTGAGAGTGTTCGAAGGACTATAGTAGGATGCTGGCGGTAGAAGGATCGTAGTCGACCAATGTTAATTTGATGGAATGTCGTTGGACAATGGTGATTGGTGGATTGTAGGGTCATAGTTGAGCAACAGTGGTCAGAGGGTCATAGTTGGACACGATGGTTGTTACAGGATTGTAGTCGAATGATAATAGTTGGGAAATATTAGTTGGATGATGGTGGTTGGAGGATCATAGTCATGCGACGATGGTCTAGTGGTGGAGGTCTGGTGGAAACAATTGAGTAGCATTTTAATGGTGGCAGTTGGGTAGTGGCCTAGTGGGTGCAGTTGGACAGTGGTCCGAATGTGGCAGTGCTCTGGTTGAGCTCTAAGATACTTCAAACATTTGAGCTCTTATGAGTCTCAAGCTAGTTCCAGCCCCCTTCATGTAAAGAATATGAGCTTATTTATAGATTTTCTTAGAGTATAATGCCTTGCAAAGTTAGGGTGGGCTCGCTACGAAAGAGGGCTCGTGCAAACCGCATTCACGGCGGAAGAGTTCCACTCGATGAGCTGAATTTATGTGTTAATAAATCATTAGAATTGTGTTCAATTTCATTTGCATCAAATAGGATAATTTTTTCGTTGGTAAGATGGCAATCGACCAGGTATAGTTGTTCTCCAAGGCTTTTAATTATTCGTTCATTGCCCTTATCCCAATACAGTATTCCATTGGCCTAATGATAAAAATGGGAAGTTATGTCAAGAATAAAGCTCATATACGAAGGGGATTGAGAATCAAAAGATACTTAGTTTGACAAAGGGTATTTGCTATTTGAAACAACTGGTATATTAGTGTTGTGTGTCATAACATTCGCCTCTAAGTTAGAAGTTTATTATCTTAATATTATAGGAAGATCTGTCATACACACCTAAAAGAGTTGTAAGAGACATTATAGTTTTAATTTAGAAAGCCCAAAAAGTGAAAAATCATAAAGTTTGGTCTACTTATAATGATTTCATTAGTGTTTGTCATTAATTATAACTGATGTTCTTTTCCTTGATTGAAAATTGTGTTGCTATAATATAATAAACATAAGTTGCACGGAATAAGTCCCATGGTGAAAATTGGAAAAATTGTGATGAGTATTTTTAAAGATATTTTTTGTTATATATTTGATAGTACTCCTTTGAGGATGGGAGATTAGAAACCAAGATATTCATCATTAAAACTAATGCTGACATCGAGAGTCAAAGAGTATGTCAACAAAATGCATTGATATTAAAAGTGATGGCGTGCGTTAGCATTATTATGATAGGCGACGAAGTTAGCGGGCATTGGTGTAGCCATACGACAATGCCTAGATGAGTGTAGGTCTAGGGACTATAATTGGGCGATGGTGGTTGGAGGATCGTAGTTGGGCGAAAATGTTTAAAGATTCGTAGTCATGCAATGACAGTTAGATGATTGTATTTAGCTAACAAAGGTTGGAGGACCATAGATAGGAGATAAAGGTCAGAGGACAATGGTCAAGCAATGGAGGTTTGAGTATTGTAGTTGGATGATGGAGCTGGTTGGATCGTGGTGGACAATGGTGGTTCAAGGATAGTAATCGAGATGATCGTGGTAAGGATATTAGAGTTGGAGTATTATTGTCGGGCAATGGTGGTTGGAGCATGGTCATTGAGCGATGGTGGTCAAATGATTATAGTCAGATAATAGAGTTCATAGGATTCCCATCGAGTGATAGAGATTAGAGATCATAGTTGGTCAATGGTGATCGAAAGGGTCATAATTGGTTAACTGTGGTTGGAGGATCATAGTAAGACAATTAGCATAATATAAGTATTAATCATCTTTTTGCTTTAGACATGGATGTTCTCACTAGACATTTGTAAGAGGATGTACCCTGGTGTATGCTTTTTGCTCATGATATTCTTCTTATTGATAAGACTAGAGAGGGAGTTGATGGTAAATTTGAATTATGGAGGTCAACTTTAGAGTCTAAAAGTTTTCGCTTGAGTAGATCTAAAATAGAATATATGGAGTGTAATTTTAGTAGTAATAGACCTAGTAAGGGGACTATGACTTTGGGCGATCAAGCCATTAATAAGAGTACACGTTTTAGATACCTTGGATCTATTGTTTAGAGTGATGGTGAAATAAATGGGGATATTATCAGTAGAATTTAAGTTGGATGGTTGAAGTGGAGGAATGCATTGTTGTGTGATAAGATGGTGGTGAGGCCTGCAATGCTTTATGGTGCCGAATGTTGGCCATTAAAAGAGAAGGATAATACTAAGTTAAGTGTGGCAAAGATGATGATGCTCAGGTGGATGAGTGGCTTTACCCTTAGAGATATGATACGAAATGAGCATATATGTGAAAAGGTTGGAGTAGCTCCAGTAGAAGATAATATTAGAGAGAGCCGCCTTAGATGATTTGGTCACATAAAATGGCTGCCTTCTGATGACCCGGTTAGGAAAGTAGTATTAGATTTGACTTATGTTAAGAAAGGTAGAGGCAGACCTAAAAAGACTTGGTTAGAAAATATTAGAAATGATCTTTTTTTTATTAGATTTAAATGAGAATTTGACTTTTAATAGAACACAATGGAGAAAAAAGATTCATATAGCCAATCCCACGTAGTGGGATAAAAGCTTGATGTTGTTGTTGTTGTTGTTATTGTTGTATGTTTTATTTCATTTTACTTAATTATTTAATTAAAGGACAATTTTGAAAATTAAAATTAAGGAAATTTCATTATTATTTAATATAATTAATTCATTATTGTAAAAACTAAATGAAATCATTAACTTGCATTTAACAAAAATTATTATTAATATTATTTTTAGTCTGCTTTCAAATTGTTTGCCAAAGCCCTCCAAAAATACTATTTTTTTATTTAAAACTTTTTCCTCAAAAAATTTGGCAGCCACCCGATGTCTTCTCTCACAAGTGGAGGTTTAGATGGCCCTTGCTGTTGTTCACCCCGATCGGATTAAAAATACGACAAAAAGAATCGTTAATTACTTAAACGAGACATATTTGAGTCGGTAGTGCGCAAATGGGCCATAGGCGAGTTGGCTCGGGTTGCCGTCGTGAACTGGAGCAGACGAGCTGGGACGATAACAGCTGTCGCACGCTTAGCAGGGGGCCCATCTACGCGCTGGTGTGGTCCGTCGCGTGTAAGTGTCACGAACGGGCAGGATCGGGCAACCCAATCGTGACTGGTGTCGTGCATGGAGGCGGTAGACAGGCGGGTCGGACCAAGGACGTGAATCATGTGAGGCTTCCTGTATCTATGTGCGACACATAGAGATGAGAGGGAGAGATCGAGCGAGAGGACGAGCGGGGTCAGCGGGGTCTCGTGCGACTGATGGAGATGAGAGGGAGTACGTAAGAGTTGAATTAATGGCCCGAGTTTTATCTGTTTTGTTAGCAATGCCAAAAGGTTGTGTTCGTTCCTGAAATGGGACTTCTCTTCAATTTTATTATAACTATTGTTTAATTGATTCAAAAATTAGTTCTTTTCAACGATACAATAAATGAATTGAAAATAAACAAGACTTTTATATTAGGCCAATGTTAAGCCCCAACATGTTCATATTTGGCTTATTTACAACCCTAAACCTAAGGCAGTAAATGTAAAAGGTAACATTTATACTAACCAAACTATATCAACCAAACAAGATTGATATTCCTGCACATGGTGACTCAACATAAAGACATCGACCGTAAGCATCAAAAGTTCTAAATAGTAAACAGACCAACCTGCTCTTTATCATTGATCGTAATTACTTTAAACGGATGCCAATCTGGGTTCTTCAGATGTTCTTCCCACTCAGAACAAAGCAGTGTAGCTTTAACATCTGCCTCTTCCTTCGGAAACTTTTTCTTACATATATCTTTAAGCGACGTGATGAATTTTCATAATGCCTCGATGACAATAAATCTTAGAAAAAAATCAAGAAAAAAGCATTATTTCTTTTTCAATGCCAACAAGGTGGCTTGTCATTGTTAACACGGCGTTGCCACCTGCATTATTGAAGTTATTTAAAAAATAATAAAAATTTTCCATGTGATAAGAGACTAAGAGTCATTCCCTCCATGGTAGGCCGGGAATAAATTAAAATAGAGGAATTTTGGACATACCATTAAATTTGTTTTTTTTAATATATCTAATATCTAAAGGGAAATTCAACTTTATGCCACATAATATTTGAAATTGGCTAATCTTTTCTGATCAAAATTTGCTTTTGATTCTCATTCATGCTTCAAGTGAAAGTGGCTCCAAAATGCGAAGCTAAAATTTGCTTGGACGTTTGGGCTCCAACATGAACTCAACTGGAAAATGAAAAGTGGATATTCTTCTCAACCTTAGAATCACTAGACAGACCTGGGTTAGAAAGACTGTTGTCTGATGATGGAGGTCGGAAGGACCATGTTTGATAGGAGACAGGTTCGAAAGACTGTAGTAGAAGGGCGGTACTTCGGGAGAACTCTCGGCGTCAAGTGGTGGCCGGACAGAAGTTTGAATCTCAAGTTGTGGTCCGGTAGAATTTCAGGCCTCATGTGGCGGTCCGGCAGAAGTCCGGGACTCAGGTGGTGGTTCGACAGAACTCTGGGCGTCAGGTGGTGTCCTGGTGGAGCTCGGGGCCTCAAGTGGTGGTCCGGCGGAAGTCCGGGCCTCAAGTGGTGGCCTGGTGGAGGTGAGGACCTTCAGTGGTGGTCCGGGGAAGGTGAGGACCTCCAGTGGTGGTCCGACGAAGGTGAGGGCTTTAGGTGGTGCTTCAGCGGAGCAACGACGTCAGACTGTGGTCTGGCGAAACTCAGGCGGTAGTTGAAGAGAAGCTTCTTCCTGCTCTTCCTTCTCTTCTTCCTGCTCTTCCTTCTCTTCTTCCTGCTCTTCCTTCTCTTCTTCCTTAGATCCCCCTTTCAAGAGAAATGAGGGGTCTATTTATAGATTTCTGGAGTGGCATGACCCGTAAATAGGAGAAGGATCTAGGGCAAATGGGGAGTAGTTGGATAGAAGGCCGATGTTGAACCCCTTGACCGTGGATCGTTTGATGGACATTTGAATGTTTTAGTGATATCGGAATTCAGTGATCTTGTCTCATGCCGATTATGGTTCTTTCGACCTCCATCACTAGATAACGGTCTTTCTATCCTCGGTCTCATGCCAACTTCGATCTTTCGAACCCCTGTCTCGTACCAACTATGGCCCTTCCAACCAAACAAACATGTCTATATTTATTATTGTAACTCCCACAATGTACTGCGCTCTATATGATGTATATTTGTGACATCAAGCCGAGACCTTCTCCCTAAGAAGGGCCTCATTTGTAATCGATGCAAATACTAGTGGATTCATTCAAACTGGGCCAGACCCTATGGGTTTTCTCCCTCTTCAGGGGTTTCCACGTAAAAACTATGGTGTCTCTTACGAATGATACAGCCTCTCTCTTATCTGATTGTGTACAGAATCTTCGTACAATGCTAAGACATTAAAATTATATATTTCTCTACCGCCGCGAATACTCTAGGACACAACAATAGTCTTATATAAAATTTAAATATTATATGTATTTAATGTATAAATATTCAGGCAACTAAGAATAACCGGGAAGGAGGATTAATAAACATAAAACCTATAGAGAAATGAAAAAGAAAAACAAAATTGGTCGAAGCTGCCCGAACTCACGAGAAGATGGCAACAATATTCAGTACAATGATTATCCCCCCACCCAAAAAAAAATACACAAATATACATATGTATTACATGCTATATACATATATATAATTTTTTTTTTTTAAATTGATTTTACATGCATCACAATAGTAGAAAGTTTGTTTCATAAAAAAAAATACTTCCACCTTGGGAACTAATTATTTAAACCCTGTCTCAAACAACATAAGTTCAAATTGTGATGCATGTAAAAACCCCTATTTAAGAAAAAATTGACCCCTATTTAAACCATGTTGGAACCATATTCAAATACGGTGCAAATAGAGTTAAAACAAAGTTCAAACATAGGCTTCGTTTGGGACGCCTTTCTTTCTGCTTCTTAAAGCAGCTTTCTAGTAATTTTTGTTCTAGAAAGCTGCTTTAAGAAGCAATAAGAAAGCCGTCCCAAACGAAGCCATAATTTGAACATGATTCTAACCTCATTCGAACATTATTCAAGTGGGGTTCAAATGAGATTCAAACAAAGATAGATATAATAGAATATGTCCCAACAACTTTAATAGAATAGGCTAAAAGGTTGAGATAATAAACTATAATGCAAAAGGTATAAACAAAAAATGACTATCACAATAAAGATGACACAATAAATTAAAAAATAGATACAATAAAATATAAACCAACAACTATAACACATCATTATGACAAGCATTATATTATTGCATAACCAGTGAGTAATATTACTTTAGTAATTGCATTAAGTGGAAGCAACTATAATGTTCTTACTTCTTACAATGCAAAGAAGAGTAAAATAAAATTTATTATGAAGGTGATGGGTAATTAATAGCAACTACATTGCACTGAATTGTTCTCCACTTTTAAAAGCCTTCAGCTTTTCTTTAAACGCGTACTCATTAGTTTCACCTAGATAATATGACAATTCTATTTATTTTATCTTGAATCTCCCATATTTTTATTTCAACAAGATACACTGGTATAGCTAGAGGAAGAGAGTATTTTTTATTTATAAAGATTACATATAAAGCTTTTTTTTTTTTCATTATTTTCTTATGAGAGATAATTTAGTAATGAAGGACCCTAGGTTTTAATATGCATGGCTTGCCTGTACATATTGAAATCTTATGTTAGAAAAAGGAGGCTTTTGGAGAGTGTCTAATTTTAAAGAGCATCTCCTAACTGTAATTCGTCTCCAACCGAACTCCATTTTTAACATAAAAAAGTATTTTATGTATATTCTTTCTCATCTTTATTTTTATATTCATTTCTAACACAAAATAAGTTTCTATATAATATAAGATCGAAATTGGCGTCGTACTGTTCACAACCGAGATAAAACGTAAAAATACATTTTCATTTTCCATTGAGTGGATGCTCTCCGGAGCTATAAATGGGTGAAATGACATTCGGATGAAGATGCCCTAAAGTTTAATGCGGATTCTAGAGAAGAGAGGTGAATAATGGATTGTAATGGAGCCGAAGGCTCCACCAAGATTGATTTCTCAACTTTTTTAGACCTTCTCAATGGGTTGTTTGCCAGTTGTATTTGTCTCGTCGAGCCGCTCAATTCGATTATAAGCACGTCATGTTTGGAAACCGTTTGGTAATCCAAATTGTGGTTCGAACCCTCCAACATAACTTCAGACCATTGATTTGGACCCATTTAGGCTCATATTGAGTCGAATTTGGTGTCGTTGGGTTCGTATTTTCGAGACGTTTAGTTCGACTGTAAGTTTGCTGAAATTGGAGTTCATATGGTTCCACTTTTAATTTCGAAAGTTTCCAACTTGATTTTACCTCGAGATTCGTGCCCGATCAAGATAATTTTTCGATGACCTATCAACTATAATTTTTAGATAGTATAGAAAAATGCAATCAATTTATAAAATAGTAAAATACATACAAATAAAAATGCCATCAACGCTTTTATTTGTATGTATTTTATTTTTATTTATATGACCACTTTAAAGTTCGTGAGGATTGTTAAATCTTTATGAACTAGCTCGAGCCTAATCAAGAGCGGTGTGAATTGATTATCTTTAAATTTTTTTTTTATGAGAAAAAGAATTTTTTTATTTTTTTAATATTTTAAAACAAACAATTTTATCCTCATTTCACAATAACTAAAATAAGAGATTTAAAACTCAGAACAAATCACAGAAAAATGCGGAAATTAAATGCGGTAAAGTAAATAGAAAGAACACACCATAATTCTTGCACTAAAAGCAATCTCCCCTTTTGCCCCCACCAGAAGACGAAGAAGCTCTTATAAAATCTTTCCATCGACCCGATGAGATAGAGTGTCTTGAATCCTTTTACTCTCTCCTGAAGTAGGTAGAGAACCTGGAAATCCTTTTACTCCCTCATGGAGTAGGCACAGAACCTTAGTTTTACTCCCTTCTGGAGTAGACAAAGAACCTTGGAATCCCAGGATATTAAGTGCATTTTCTTGCCAATAGTATCACCAAAATACAGAAATTTAGCACACACCCTATCAATAAAGCGTTACCTGCTTTCAATAAAGAAATCATGTTTCCTGCTTTCAATAAGGAAATCATCATGTCCATCTCCTCTAGCCGCCATCTCGAAACCGATTTCGCCGGAGAAGCCGTCTTCTCCGACGAGCCGATCGGAAATAGCATCGGCTTTGACTGCATATTGATCCTCGCCGTTCTTATCTGCGTCATTGTCTGTGCGCTCTTGCTCGATTTCATCGTCCGGTGCGTCGTCCGGTGCTCCGGCCCGATCCAGCCGCCTGGCCCGATAAACCTCGGTGGAGCCACGGACGTGCATCAGGCGATCCAGAGGCTACCCATCGTGATCTACGATTCGGAGTGCTCGATCTGTCTAAACCAAATCGAACCGGGCGAGCGAGTCCGGCTGCTGCCGAACTGCGGCCACGGCTTCCACGTGCAATGCATCGACCGGTGGCTCGCGGTCCGGTCGTCGTGCCCGACTTGCCGGCAAATTCCCTTTACTTGTGGTCGAGAAGGGTCTGAGTGGGCTGACCCGGAGAAGGCGATTTGGAAGATAGTGGACCTGCAACTCGGGCGGTAAACGTGAGGAAGTGAGCCGTGAATAGGCTTGTCTTTTTGTCTTTCTATTTAGCGCATGTAGAGAATAAAAATGATCAGAATTTAAAGTTATTGTTTAATATTTTTCGGTTCTCCTCTCTGGTTCATTAAAATTCTTATATGATAAGAAAAAACTAAAAATCCAAGCCTGGATAAGATTTTATGGCAAATGGACTGCAATCGCATGCGGTCCTGTGCACTCACCTCGCCCTCGTACACTCATTCGAGATCCACCTCACCCTATTCGTGCTCGCGTAGCCCTGCAGTTGCTCTCACGACAGGTCGGGTTTGGTCAACCCGGTAACCAAGCGGGTTGGGTCCGAATTTAGTTTTTGGACCTGTTTGTGTAATCTAGTCGGGTTCAGATTTGATCACTCACGGGCGGGTCAGTTCCGGGTTGGATCTGAACCTGGCTCGAAAATGCATTTTGACACCCATATACTATAATAACATTGGGGAGGCATGGAACACAATGGAGCTAGGCACTAAAATAATTTTCTAATATTTTTCATTTAAATATCACCATCATCCCACCACCCTCCTTCACTCTCATTTTGTTTGGCCTGAAAGGAAAGAAAGGGGGAGAAGATAATAAGGGATAGAGGGAGGCGAGAGAGAGGAGGCGTCAGGCGAGAAGTGCTTTTAGGTGTTTTTGTTCATTTACATATTTTATTTTAATTAACGTAAGTGACTATACTCTTACTATTATTTTTAATGATTTTTATTTTTACAATTTTTATCTTTCTTGAATCTGTCAAAAATATATTTTCTTCTGATTTATCCAATTTTCATTGTGTAACTTTTGTTGTAAGATAGATATTGATTTTATAAGCATTTTGATTATAATATTAAAAATTTTTATTAAGTAAATTGATAGTTAATTATGATTTTCTGAAGTTAATGCATAGTGTATAGAATTTTTTGAAAATTTTATGAAGTTAATGCATTTCATATTGGCATTGCATAACAAAAATGATATCCCTAATATAAGATAAATATGACATTTGTATGTAAAGCAAGGAAGACTGGTTGTTAATATTATAATTAATATACATTGGCTCTTAAAATATAATATCATGTATAGGAGAGTGTGCCGAAGACTTTTCTTAAAATAGAGATTTATTGTATAATCATGTTTCTAGCTTATAAATGATTGAAGGAATTACGCCAAGGATCAAAGGGTGATGACTCTTAATGATTTATTGAAAATCACATGTAAACGGCTTTAAAATTCATGAATAATGACGACAACATGAATACTCACAACCAACTGTAGAACAATTGTGATTACAGATATTAAAAAGGCCACATTTGTAATAACCCAGATATGAAAATATATTTTAAAGTGAAAATGTGCATTTTTGTTTGAACTGGAGTGCTGCAACACTAAGATTATGAGTGTTGAGGCAATGGCCTTTAAGAGCAACGACGCAAGAAATCATCGCCACAACATTGAAGCATATGTTCTATTGTAATTTTGGATTCAACATACAGCGTTGTGGCTCTAGGCATGAGCACTGCGGCGCTAGGACACTAACAATATTTTTATTATAATTCTAAGCAATAAAAGCTCTAGCATCACCACCTCACACTCATTCTCGCGTGGCTTGCTCGGGAAGGAAAGGGAGAAGGGAGAGGGAGAGGGAAGAAGAGAGAGGAAGCTCTCTGATCATTGTAATTGACTATTATCTTCTATTTTTGATGAATTTGATTTCTATAAATTTTATCTCTTCAAAATCTACAAAAAATGTATTATATTTTGATTTCGTAAGTTTTCATCGTATAACATTTAATATGTTATAAATAAATTTGATAATTATGAACAATTTAGTATGATTTCATTTCATTCTCTCTCTCTCTCTCTATGTGATACCCTCAAGATTTATTGATTTACGTATGAAAGTCATAAGGAGCTATAGACTGATTAAGAGTTATAAGGACTCGGGACGATTGATTTGCATGATCTATTTATTGGAAGTTATAAGAAGTTTAATATTAGAAGTTATAAAGGGTGACTAATTGGGAATCATATCATCATCTGAATATTTAGTAAATGATATATATATATATATTGTATGACACATGATAAAAGTATAGATACAATTACTTTACAGTTAACTTACTAATTGAGATAATTGAATGAATGATAAGATTGGTTGATTGAATAAGAATGATTGAAAGATAAATACAAAATGTCTGGTTAATTGATAGACTGAGATGTGAAATAGAACTGATAAATTGACATATGTGATCGATACAAATAACATATATTGATGCATTAGTTTTCTTACATGATTTACAACATATCATTTCTCTTTTTCCTTGCATTAATTTTAGTTATTTGTTTGGTTTTTATGCTTATTATATAGTTTTATATAATTTCAAATAAAGATAAGGGGTATGCGATTTGAGGTCTAGTAGTAATAATATTTTGATTTTATTTTAAGTTCATTGGTTAAATGTATTCTTTTATAGTTTGTAGTGATTATTGTACATATTTTCTTAAACAATAATTGTAGAATGTAAATATTGATTATAGAAATATAATGATGTTTTTCATGCAATTATTTATTTTTTTAATAAAATTAATTAGCTTTGGATGTTAGATTTATTTGATTGTAAATAAATGATTATTGGTTTTTAACTAAAAGAAAAATAAATATAATGTGTTAAAAGATAATAAAATAGAAAAAAAGAAAAGAAAATTTTCTACTTTAGATATTGAGGTGTGATAATATTAAAGGTGGATGTCTTGTCTTGTTATTCATAATCACATTCATGATTACATTTATGTGATAACATATGAATTGATTGATAGATATAGCTAAAGTAGGATTGATGGAACATACAATGATACTCATTGACATTGATACAATATGACATAGTATACGATAGGGATATTGATAGACATTGATAGACATATTATTAAAGTACACTGATAAATATATTGATATAACATATTGACATGACATTGATAGACAGCTGTGCATGACACAATGCTTGATATAATCATTCAATAAAAACATCAATATGAATATAATTGATAGACAATTGAGGCTTATTTCAATGTTTAACACATATTATTGATTGATAGCTTTTTTATTGTCTTTCTTATAGATTGATATATTTCTTTTGTTTATTAAATAATCTGACTTCTTTGATCATATTGATTTTGCTATTTACTAATATTGATTTTATATATTGCTTTTTGTTCATATTGATAGCTTATTGATTGATATTGACTAGAATAAGAACTGTTATATTGATTCTTTTGTCTTGCATTGAATGCAACAGTAAGTTTTTTTTTTATTTGTTGGGCTATATGCTAATTATATGATTTTTATATGATTTCAAACAAGGATAATGAGCGTGCAAGTAAGGCTAGTTAGCGGGTGATAGCTTACATGTTGGTTATTGT
The DNA here is from genome assembly GCF_001605985.2 of Dendrobium catenatum. Classification (NCBI taxonomy): domain Eukaryota; kingdom Viridiplantae; phylum Streptophyta; class Magnoliopsida; order Asparagales; family Orchidaceae; genus Dendrobium; species Dendrobium catenatum. The sequence continues at coordinate 628,638 of NW_021319579.1, forward strand.
ATACTGTGTATGTTTTTTGGGATTTGATTAAATATGTAAATATTTAACTAACATAAATATAATCATATTTTTTGCTGACATTGAATTATGTGAGCTCTAGTTAATGCATAAATGATAAAAAAAAAGTTTAATTCTTTCAATTTAAATTATGGGGCATCACATAAAGAATAGCAAAGCTTCATTAGACCACTACTTGACCATCGATATTGGACCAACGACTGATTGTCATCCGACCACCTTCATTGCAATTCTCTACCGTCATCATCGGACTTGTAGGACTTCTACCCTTTGAATATCATCGCTTGACTATAATCTTCCAACAATTATCTTTATTGTATGGTCCTTCGATCACCCTCGACTGATCATGCTCTCTCGACCACTGTCAGCTTATTATGATCCCTCGATCAACATTACCCGACTATGAAGCAGTAACCATAGTCACTTAATTACAATACCCTGACAACTGATGTCCGACTATGATCTTTTGACCATTGTCACCTAAATATAGTTCTTTGATCATTATCACTTGATTGTAGTCCTCCAACTACTATCATCTTACTAGAGTCATCTTATTACTGACAGCATACTTACTGTTTCTAGGCCATCATTGTCAAACTGCGGTCCTCTAATTAATGTCATCCAACTATGGTCATCTAATCACCATCACCCGACTAAGATCACCTGAGCACTATTGCTCAACTTTGACCCCTAACCGACATCTCCTAATTACAATCATCAATCTATCGTTGCTTGACTACGATCCTCGACCATCGTTGCCCAATTATAGTCCTCTAAGTATTTTTGTTTGATTACAGTCCCCCGACCATCATCGCTCGACTACGACCCTCCGACCACAATCAACCAAGTAAAATCTTCTAACTAGCGTTACCCTACTGCAATCCCGTGTCAATAATTGCCAAAGTAGGATGCCCCAACCACCACAACTCTACTATTAGTCTATGACCCTCATATTAACTTTGCCCGACTATAATTTTTTAACCATTATCATTTTGACTGTTTTCCTTCGATCGCTATTGTAAAATTATGATCTTCTAACCATAATTTTCTAACTATGATTTTCCATCCACTATTGCACAACTATGATTATTTCTCATTTAAAATCATCATAATCCATCATACCAACAAATTTAAGCGTTGTCTAAGCCCTATCGCATTTATAATGCAATTAATTATCGTAAATTATAAAAGGCTAAAATTATTTCAAATTTGTAGAATTTCAATGATTAGAACCATTGCAATAATGCTAGTTAACAGTTTTAATAGTAATTAAAATCATTGCAAAAAATTACAATGGCTAAAATAACCCCCAGTTCTCTCTTATACTTATAATTGTTGAAACGCTATGAAAACTCTTAGCATTTGTTAATATTACAAGGGTTTGTAATAGTGATTTCAAATACCTATTATTTATATATTGCATGTTGGATTAAGAATTTGTCTGTGATAAAAAAATGTCTTTGAGATCGGATTGTTTAATTTTTAGCTCAAACCAAGATCAGAACAAGCCAACATGACTGAAGACTTGGCTCACGTAGAGATAATATCAAGTGGTTTTGAGAATTGACTAATGAACTAAACTCTGCACTGGCAAGTCATCTCTCTGGTCGCTTAAGGATAATGGAGGAATAATTTTATCTCCCTAGCTTATTACTTTCCTTGTGTAGTTTAGTGTTCTTTCTCACTATGACCGAATTTCATAGCATCAGTAACAGCCATTGTAGAGTAGAGAGACGCTGATGATTCCTTTTCTCAACGCCATGGCAATCTTGACTGGTTCATTCTTTTTTTTTTTTTCTTTCTTTCCGTCATAGCAGCAGTAAAAGCCAATGTGAAATAGAGAGCATTTGTAGACGCTGATGATTCCTTCTTGACTTGTTCCTTTGGCTCTTTCGACAAATATTATCTCATTCTAGTGTTATTATTATTATTATTATTCCCTACTTTTCTTCCTACTTCCAGCAGCAAAAGCCAAAGTGGAATAAAGAGCAGTTCTAGACCTTGAATCCGTGCGGTCACCGGCGGTTCAGTGGCGAATTAGGACGTGCCATGTCACCCGGTATACATAAAAAAAAATGACGTTGTGCATCCTGATTTGTCTTTGGACTTTGTTCGGTGACTGCACAGCTCGCTTAACGCCATGGCAATCTTGACTGGTTGATGTGATCCTATCGACTAAGCATAATTATCATTCTAATTTCATTTAGTTGTTCTTTCTTTTTTTTTTAAGTAGTTCTTTCTTTCTTTCTTAATGATTCCTTCTTAGCTAAATGCCATGGCAATCTTTTTTTTTTTTTTTTTTGGGACATTTAGGTCATTTAAAGCAAACTCATACACATAACGCATACACAAAGACTCGAACTCAAGACCTCTTAGTTGGAAGACTAAGCTCTCAACCAACAAGACAAGGTGAGCTGTGTCCCATGACAATCTTGAATGATTGATAGGAAATAAGAATTATATAAGAATATTTTAATATATTTTTTATTAAAATAAAATTAATTTTACCTGTCACATATTATTTCTTTTTTTTGGGACATTTAGGCCATTTAAGACAAACTCACACACACAACGCATACACATGGACTCGAACCTTGGACCTCTTAGTTGGAAGACTAAACTCTCAACCAATCTTGAAACCCAAGACCTCTTAGTTGGAAGCCTAAGCTCTCAACCAACAAGACAAGGTGAGCTGTGTCCCATGGCAATCTTGAATGATTGATAGGAAATAAGAATTATATAAGAATATTTTGATATATTTTTTATCAAAATAAAATTAATTTTACCTGTCATATATTATTTCTTAATACAACTGAACTATAACTAAATTATTAGGCAAATACAGGTAAATTATTAAACATTTACGAGTATAATCATAACACAAAACAAGTTATGTGAATGTCGAAAAGTTTGTGTTTTTATTGGTATCTTTCTTTCCTTCATAGAAAGCTATTATGGAATAGGAAAAAATATTAGGTGCGGAGTGCAGACGGGGGAGCACCGTCTACACACACAGGGTACCAAGTAGTACCTAGTGGTACCCAGCGGTACCGAATGGTACATAACTGGATTTTATACTAGTGTGACAGTTCTCCCCGTCTGCACTCCGCACCTAATAATTTCTCTATGGAATAGAGGACTAGTTTTAGGGGAGATTATTCCGTGCGGTGTTTGGACTTAGAAAGTTGCTTGGTTTGTGACTGTGAACAATAAAAGTACAGTGGTGAACAATAATTATATTTTAACTATTCATAGTCACACAATCGAACGGTTCTCCAAATCCAGACTCCGCACGTAATAATCTATCCATTTTTACGCCATTCTGCCAATTGTCACTTCCTAATCTTTTAATCTTTTTTATATTAATTTTCGTTGTATTACTTTTCATAGACAGCTGCCAGTCGCAGTCAGCCAAAAATCCAACTTCTCTGTTTTGTTTCGATTTCTTCTATGCTGAATGCAATATCAACATCACAAAGTCTCCTACTGAATTCATTTGCATTTCTATTTAAATTTTAATAAAAATAGTTTTAAAATATTTAAGAACTTGCTCATATTAATGAATTTAATTCAAATTTAATCCATATATATTTGACGTTATATGTTTACCTTTATTTGCACTTTTTTTTTTAAAAAAAAATAACAATATAAATATTTTTTATATTTCATTATCATCACCATGTACATTATCCTAATTATTTAATATCAGTTTAAGAACAAAAATTTTTTAAAGTTATGTTGACTTGACAGCCACTACCAAAAACATGAAGCTTTCGCAGCCTTTCTTAGCAGTGGTTGCAAATCGGTGCTAAATCTCTGTATTTGCAGCGGTTATAACTGATGCTATACATGAGTTATGACACGCGGTTTAACTGCTTTTATATTAGCTTTTTTACGACGGTTTTAGCTGCTAATAGAATCGGCTCTTTATTTCTCCCCCGTGCCCTAGCCGAGCCATTCGACCTGCGCGCGCCTCGGATACGATTCTTCCGGCCTCCCCTTAGTTCCTTGTAATCGCTTGCTGAAACGTCCGACGTCGTCGCCTCCGAATCCTCATCCAAGGCCAAATCCACCGGCGTTGAGGTCGAATCCATTCCCGTCGCCGAATCAGTCATCACCGACGAAGTCCGTTTGCCATTATGTTGCTCGGTCATAGGTATTTTCCAACTCGTCTTTCATTTGCCCTGTTTTTGTTGTTTCGGTCGTCATTTAGTGGCTATTTCTTGAATTTGCTAAATTCTTAAAAGTTTCTTGTGATGCCCTAAAATTGGCATGCATGTTTGAAGGGAAGTTCAAGTTGATGTGAATGTTCTGATTTATGCCTTACAATTAAGTGTTTCATGGCTGAAGATGCTTAAAACGAAGTATTATAGTATATTTAACTTTGCTTTAATCATTTGCTCAAAGCTTGTGGTTAATAAATTTTACTGAAGTATTATTTTTATTCACACTTTCCAAAAGAATACAATGGAGGATTGACACTAAGCAACATGATTGTGGAAAATATGTATATCAATTGGTATGAAAGATACATGTGAAATAGGACTATTTATAATATATGATTAATGGTATTGACTCTAATTATTATAATAACTTGTACTATGTTGTAAAGTCCAAGACTCCTTGCTCATGCAAAATAATTAAAAGAAAAGCTCATACTTTAAATAGCATAGTAATGGATCCAGAACATTCAGGGCGAGTTTGTACACAAGGATTTGGTATTACTCCGACTCGATACTTTCCTCAAAGTACAAATGAAGTAGGTGGTGGAAGTGATAGTAACTTTGGTCAAATAGCAAGTCTACGAGAGGAGTTCAGTGCATTTCGTGATGAGATGCGACAAATTGTGCAACAGTTTCAAATGAATCAATCACCACATTGAGGATCTGAAATGGTATGAAAAAATAGTAATTTAATGTTAATTGTATATTTATTGATTATTAATATCTCATTAATTTCATTTTATTTTCAGGGTGGCAATGACGATTCATCCAATGCATGATAGTCTTCTGCAAGCTTATGTTTCTTCTGCCGATAAGCTGTAGTTTTTATTATAATGCTTTGAGTAGTATGGACTGTACTGGATATTTCATGTATTTTTGAACTGATGTTGTTATGATCTCTTGTACATGAAATTGCCTTGTTAGTTTGACTTGAAAGCTGTTTGGTTGCAACTGAGATTTGTTTGATAGTTATTTAGTGGAGAACTTACTGCAGGCTTTGGTGCATTTGCTGTTTGTTGTTTTTTTTTCCAGGGTTGCTTTGCATCTGGATTTGTGAACTAGACGATGCTTTTGGAATGGTTATGTGCACCCTCTATTTTTCACTATGTTAGCTGGGAAACACCTTTCTATTGGGATGCTAACTTGAATTTGTGACTCATATCTTGGGGACATTTGCAAACTCTGTTATTCAAAGCTAGTTATCCCTTATTTGAGTTTGTTAATTGAATTATTGTCCTTTATTTTTTTTTTTTTATGAAAATGCCATTGAATTGTGTTAATCATATGCATATTTGCCTGTGATACATCATTGTCCTGTCTGATGATATAAGAAAAGACAAAGATGAGAGACATCATTGTTCTCCCTACAGTTCGTCATTTTGATGAGAGTTAATAGCGTTTTTTATGTTATTTGTTAGCAAATTTGTTTGTATAATGGTGATTTAGCAGCTCTGATGTCCTTGTTTTTCATGCTCTTTGATGAGTATGACAAGAGCTCCAATTTATGGTTTGATTATGAATGAGTAGCCAATGAGCTTTCTAGAGTGGTGCACCTCTAATGTTTGGTTTCAAGTGGGATTATGTTTAGTGCCATTGAGCAATATGGATGGCCTGTGGATGGATCTACAGGCAACTTTTGTTGATATACATTTACAATTTTAGGTAGTATGTCTATTAAAATAAATGTGTAGAGTGGTGCACCTCTAATATTCTCGAATTTCTCAGGATTTTATTTTTTCATTTAATAGATGCTTCGGTGATGATTTTAGAAGGTTGCATGACTTGTACAACCTATTTTCTTGAAGTTTCTTAGTGATTTTAGAAGGTTACATGACTAATACATCCTATTTTTTTTCATTTGAAAAATGTGTATTCTGAATTGTAGAACTGCAACATAATTTGAGAAAATTAATAAATTATTATTCTGTAATGATTTTTTAATGGAGCTTAATATGTTATGTTTGTTTGGTCAGCAAAACCTGCTAAAAATTTTAAGGGTGTTTGGTCCGTAAAATTCGTGTTTTTTTTTTTTTTTTAAATATGGGCATTAGAGGCGGTTTTACCCACCACAATAGTGCAGAAACGTGACGGTTTTAACTGCCACAAACCTGTAGATCGTTTATTTTTTACATAACTAGGTGCGGCTATGACCGCTGCAATTCTGGATCATTATAGCGGGTATAACCGCTGCTATATTCAGCATTCCTCAACACTACCCCGCCGGTCCTGAAATCGCCGTGGAATGTCTTTGCAGCGTATTGTAATTACGGTGGACATCCAACGGTCATAAAACCGCTACAAAAATATTTGTGTCGGGCACAACTGCCGAGAAAGGTTGAAATTTGTGCTGCGAAAGCCTGATTTTTTGGTAGTGAGCTTTCTTATTGTTTTCTAAAAGAATTTTTTAGCATAAAAAATTATGAAAAACGGCAAAAAATAGCTTTAAAAAATTATCCCTTTATCTCCAATAAGTATCTTTTCATCTCTCTCTTTGATATAATTAATTAACTATCTAATTTTTATTAAATTTCATATATTCATCTTAGGCCTCGTTTGGGACGGCTTTCTTACTACCTTTTAAAATTATATTTTAGTACAAAAAATTTGTAAACTAAAAAAATTTATACTAAAATGTTGCTTTAGAAAACAGTAAGAAAGTCGTCCCAAACCAAGCCTTAATTTCTTACAATGATTACATTCAGCTAACCTAATAGTGACTTGTTGCGGGCTAGAATATACGCGGCGGTAGAGTTTAGAAATTCACGTCCGAGCGTTTCACGAATATTCAACACATAAACATAAAAGAAAATGAACGTCAGGATTTTTACATGGAAAACCCATAAGAGGGAAAAAACCAAGGGGCCATGCCCAGCTAAAAAGTTCCAATAGTGTTTTTGTAAATTACAAGAAACTGATTCGTCCCACAAATCGGGACGATCAGATTACAACTTGAAGAAAATTTACAAAGTTTTGCAGAATCCTGTCATTTCCCAAAAATCCGGCAGAGTTTCGGCGTATTCAGGCGGCGGGAAGAGCTCCAGCGGTGGTCGAGGAGGAGAGGATTCTCCTTTTCCCCTTTCTCTTCTTCTTATCTTCTTCTTCTCTCTCTTCACTTGAGTCCAATTTTGTGAAGGATGAGGGCTCTATTTATAATTTTTCTGGAGTGGCATTGCTTGTAAATAGGTGGGAGATCAGGGGCGAATAGGGAGTGGTTTGAATGGACGGTCGATATTGAACCTTTCGATCGTGCACCGTTGATGTCGGAATTTGACGATCTTAGGCTCGTTGGATTCTTCTCGTCGAGCTGCTCGATTCGAGTATAAGCTCGTTAAAATCGGAGACCGTTTGGTAACTCAAATTGCGGTTTGAACCTTCCAACGGCGCTTCGGTTCCTTGATTTGGACCCATTTGGGCTCGGATCGGGTCGAATTTGGTGTCGTTGTGTTCGTATTTCCGAGACGCTCAGTTTGAATGTAAGCTCGCTGAAATCGGAGTTTGGGTGCTTCCGGATTTAATTTTTGAAGTTTCCGAGTTGGGTTTTGCATCGAGATTCATGCGCAATCAAGATAATTTGTGGTGACATATCATGACTATTGCTGCCTAATATTGAATCTATTCAACAGAAACAACCTAATTGAGTTTCATAAAAATCTTTTTATATCTTAATTATATCCTCTTTTTTAAATTTATATTAATGTAATTAAAACTACAAATTTTATATTCTTATATATAATTAATTATAATAAATTCAAAATTTAAAAATTGATCACATCTGCACAATATTTTTTTAAATACTAACTACAGCAAAAGCTTAAAAATATTTTTTTTCTAGAAGAATTTTATATTACTTTCTCACAATTATACAAAAACATCAAAGCCCCTAACTTCTGTAAGTTTGTATGGCACATTCGTAAAATTCAGCCAAAAATTTAGAAGCTGTAGTATGTTATAGAGGGACGGATTTGCTTTGTACACATCATCAACAAAACCACACATTTTATATAGAAACTATAGAAGATAATGTTCGGAAATTTTCATACGTGGGTCAATATATTTATACATATAAATAAAGAATTATATATTAGACGCTATCTAAAATTAAGACAATTAAATTCGTGATCTATTTAAGTATTAAACTATTATTTGACTTATGTAGCATCTGAATTAAATTTGTCTGGAATTAATTTGTGTAGAAGCCGAATATTTATTTTATTTTAATGATAGGCTGAAATAAAATAAATACAATTAAAAAAGAGTAGTGGTCCCCATTTTAAGCGGTTAAGTTCTTATTTTCCTCATTTTCCCATCTTAAGTGAAAAGAAGGGGTACTCTCTCGCTCTCTTGTGAACGCCGCTCTAAACGTGGAAGACCGAAACCTCAATTCTACATTTTAATGGATTTATGTACGTTTTCGAAAATTCTTCTCGATGATTTGACATGTCTTTCAGAGACGTTCGAATTATTTTTTTGTCTCCATTAAACCCTAACAGATAATGCATTTTACTTGCTAATATTGATCGCAACTTTATGGAAATCTGGCCTATTTTTTAAATATAGAGAAGAGATAATTCTAAAGGCTTAGATATGGATAAATTTCACGACAGTGAATAAATATTAAATATTATAATATGAAAAAGAATTTATGTTTTAATATTATGATTAAAAAATGATTAGGATTAATCTAAAAATTTTTGTAGATCTTTTGAGTTTATTAATGAATTTTATTTATCTAAAATTGTATAAAAAATTTCAAGCTCATCATCATAAAAAATTTTAATTAAAATATATTGGTCTAATTTTTCTTTTAACATTAATTAAGTATTTAATTTGTTAATCTATTCTTTTAAAATAAACTTAAATTTAAAAATAGTTCAAAATCAAATCGACGAGCACAAAGCTGTTCTTTTTGTCATAGTAGATGTGATTAAGCTACAGTAAAAAAATTATTTATATTTTATGTATTAAATAAAAAAGCTACAGTAAGAAAACAAGAATAAAAACTGTAAAAAATATCTTGAAGAAGATGAAGGCCTAAGGCTTTGTTTGTTTGAGCGTTTTTTTGCCTTTTACGTTTGGAAATGGAGGAATTTTTTTTTGTGTTGTTTGGTTCTTCAAATCACGTTCCCAATAACTCCATTTTTTCATTTTTCTACAGTTTCAAAAAAGCTTTTTATATATACTTTTCTGTTAGAAAATTTCATTTTTTGAACTAATATTTTTAAAACTGCCTTTTATAAAAGCACAAAAAAAAACTATTTATTTATAAAAAAACACGGCCACTCACTCTTTATTTTTCAATGGTAGCAAAGCCATTTGTAGTTTTTTTAATTTATTATTTATTTAATTATTTATTAATTAATTATTATTATTAATGCCGTTTGTAGTTTGTGCCGAGTGAGAGCAGCCTTTACAATTTAATAATTAATATATTCTTGTTTACATAACGCTGCAAAGACAAGTGGAGATGATCAAAATAAATAATATATATTAAAATGCATCTATTTTATAAATGCGAAGTAGATTTATAGTAAATCAAGGGATGTGGACCATGTGGTTACCCATCTCTCCTATTTTTTCATTTAGGCAATGTTATTTGAGAAATTTGGTTTTATATGACTCACAAAATTTGAATTGAAGAAATAGATTATTTATTTATTTTCTCGGAAAATATGTCAGAAAGATTATTTTAGTTTTAATTGTCCATTCACTTATGTAAATGAACTACTTCTTGGTGTCGATCTTGAACTAATTTGGTTCAAATAGACTCAAAATCGAACTAGGAAAGGTTTGAACCAAATCCAAAGAAGGTTAAATTTGATTTAGGCAACTAGTTCAAACTTTGTTCGAATCTAATTTGAACCACAAATTTGAATGAGCTTGTTTTAGTCTCATACCTAATCAATCTCATTAAGAAGCCCTAGCGAATGGAAGCAACTTGGTTGAATGATCCGGGTTTCTTGATGTTAAATCGCATTCACGTTCTTTTTTGGATGTTTTGTCAGGTACCTCTTCTTCGCATATTTTTTCTGATCTTAAAAAATCGACGCACTGCAGATTAACTTCTCTTTGGGTTTTGAAAGAGGAGTTTTTAGCTCTTGCGATTCCATTTGAATTTACTTTAGTTGGTAAATTCCCTGCTAGAAGGCCACCTCTAGATTCTATTAGGAAGTTCTTTTACAACTTTAAACTAATTGGGGGTTTCTCGGTTACCCTCTTAAATCCTAAGCATGTCTTGATTAAACTACTTTAAAGATTTGGATTACAGCCGTGTGTTCTCTCATCGATCGTATTTTGTAAACAATTGTTATATGAAAATTAACAAATGGTCGCATTTCTTTAATGTTGATATGGAATCACCAGTTATTAAGAGTAACATTTGTCCTATCACTGATGCCTCAAATCCTGTTACAGCTGCTTTCGTTAGAGATGCAATTGTAGATCCTCTTCCTTCTCAGGAATTAGCTTATGTCAATAATCTTGAAGTGCTCCTAAATTTGGCTGTTGTGGCTAATGTTGGAAATCTTGATCCTTCTACTGCTAATTTTCCTAATTATGTTGACATTTCTAATATGGGGAATGTTATGGACGTTGTTGACATGGGTGTGGTGCAAATGAATAATATTAATCCTAGTATTGTTAATAATTTAGATGTGCATTGTTGTTTGGCTGTTTTAGTTCCTAATGATGGTATGATTTTGAACACGCCTATGGTTGCTGCACCACATATTGTGCATTCAGATGAGACACATCATATTGTGCAGGCACCTATGAATGTAAAGCTTTGTGATTTTAATCAGGTTAGAGCTAGTTCCAATTTGTCTACTAGCTCTGATATTGGCTAGGATGTCGTTGAACATGAGAATTATGGTGATTTTTCGGGTTCTTTGAAACCTGTGGTCTGTAATGCTGCTAGTCCTTTGGATGCTTTGGGTGCTAATGCCCTTGTCGAGAGTGATGATAATGTTATTGTCTCTGATATCTTGCCCTGTAACATGAGGGGAAATGGGAATGTGGTTGTTGTTTCGATTGCTCTTATGTCAACTGATGAATTGAAAGTGAAATTGTCTGAAACTATTGTGCATCAATCTGATTGGTTGGATGTGTATGTTTCCTCGTATTGCGGGGATGATGGGAAGGACTTAGATGAGTTTTATAATTTGAATGTGAGTCGTATTGTTTTGAAAGATTTTTTTCATGGTGGAAGTAAAGGCCGTAGGCGAAAATTTAGGAAGAAGTAATTGGTGGGTTGTCTTTTGCTTTTAGGCCTCATTTGGATGTTTGTGGGTTTTCTCATGCTGTTCTGTTGGTGGTTTGGTTGTTCAGTGAGGGAAGTATGGTGCCTCTTTATGGTTGGTTGTTTTGGTTGCCTGCTCTTGGATCGATTAGGCTTTTTTTATTTTTTATGGTCTCCTGTTATGTTGTGGTTCCTTTCTGTATTTTGTTTTTTACAGGTCGGAAATTCAATAGATGATGTGCCTTGATCACTGTTGGTTGCTGCCTTAATGGCGGGTCTTATTTTTTGGCTTTGTTTTGTTTCTCGTTCATTTATTGTAATTAGTTTGAATCTAAGGCTCGTATGTTTTGCTTTAAATATTATATTTTAGAGGGCTTTTGATTCTTTAAGGTCATGTATCCTTGCTTTTAATTAACGCATATAGGTCATTTTTGTGGGTTTTATCTAAATAAAAAACTGTTTGAATTCAGGCCAATTTGAATGAATTTCTCTTAAGAAGAGCTTCAATGAGCAGAAAGCAATAGGAAAATATAGGTAGAACTGTCTGAAATAAATTTTCGGATATATCTCCCCAAGAAAATAAATAACAGGTTTTTTTTTTAAATTTTAAATATTTTAGAACATATAAAGTTAAAATTTTCTATTCCTTTGTACTCATTGTGTATAAAATTAAATTTTTATTTCTCTTAAAGTGTTTAAAATATCATGAATTTCAATTACGAATGAGACTTGTATTGAAATTAGTAAATGTGAAGTAAATTACTAAATTCAGTATTTATTCGAGCCACGATAAATTTTATTTTTAGCAGTTATATTATTATTATTGATACGTCATGCAAAAATTATCTTGATCGGGCACGAATCTCGAGGAAAAAAGCTAGCCGGAAACTTCAAAAATTAAATCCGGGATCATCGGCACTCCGATTTCAGCAAACATACAATCAAACTGAGCGTCTCAGAAATACGAACCCAACGACACCAAATTCGACCCAATCCGAGCCCAAATGGGTTCGAATCAAGGACCGAAGCGCTGTTGGAAGGTTCAAAACTCAATTTGAGTTACCAAACGGTCTCTGATGTTAACGAGCTTATAGGGAGCACACGAACTCCGATTTCAGCGAGCTTATAGTCAAACTGAGCGGCTCGACGAAACGAATCCTACGAGCTCAAGATCTCCAAATTTCTACATCATTAAGGTCTCCAAATGTCCAACGAATGGTGCACGATCGAAGGGTTCAATATCGGCCGTCCATTCAAACCACTCCCTATTCGCCCATGATCTCACATTTATTTACGAGACATGCCACTCCAGAAAAACTATAAATAGAGCCCTCATTCTTCACAAAGGGGACTCAAGTGAAGAGAGAGAAGAAAAAGAGAAGGAGGAGAAGGAAGAAGCTCCTCCTCGACCACCGCCGGAGCTCTTCCCGCCGCCTGAAGACACCGAAACTCTGCCGGATTTTCGGGAAACGCCGGGAATTTGCAAAACTTTGTAACTTTGTGAGAAGTTGATTGTAAACTGATCGTCTTGATTTGTAAGACGGATTAACCTTTGTACTTCAAACAAATAGTAGTGGAACTTTACAATTGGGCGAGGCCCCGTGGTTTTTCCCTCTTTCGGGTTTTCCACGTAAAAACCTTGGTGTTCATTTCTTTTTTTTGTTTGTGTTGAATACTCGTACAATGCTCGGACGCGAATTTATAAACTCTACCGTCGCGTACATTCTAGCATGCAACAATTATTATTACTATAAATAAAATGGTATTCTAATCAATTTTAATAGTTTAATATAATTCTAGTATTATTGAAAGTGAACTATAAAATATTAAAAAAAAAAGACATTTTAACCCTCACAAATAAAATTAAAATATCATTTTCTTAAAGTTATTTAAAAAATGAGAATTCTGCTCCATCAACAAACCTTCAATAAAAGCAAGCATTAGAACGTTTGTTTTGCATGCGCGGGGGCCACCACAATAGCCGTGAGCTGTGTCATAATAATTTTACACTTTTGATGTTAACAATTTTAAAACGTTTCAAGTATTCAACTTAATTAATGACTTTTAAAAATATTAGAAATTTTATGGTTATAAAAATTTTATGAGTTATATTTTAAACTTTTATAAAATTTCATATACTCATAAATAACGCAAAAAAAAAAAAAAAATATTAGGATACTAAGGATATACTTTTTACTCTTTTTAATCCTAAACAAATTTAATTTTACTGTTATTTATTTATTTTGTAATAGACCCCATAATTCAGAGCAAAATCTTTTTTTTTTCATTATTATCGATGCTTACAAGTTTATTAATCTATTTTGTATTTATTTATAATGTTGCATTATTATTTTATTAAAAATCAAATCAAATACTTTATGTTTAATGTAAATTACTAGAAAGTCATTAGCTAATCATCATTCATCATATCATGCAATCGATGTTTGATAATTCTTGTTGCATAAAATGTTATCTTCATTGTAGCAGTAGCGACTGGTAAAATTAATGCTTGGACAATAACTCAAAAATTAAGAGATGTACATCAGCTTTCTTTACCTTAAGAATTTGTTTTTGCAAAATCAACAATGGTGCTTAAGGATAAAGACTCATCACGAATACACATATCAGTAATGTATGTGGTAAGTTGATGTTCAAGAGTTATGTGCTCAATTGTAGATAAATCATTTGGATATAACTCTGTTAGGCAAATTAATTTCCCTTTATCATAAACAATGAATTAATCAATTGAGTTTAAGTATGCCAAAATAAAGAAGTAACTCAGTATTAGCTTTGGAGAAACGATTATTTAACTTTTGAAATCATATATCAACCATAGTGTAAAATAACTCAACATGATAATGATGCAAGTATTTTTTATTTCTTCACATCTTTGCATTAGTTGTTGACGAGCCTTTTATGTATCATTCATATTGGGAACATCAGTTTTAAGATATTACAAAAGCATGACACTTCATCTAATAAAATTTTTTATCCATGCTCTCTCATCATTTGTAACAATTGTATTGATACGTGCACCTATTTCGTTACATTCTTAATGCCGTAGTCTTTTTTTTTCTTAAGTATTGCGATAACTCATTTGTAATCTTAAAAATATCAATCATTAACTGTATTGTAAAAACAAAATCAAATGATTATATTACATCAATTAGGACACTCGCTTCAACTAATAGTTGATCATTCACCCCATCTTTTATAATAATCTCAAGCATCTCACGTATAGAAACATATATTTTCATAAGACTAATTAAAGTATGAAAAGGTGAAACCCAACGAGTGTCATCTACTTGTTGTAAAATGGTCTCTTGATTCAAATCTTAATCACTGATAAATTTGCCAGTTTTTAAATGCAAAAGTATTTTATCATGTTGAATGACTCTAAGAGCATTTGACCTCTAACAAGAAGCTCCAATAGTATTCAAAGTGAACTCAAGCATATGTTTCACTTGTCAATATTTTTTTGCAACAACTTCTAAGCATAGTTGGAGTTGATGGACAAAATAGTAGACATAAAATTATTGAGAATTAACATTAAGATTAAGTATCTTCAAACCATGAAACTCTTCTTGCATATTAGACTGCTCATCATAGCCTTGACCATGTATTTTATGTAAGCTCAATGAATATTTGACAAAAAAGGTTGCTTTAAGTGCAACGTTATTTATTGAGAAAATATATTTGATACAAATAAATCTTTTAATAACTTTCCCTTTTTTATCCATATATCTCATATTGACTATCTGTTGTTCTTTTTTTGACACATCATAAGTCTCATCTATCATAATTGCAAAATAAGAATAGCCAATATATGAGTGAAACTAATGTTTCAACAACTGCAGTAGAATATATCTCTTTCTGAACTTTTGGTAAAGTCAATTTCAACTTAGAATTAGCATTTTCAAAGTAACTTTCTTAATATCTTCATTATTATTAACAAGATAATATACAAAATAACTCCAAGTAATTTCCTTTGATATTTATGGCAACTCATCATAAACATAAAATGCTAATTCTTGATGCAAAAGGAATCTAACACAATCAACAAATGCAACTAATATAATTTGATATTCTTTCTTATTTTTGACATATTTATTTAGCCACGCTGTACTTAAGAATTTATTAAGCCTTCACATTTCTATTTTGCCTTGTTATGAGTGCTATTAAGCTCTCCAATATAAGCTAATAGCTTATCTTTTATCTTCCAATTTTTAAACACTTACTCAACAAATGAGCCTCCTTCATCTTGACCTTTAGTGGCTTGTTCTTAAACCTTGAACAAGAAGCAATATAGGTAGAATGCAGCATCTTATGTATACTCTATTCTAATCATTTTGAATATTTTGTTGAACCATTTTGAATTAAACATCCTAGCAATATTTTCTATTAGTATCTATGATAACTTATGATTTTTTTGGCGAATAGGGACCCTTCACCAAATATGCTCTTCGAACTCTATTTATTTCATTGACATCGATCATAACTCCAAATAGTAGGCCAAAGTATTGGGTCAATTGGATGACTATCAATATCAATCTTGTGGCAGGCTAGAATATATGCGATAGTAGAGTGAGGGTGTTTTGTCTTAGCATTGCATTAATATCCAGTACACAACAGAAAATATAAATCCTAAGTTTTTTTAATGTGGAAACCAAGGAAAAGGGAAAAAATCATGAGGCTTGTCCCAGTTTAAATGATTCAACTAGTATTTGAATGAATTACAAATCTTGATCCTTCATGTAATTTGAAGACGATAAAATTATAATACTAGAGAGAGTTAGAAGGAAGTCCGACGTCAATTGGTGGTTAGGCCAAAGTTCGGCGATGGTCGATGGCCGGATGGAAGTTATGCGATGGTCGGTGGCCAGGCAGAAGTCTTGTGACGGTCGATGGTCGGGCGAAATTCCGATAATGGTCGGTGGCTGGGCTGAAGTTTGGGGATGGTCAATGGCCGGGTGGAATTCTAACGTTGGACAAAAGTATAACATTGGTCGGTGGTCGAACGGAAGTCTGGTATCGGGCAGTAGTATGATGACATTTGGTGGTCGGGCGGAAGTCCAACGTCGGCGGTGGCTGGGCAGAAGTCCGATGATGGCCCGACGGTGGTTGAGGAGGAGCTTGGTGGCAAGAGAGATCTCATATTTCTCTTTCTTCCTCTTATTCTTTTCTCTCTCCTCTTTTATCAAGAATGCATGATCTATTTATAGTTTTTTAAGACTGACATGGCTAGTAAAGAATGAGAAGATCAAATATAGGTTGAAAGTGTTTCGGATGGACAAACGATATTTATTCCTTAGATCATGGATCATTTATCGTGTATTTGAGTATCTTAATAATGTTAGAATTCATAGATCTTGGGCTCGTTGGATTTGTCTCGTCGAGCCGCTCGATTCAACTATAAGCACGTCACATTTAAAAATCATTTGATCGTCTAACTTATGCTTTGAAGGTTCTAAACGTGTTTCAGACCATCGATTTGAACCCATTTGAGCTTAGATTGAATCGAATTTGGTGTCGTTGGGTTAGCCTTTCGAGAAGCTCGATTCGACTATAAGTATGCTAAAATCAAAGTTTGGATGGTCCCGAAATTAATTTCGGTAGTTTCTGATTCAAATTTTCCTTGAGATTCGTGCCAAATCTAGATAATTTTTTGATGATATAACAAATCTCAACCAGTTTCTTCCTCTTCACATATCAATCCATTTATGACTCCCTAAACAAAGAGAAAAATAGCAAGGATTTATGAATAAATTTTATTGATCTTTGTTCTTAGGGTAAAATCAATTGCCCTACCTCAAGCAATCAATGGTCTCTTAGTCGCTAAAATTATATATATATATATATATATACAAAAAAAATGACAGCCTCCCAATTTTTAAATAAGGATTTTTTCATAGAAAAAAATTAAGCTATAGATGTTACGAATTTTTCACTCGTTGATAGATTTTTAAAATTTTCTGAATTAGAAATTTTTTTTTAAGAAACAATAAGCAAATTATTCCAAATTAAGACTTCTTTTGGGACGACTTTTTTACTGCTTATTAAAATAATTTTTTAGTATGAAATTAAAATTTTTGTAATAAAAAATTTATTTTAAGAAATAATAAAAAAAACCGTATCAAACTAAGCCTAAATCTAAGAGAGAGAAAGAGTCTGACCCAAGGTATGATTAAATTAAAGTTTGATTTAAGAATAAATAAATGGCTGCACTTAAAAAAAATAAAAGAAGTAATAAAAAAAAGTGTACCTCAGATTTGGTATTTCCGCTATAAATAAAAACCTCTCTCCAATTCTTACCTTCACTGCGAAATCACATTAATAAAATTGAGAAATTCCTCTCACCGGCTTCCTCCATGTCCATCAACTCGCGCCGCCATCTCCAAACCGGTTTAGCCGGAGACGCCGTTTACTCCGGCAAACCCATCGGAAACAGCATCGGCGCCGACGTCATATTGATCATCGCCGTTCTCCTCTCCGTCATGATCTGTGCGCTTATGTTGGACTTCATCGTTCGTCTCGTCGTCCGCTGCCTCTACAGCGGTTCCGGCCCGAGGAACCCACCTGGCCCGATAAACCTCGGTCGGACTACGGACGCGATCCGGAAGCTGCCCATCGTGATCCACGGCTCGGATTGCTCGATCTGTTTGAACCAAATCGAACCGGGGGAACGGGTCCGGCTTCTGCCAAACTGCGGTCACTGCTTCCACGTGCAATGCGTGGACCGTTGGCTCGCAGTCCGATCGTCCTGCCCAACATGCCGGCAAACTCCCTTTGCCGCCGGCCTCGAAAGTGCCGAGTGCGCTGAACCGGAGAAGGCGGTTTGGAAGGCGTTGAACCGGGAGCTAGGGCTATAACCTGTAGATGATGCAAGCGGAATTCGGTCGAGATTGCCCGTTTTACTGTTAAGCTTGTTTGTTTGCTTTCTAATTAAGCTCAAGTAGAATTTTAAATCTGCTCAACTTTTTTTTTTTTTTTTTTTTGAGATTTACTTTTCATTGAGGTTCTTATGAAGAGAAAGGTTAGAGTCAATGGCCATTAAAGTTTCATTTGTGGCAGTTTTACATCACTGTTTTATTTTTTTTTTTTGCTTTTAAGAAATTTTTTTACTAAAATAATAGTTTTATAAAACATTGAAAAAGCCATTCAAAATAAAATCTAAATATGATTAGAGGAAAATTATCATTAGTATTTAATTTAATTTGATACAATCAATCATTGATTGGATAAACTTTTAATATAAAGGGAGGGCGTGACGGCGTAATTAATCTCTCGGCGGATCTAATGAGGCAACCCTTCGGCATCGGGCCCACACTTATTTTGCCCTATTGAAGAGAGAGACAGTAGTAGGGGGGACTCGAACCCGGGATGGGGGTTCCCTAAGACTTGGCGGGTAACTTTTAACATTCCTCAAAACATAATTTTGTGTTAAAAAATATTTGAATTAATATCAATATAGAATTGTGGTTGAACTCATAATATACTGATTGAAAATAAATTTAAAATCACGATTGATCAGATCCGAGCACTTATCCTGCCTAGAAAATTAAACTAAAAATTAGGATTAGAATCAAATCATACTGTAGATTTTCTTCAGATTATCCGTGAGCCAAAATCAGCAATATGTCTCAATTTTATTGGAAATGTTGCAGTGATATTATTTTGAACATTTTGAGATTGATCAAATTCTTCTGTTTTTTTTTTTATATTATGTAGAGTTTTTGTTGTCTTGATCAAGCTCTGTAATTTTTTTCTTTGTAATTTTTAATAAAAACACGTCTTTTAGGTTGTATATGTAATCGAAATTTTAGACATAAGAGAAGGGTGAATCACTTGTGCTCTATATATTTTGTTGAAATTTCTTCAGGTTCTAGGGCGCAAACAAGAGAGAAATTATTCTATACGGAGACCGGACGCAGAATGTCGTCCAAAGACCAATCAGAATGCGCCAAGTCAGCGGTACCGAACCGCAGTACCGAGCACATAGGTTACTTGGCGCATTCTGATTGGTCTCCGAAAGATGTTAAGCATCCACATAGAATATTTTTTTTTTCAAAATAAGAGGTGATCAAATTAATTTTATTTTCAAGTTACAAATCAATATTATCCAAGTTTTCATGTTACTGTAAATATAATTACTTGTTTGAAGTCTTTTATGAACAGTAAACTAAATTATCATAATATTGATATAGCTCAAATATCCCGGAGGCCGGATCTAATCTAATTTATAGGATATATGAAAAAAGTATTGTTATGTGCTAGAAAATTTGTGACAGCAGAGTTGGAGTTTACTGTCTTAGTGTTGTACAAAAATCAAGAACGCGCATAAAAATCTATAGAAGGTCAGAATTTTTTTACGTAATAAACCTGAAAATTAAAAAAAGCACAGGACCCGGCTTGCTTGCCCTATTTATAGCCTTTTGGAATGAATATTTTAGCAAATTCAACCACAATCCAGAACATTATCATACGACCCATATTGATCCCAATGTTCATAGATTGTTTATCAAACACTTGAATACATTAAATATATCATAATTGAGCGATCTTGGATTCATTTGATTCATCTTGTCAAACTGCTCGATTTGATTATAAGCAAGATATAATCGGAAGTCATTTCATCTATATATTTATGTTCAAAAATTTCTAAATATAATTTTAAGCATTTTATTTGAGCTCATTTGAAGTCGGATATGATCATTTGTAGCGTCAATAACTTCATCTCATCGAGACATTTAATTTTGCAATAAATTTGTTGAAATCTAAATTACTATACAAACATCATAGAGGCCTTAATAATGCATGGTGCATTCATAATATTTACCAAAAACTTTCGAGGAAAAAGTATAAGATAGGGACGGGTAAATTATCTCTGTCCTTATCATAAAAAAATTGAAATACAATAATACACATTTTAGACATAAACGATAAAATAACATCTAATATTAATATGTATTTTACTTAACCAAATTTGAAGACAACTTTCTCTGATAGCTATGTTTCTTTGTTTAATAAAGCATAGAAATATAATATAGCTTCCAAAGACAAAAACAATATATTTTAAAATCTTGATTTTTAATAGGACATTGCCATAATTTTAGAAACTTACATATTAATGCTCCGATATGATTGGATGCCTAACTTTCATAGTCATGATATAATCATACTATACGCATTTGTTTGCACCGTATAAAATTTAAATATGTTTTTAAGAGATTTATCCTACTTTACGACGTAAAATCAAGGGGCTAAATCAGAGTAAATTTCGTATTGTATTATACCTATCGTACAGTTCAATAAAATAGAGACATTGTATGGATGATCTTCATTTGCATAATATGATTCAGTGATCTAAGTTAAAATTCGAACTAATCATACTGTATGATATATATCATACTATATGATCAAATAAAGAATAATTTTTAGTGTTTTATGCTGATTGAATTAATCATATTGTATAATCTCTAGATCACATATATGATAAGGCTGACAATGTTCATAAACAAATTTTTTAGTATTTTTTTTGGATTGATCATATAAATATCAATAACCAAGAAATCTAAGAGCACTTTTAAGGCTTCTTGTTAGTTTTTCCTAAGAGCTTTTGAGAGTTTTTACAAATCTTTTGACTAGAGATTGCAAAGAGAGTTTGAGAGAGATTGGAGAGACATTTTGAGAGAACTTTTGGGTGGCCGGGATCAAATGTTTGGCGAGGGATTCACCAAGGTTGTTTAATCTGATCCATTTCTTTAATCCTTGAGTTTGTTGTACAATCTCTTTGAGAGGAGCTCCAGTGAGTCTTGGTAAGAAAACTTGGATATAGTCAAGGAGGCTAGGGAGAAGTTGCTTTTCTAAGAGAAAAGTATCATGGGGTTCCTCCACTAATCGTGAAGGAGAGGAGAAATTATTATGTGTGGATACCGGACGTAGCTCTGTGTCCGAGGCGAATCAGAGCATGCCACATCACCCAATACACAGTTGGTACACAACAAATAGGTGACGTGACGTGACGGCTTCTTTGCCTTGCTTGTAAAAGGAGAGAGGCTTTTCCATCTTGTAGGAAGCGAAATGATAGAGTTAGTGAAATTCTCGAGGAGTGAACATATGTCAAGTTAATCAAACTACTATAAATGATTAACATTTTTTGTATTTTTTTGCACAATTTCAGTCTTATTTCTTTACTGTGATGGTTTGGTGAGTTGTGAAAAATATCTAATGCAACAAGCAAGTGTTCTTAATAAAAATTTTGCTTGATAAAATAATTTAAAATTTACTATTATTTCAAAATAGTTTTATTTATAAGAAATTTTATTTTTGAACAAGTTTTACAAAAAGTTTTAACTGTTCTTGTTATTTTTCATACTCTAAATTATTTTTTTATTTAGAAATACTTCCACACAAAAATACTATTTTTTAATACACATCAACTCACCCCCCTCTTTGTATATATATATATATTATACAATTTTGATTAACATCAAATTATTTTTAATTGTTATCAGAGCAGGTTCTTATTTGTTAGGCTAAAAAATTTTAAGTAGATCAAGACACAGCACATTATGAAAATATTAACACGTTAGAGATACTCAATTACTTGTTTGCCACTTCTTGATAATATTCCTTAAAATTTCTAAAAAAATCATTCAATTTATAGATTTTAGAATTTAGAACTTAGTTCATGTAAACTATGCAAATCCCTTAAGCTTATAAAATCTCTTTTGTGAAACATAATATCATAAAAATACTTTTTGTTGTATGCTCAAGGAGGCAAAGTTTACCATCTTCGTATTGAATGAAAAATCCGTAAAAGATATAGAAATATTAAGCACATAGGAGACTTTTGAGTTTTATTTAGATAGAAAAACTCTAGAAATAAAAAAAATCATTCCACTTTTGCGAGATGTATATTACAAATAATGAAAATCTTCATAATTGAGGAAGAGATTAATATAATACAATAAATATGAATTATGAAATATGACTTTTATGATGGAAATAGGAGTGTTAAGGCGGCGAAAATATATATTGCAAATAATGTTCTTTTTAATAACTAGAGAAAATATTAATACAATATAGTAGACATGTACTATAGATGATGACTTCTGTGTAGGGGTGTAAATTTATGACACAGATTGAAAATCCGACCCAGAAAAGTTTCGGGTTGACCCGTTTAACAAATCAGTTGTGTTTGGGTTTCAATTCTTGACCGGTTTGAAAAAATTGGGTAGTGTCTGGCTCAATCTGCTAACCTGGAAATGACCCGAAAATGACCTCTCATCCCCATGTCTAGCCCGTGCACTGTGTCTTGTTGTTGCACCGCGTCGCTCGCGCTTATAGGCCCGTGCGGCTGCACCACATCGCTTGCGCTGGCAGATCTAAGTGTCTCGCCCGCACCAACGCAATCGTGCTCGCTTCACGCTCACACCCACTCTTGACCCTCGCTTCCACCATTTGCCCGTGCTCGATGAATGCTTGCATGTTGTGCGCTCGCCCAAGTCAGCTTATTGGGTCTAGCTGACCCGGGTTTGCGACGGGCCAAATTTGGGTTTAGATTTAGGACCCATTTCTATAATCGGGTTGACTTCGGATTAGACTAGTCACGAATAATTCCTTTCTAGATTTGATCTAAACTCGACCCAAACACCCATTTTAACACGCATACTTGTTTGATAAAAGTCAAAGCAGCTTTCCACTACATACCATTATATCACTTCATTTAACATAAGTAGTTAATGATAATATCATTCATACAAATAGTTTACCTCTTCTATCATGCACAACTTAATTTCCTCATCATCTATTCCTAGGCGTAGTAAATGCACCTTCGGCTTGCATCAAAGGAATCCCACGCAATGTACTTCATATCAAACTCCAATAATCGGTGAAAAAAGAATATATACCCTATAAGGAGGATGTTGCTAGATCTTCGCCCCAATGATTTCCACGGCTGTATTAAATGCTAGTAAAAGTTTTGCTCTTCTTTAGTTCAATGTTTAAAGAAATCATGTGCTAGAGCTGAGATCAAAATTTGGCCGCTAATGCTTTCACTAAATCATCATATTTTTTTTCTACGAGTGATAAATAATGACGTGTATATTGCTCAACTTGTAAACTTTGAGAAATATTTTTCTTGTCTAATCTTTGGGTCAAAATTTTTTTTTATATATGTTATTTTATTTTTTGTTGGGAATGGTGAGAGATAAATCACCTAGCTATGAATACTTTACATTTGTTATATATATACATACAAATGAGACCTTTTTACTAGCCTCTTCCATATATTAATTGACTTAATATTATTTCCCTCATAATTTTTTTTTTAAGAAAATATATTTAATGAAATCAATCCTCTTTTTCTAAAATTTAGAGCTAATTAAACTCATAAATTTGAGCTCAAATTTAACATAAGCCAAGCTCAAGCATCAACTTAGTACTTTTTTTTTAAAGAACTTAACCTTCATAATTAGAAGTATAATAATCAGCAAATAATATAAAAAGCAATATTTCCTATCCATACTCGTCTAGAAATTTGCATAAAAGCTATATTATTTTTTATGTTTTTAAGATACATCATAACAATAAATAAATAAATAAATAAATAAGATATAAAAACTTGAGAAATATACATGTGACGTACATTTATATCCCCCCAAAAAAAAAAAAATTTATTTATTTATTTTAAAAAATTGAACTGCCAAAGTAGAACTACAATTTCTCCTATTGGCTTCCAGGCTTCCAGGCTTCCAGCGAACGTTATCCTCTCATGTGGCCACCAGATACAGATCACTTTGCCCTGCTTTTATTTTGTTTAGTTATTTTCTGACAGTCTAGATCTTTTTAATTTTTTGGGAAAGTTGATTTTTTCTTTTTTTTGAAGTTTCGGATTATTATTTTTTAAAATAATTTTATAAATATGATGTGTGCATAAATTTATCTTAATAGACTTAAATGTCCAAAAAAAAAAATCAGCCTAGATCTCATTTATAAGTTTTTCAACATATACCAGCCTGCTCTATCTCTGGCTGAAACCTAATGGCAGCCACTGCGGCGGTGCTTCGCCCGCTACATCGCCATCTCACGCAAGTTTTAGCTTCACAACAGGAAGGAATCCTTCCATACCCACTTGGCCTGGAGATTAAGCCACTTCCTTCCTCAGGAAGAAGACGATGCCTTTGGGCGAAGCAAGTGCCCATGGCCGGAGCTTCAGAAGCTTCTCCTGGAACTGGAGTATACAAGACTACGGAAGACATCAAAGCAGAGCTTTACCTGGCATTGCAAGGTAAGATTTTGCTTCTTCTTGCATCGTTTAGAGCGAAAGTACTTCAAATTTTTTGTTTGTTTGGTGGGTGTCCGATGAAGGTACTAATAGAGGAGTATTTGGACTGACATCTACGAAGAAATTAAAGATAGAGACGCTGGTGGAGCAGCTGGAGTCGAGGACTCCTACACCAAATCCAACTGATCACCTGCAGTCTAAGGTATATGTTGCTGCTTTTATATAGAATTCATTAATGAGGTCACATTTGGGTTCTTGATGTTGGAGATTTAAATTTTTATTTGGAAAATTGGTTAACTTTTTTTTAAATCTATTATTTGGTTGCGTGTATTTAGATATAAATATTTATAAGCTTAAACTTATGAGTTAATATGAAATTTGACTACTAATGTATCTTACCCAGTGCTGTCCCCCTTTAATTTTTACTCTCTAACACCTTATTATCTGATTTGAAGGTTGTTTTACATGTAGGGTTCAGTATGCATAAACAAACTAATCAACAGATTTGAAAATTTTTTAGAGTTTTATGTGCTAATTATGTCACTCCCTTCGGAAAAAATTATTCTATGAGGATGTTGAACGCCGTCGAAGGACCAACCAGAATGCGTTACGTCATCCCTTCGCTCGGTATCGCGGCTCGATACCGCTGACGTGATTGCACCTGATTTGCCTCCGAACGTAGAGCTGCGTCCGGCGTTTGCACAGAATAATTTATCCTCCCTTTGGGAGCTGTTGTGCACTAAAAATTGGTGTTGTAGTGAGTAAAAACAAGTAGCATTTCTTTGTTTCATTTAGGAGTAACTATGGAAATGCCAAGAAAGATAAGGCTGCCATCTCTTCGAATATCAATAAAAAATTAATAGTTTCAGGTCAAGGAAATGGACCTTGAAAAGTGGAGCCCCTCAGTACCGAATTATATGATATTAAATTTCATAATGTAAAGCAAGAAGTTTAGCCTACTGTCTTTATAACCTTTCCATGCTTCAAAACAGCAATGTATTGTGTAGAAAGTCATTAATTGCTTAGAAAATTTTATTGATCGTTATTGTTCCTTTCCAATTCTGATGCTGCAATTCATCCAAATACACTTTAGAAGTCTATATTGTTCAACTTCAATAATTCCTCTTTTAGGATCTTGATGGAGGAAGAAGAGAAGCTCTTCTTGAGCTTCTTGGAAGAGAGGTAGAGATAAAAGGAACAAAAGTGAACATAATTCTATTATTATGGTCTTGTTAAACCCTCTACCGCCAATGCCAATGGTATAAGAGCTGGGAGGTTTGTTGGGAATTCTTGGAAGAATCTTGAGAGCTTCTTGCAAGAGAGAGAGTGAGAGGGAGGAGGGAGAGATAAAATTTGGAGGAAAATCTATCCTAAAGCTTTATTAAAATTTTCCCCAAATCAATACATTTCATACAATGCTTATATATAGGCATTTACATTGTTGTGGTAATCTGCAGAAATAACCTATATTAAAACTAGACCAATATCTCACAATCTTCATATTGGTTTATGTTTTACAATCAAAGAACCACATGTGCACATACAATAATCTAACTGACTTCATATACTAACTACAAGTGCAATCTCGTTGAACCGAGCTTAATCCTGCTCGTGAACGACCTCCACCGTGAGTTTCAAACCATAACTTCAACTCATACTCAAGTAATGACTCGTCAGTCTTCCTCAGACACTCATGCAACATCGCAGTACACCTGTTCGATTTAGTTTACGTGACCAACCTGTCACCCGGATGTCACACAGGAGGCCGTGCGAGTTCCGGAACTAGGATTTCAATTTTCTTAACTAAAGATTGGACCGAAGGCCGAAGATTCAAGATTTTTCTTGTTCTTTACTAAAGATCTGTTCAGATCTTTGAGGTGGAGCTTCCAAGTCTGATTACGGGTTGATTGGCGAGGGGGTTATTTGATTATTGTGCGTCGGAGCAGTGGATAAAATCAAGAACCTAGGCGACAGGTTGGTCGCGTACACGAAATTGGACAGGTGTAGTGCGAGGTCGGAGGTTGGAGCGCGCATGAGTGTTCGAGGAAGACTGGCGGGTCAGTATTCGAAGCATAAGCTGGAGCTGTGATTTGGAACGCACGGTGGAGATCATTCGCGAGCAGGATTGAGCTCGGTTTGACTGGATTGCTCGTGGAGTTAGTATATGAAGCCAGTTAGATTGCTGTAGGTGCACAGGTGATTTTTTTATTGTAAAACCTAGACCAAGGTGAAGATTGTGAGGTGTTGGTCTAGTTTTAGTATATGTTGTTCATGCAGGTTATCACAACAATGTAAATGTCTATAAATAGGCATTGTATGAGATGTATTGATTTGGGGAAAATTTTAATAAAGTTTTAGGATAAATTTTCCTCATCCAAATTATGTCTCTGCCTCCTCCCTCTCCCTCTCTCTCTCTTGCAAGAAGAGCTCAATAAGCTCTTAAGATTCTTCCAAGAATTTCCAACATCCTCCCTTCAACCTAATCTTCAAATTTCTTGAATTGCATGATCTTCTCTAAATATTCCTATAACGATAACTTCAATTCTGAATATTTCAATGTTCTATGGTGAACAAATATGATTTTGCAAGAATAAGGTGACATGTCTGTGTTATTTTTGCCACTGCTGCAACTATTAAGGTTTTGCTTAAAAAACCTCTAAGTTTTTAACTATTATATTCTGCAAGAGAAAAGGTGGATGGATGTTGGAAGCTCATCTATAGTACTATTACGATACTTGGATCTAAGAGAACAAAGCTTGGCTTACGTGACTTCATCAGCCTAGGAGATCTCTATCAGACAATAGATGTAGCAAAGGTCAGGCAAGTTCTCTCATTCAAGAAGCTGCCCTACTGAGGAAAACCTAAATCTTTCTTTCATCAATAGTAATAATCTCATTGCAATTTGATGAGATAAAAGTCTCCTCACTTGCCCTGCATTACAGCTGCAGAAAAGCTTCTTAAGTTACTAACTTTCCATTGTTTGCTCAATAATGGAGGGGAGAGCCATTAATGTGATCAATTTCAATGCAAAGGGCCTAAAGCTGCTCACAGGACAACTAACTATTGAGGCATCATATACGATAGCATCAAAAACAGTGAGAGTTACTCTTAATTTCTTCAACTGGATATGTTCATAAGTATTTTTTTTTTTCTTAAACTACATTAAAGTTTTGAAGCTCACAATGCATTACACTTATTGCCTCAGAGGGTCAACATCAAACTTGAAAATTCAATCATCACGCCTGATCAGGTTACATTCAATCTCAGCTTATAGGTGAAGAAATAGTGATGTTCTATACCAATAAACAAATTCCATTAATTTTCTTATTGTTGATATTTTGATGGGACAGTTAATGAATTTGTTCCAGAAGAACTACGACCTTTTGATTGAAATCTTCAATCCTGCAGGCTGGCTTGATATAACGTATCCTTTGTTTAGATTTTGTTATGGAGCTGAGCAAAGCAATATCATTAGAACATATCATGAAGTAAATTATTCTCTTCAGTAAGATATTGACTAACTTTAAGAAACTTAGTATTGTTCTTTCTAAAGCAGCTTTCTTCAAGAGATTTTTGTACTAAAAAGCTGCTTTATAAAGCAATAAAAAAGTTGTCTCAGACGAAGCCTAAACTTGTTTTTGAAAAGCTAGCGTGACATCCAAGCTTTTGTAATGTAGTATAAAAGTGTTTAATTGGCTATCATTTTAAAAAATTCATGCAATATTCTCCAAGATATAGATCATGAGGAACTATCATCAGTAAATCTTGTTTGGTTGTTTCCTATGCTATGATAGATACATTGATGATTCTCTGAGGATTGGAAGGGATGACAAAGGCACCATCTTTGTTTTAGAGAGAGTTGCACAAGAGTCTGTCTAAAATTTATTTAGTATCAAAATATGCCAAGTAGCACAAATTTTACAGGGAAAAAGACCTATCAATTTGCATGTTATTCATGACAAAATAATTTCAGATTATATTTCACTACCCATATTTTTATTGATATTCTTTGAGAATTGAATAGTATTATAGTTTTATATATTGGATGATAGAGCAATTTTAGACAATAGAGGACACTAATATGATATTTAAACAAATATAATTCAATATTGCAATTTAATATCACATCATTCATATTTATAATAAATTTATAAATTAAAAATGATGATATAATATAAGATTGTTAAATTTGTTGAAGAAGGAATGCCAAGCAATTTGTTGATTTACTGATGGATTTTGCCCCAACTTAAAAATTGGTTTTATCCATCCTCAAAATTTATTTCTACATATGAATGGAACAATTTTGGGATTTAATCTTGCACATTTTTTATTTTTTTATATTTAATTATGCATTTAATGAATTTGTCCACCCTAAAAAATATAGCTCGTTCTGCCCCATTTATGATGAGGTTAAACCGAGTTGGTATAAGAAACGAGTGTTAAAGTACTCTCTTGACTTATTAATTCACTAATTTATTGAGTTTTGAGTTTGAGTCGAGCATTATCAAGCTCAAGTTAATGCTGACTTTTACTGAGATTCTACTGGAGTTTGATGGAATGGTTAGTTGGCCAGAAAATTCGTGAAAAAAAAGTGCAAGAATTTTTACATAAAAAATTTCAAAAGAGAAAAATCACAGGATCTTGTCCGGTCAAAATTAACAATTATAACATGATCATATTTTTTTGTCTCAATCCTAATCTTCAATCTAACTAATCTTCCTAAGCTAATGACCACATGCCATTATTGAAGGAACTGACTAAGTAATGATCATGATTAGTTACTTATATTAATTAAAAAAGAATTCTGCTCTAATATAACATCTGTCTTGATATATTCTATCGACACCAATATTTATGTCAGGATAACATAATGGTCATGATGTTTATTTAACATCAACATTAGTTTATACATATCTCATTTAGGGGAACTAAGGCTTCGTTTGTGACAGCTTTTGACCATTATTTTTTCACATCTTTCATTGAATTTTTTTTGCTCAAAAGCTATTTTTGAAAGCAATAAAAAAGCTTGTGATGAGGTTAAACCGAGTTGGTATAAGAAACGAGTGTTTAAGTACTATCTTGACTTATTAATTCACTAATTTATCGAGTTTTGAGTTTGAGTCGAGCATTATCAAGCTCAAGTTAATGCTGGCTTTTACTGAGATTCTACTGGAGTTTGATGGAATGATTAGTTGGTCAGAAAATTCGTGAAAATAAAGTGCAAGAGTTTTTACATAAAAATTTTCAAAAGAGAAAAATCACAAGATCTTATCCGGACAAAATTAACAATTATAACATGATCATATTTTTTTGTCTCAATCCTAATCTTCAATCTAACTAATCTTCCTAAGCTAATGACCACATGCCATTATTGAAGGAACTGACTAAGTAATGATCATGATTAGTTACTTATATTAATTAAAAAAGAATTCTGCTCTAATATAACATCTGTCTTGATATATTCTATCGACACCAATATTTATGTCAGGATAACATAATGGTCATGATGTTTATTTAACATCAACATTAGTTTATACATATCTCATTTAGGGGAACTAAGGCTTCGTTTGTGACAGCTTTTGACCATTATTTTTTCACATCTTTCATTGAATTTTTTTTGCTCAAAAGCTATTTTTGAAAGCAATAAAAAAGCCATCCCAAATGAAGCTTAAATCCAAACAAAACTTTTGCATAATAAATTCAATTGAATCACCCTTGCTTCATCTAAATATCATAAAAAGAGAATAAAACCATATTTACCTTTGGGCTGTTCTTTCTTTTCTTGGCTCCCTTATATTTAGCAAATTCATGAAGCTTAATCTGCCTAAAAATAGCAATAGTACATGGTGAGGCCATTGAACCACCAAAGGTTTAATATGTTTCAACATAACAAGGTGGTGCAATTGTACCTATAAACATATTAACATAGTAAGGTGAATATCATTATTCTTAAAACATGTATAATAAAGCAATATGACAGTATAATAAATCAAACTAATCAAGTATTCACCTAAAACATAATAATATATCATAAGAAGCATGAGAGCATCAATTCATTTCAATCAAGTTATTATTTATTTTACTCTTGTTATAACACTGTCATTGTCAGGTCCAAAGTCTTGAATGAGAAAAGTTGAGGGTTGTGTTAGATAGCCGACAGCCAGTGTAGAACTTGTCAAATAATCATGATATGAATCCTTTAAAAAATTGTTTAGATTTAAATGAGAATTTGACTTTTAATAAGGCACGATGACGAAAAAGTATTCATTTAGTTGACCCCACGTAGTGGAACAAAGGCTTGATGTTGTTGTTGTTGTTGATCTAATAACCTGTTATTGTTTCCTTCTGTTCCAGTATGAGAGACAATTAAAAAAAAAACACACAAGAACTTGAAGAAAGAGTGGAGTGAGCATGAGAGACAATTAAAAAAAAAACACACAAGAACTTGAAGGAATTTCCGGCATGCGGCAGTGCAGAGATGGCAGGCGAAGGAAAATGAGAAATCCCTAGAGGTAGAGGCGGTCCGTGCAGCAAAACGAATTAACGAAAATAAATATAAATATTACATTAGCTTATTTTCTTCTTCTCCGCCACCCTCGTTTGACCACGCTCTATAATCCGGAGTTTCTATTCGGGCCACTTGATGAGCTACCTGCTTGAAAGAAGCGGGGCTGCAAGGGGACTCTTCACGATTGGCAAAAGGGAAAAATTGATAGCAGAATGCTGGAAGTAAGTACATGTTTGAAAATTGAATGAAGTGCGGAATGGTGGAAGGAAAAAATAAATAAATTAGGCGGTAAACATGAAGCGTGGTTTGATTTAGTAATTAAGGATTACTATAACTTTTTTTTTTTTATTTTTTTTTTGAGGCAAATCATAACTAGCCTTAGGCATTAGTTAAGCAGTCACTGGCGACCCGTGCCCCCAAGGCCCCATGCTAAATTTGCCCCTGCATGTGCATATAAATGACTAAGAGCAATCTAAACAAAAAAATATAGGATGTTCATATAAAATATTAAGAGTCACCGACCACGTCTTAGAAGAACTCAAGTCATTAATTCTCAACTTGATATTGTCCCCCTTTTTAACACTTGTGAACCCATAAGTTATTTGCATGAGTGCCATTAAGAATATGAAATCAAATTATTTAAACTTCTACTAAGCTAATCTTCTTAATTTATTTGTTTATTCTAACTAAAGACATGGTTACACAAACCTCCCAACCCATTGTCCATAATAGGCATGCTACGTGCTCTTTCCCTTAATCAAAGATTATTTTAATTTGATTAAATCTCCACTTACTTTAAATAATCATTTTATTTAAAGTTTAAATGTGAAAGGATTATTTATGACATAATTGTATAACTTCTTTATCATGATAAAAACACTTAGCTAACCCTGAATTTAAATAACTTCATAATATTTGGAATGAATTAGTGTTTCCCAAATTCAATTCAACTTTGCCCAAATTAATGAATGCATTACTAGTAAACAAGAACTTACAAATTATTAATACTCTCAAAGGGTTTCCAGCATGCGTACATCATTAGAGTTATCTTAACCTACTGTTTGCACATGATGTTTATATTATGAATCGATGGTGCATAATTATTTTTAGGTAGATTTATATAGTTTAATTAGAGAAGGAAATATTTCTTCCCTTATAGAGGCAAAAAATCAAACAACTAAAAGGTAAGTAATACATATGAAGACATTGAAGATGATGGCTTTGGAGTAAGTGTATTACTGGGTGAATCAGGAGAAAGAAGAAGAATATGAGAGAAAAGAGAAAGAAGATCCCTTGCAGTTCCAAATCTCTTCCTCAAGGCTGATCTCAGCCCTAGGTTGTTCCCACCTTTCTTTCTACTCCAGCCTTAAGCCCCAGCCTCATCTCATTCAATCTCAGGTGTAATTCAATTACCTGAGTTAGATTGTTTTCATACATTTTCAATCTGTTCAATTCATAGTTCCTGATATGGGATCAAATAAAGAAAATATTTAATCAGAAATTTACTTTGTTTTAACAGTTGATCTACCAAGCTAATTTAATAACATAAATAATTAATCATAATTATGAATAATGTAATTAAATATTATTTAATCATAATTAATTAAATTAACAGGCTCAGCACTGACTTAATCATGTAATATTAATACTGATTTGATCAACTGTTATGTTTGCCTAATTAATAACTCTTATTTAACTAACAGGCACTTATTTTTAATCAGATATATATTATTTCTATCTAATTAATTTAATTTCATTGGTGCATTAATCAAACATAATTAGCAAGCTATTATCATTAATTAAATATTAATAGTACTTAATTAAATTTATAATTTTTGAGTCATTACACTCTTCCCTAACAGAAATTCCACCTGGAAATTTGAATGTATATTATGGGTTACAATACTTTATCATGAAACTATGAAACAATTAACTCCTAGCATTCATAAGTAAACCTCAATTTTTCTATCATGTTACTCCTAAATCAGTACTTGTCATTCTTGGTGATAGATTATGCAAATAACTCAGTTTAGTGTTTTGCACTTTCTAAAATAGACTAACTACACGTTCAGAACTAGTTTCAAATCCAGAAGATCCAACCTATATTATGATACCATTCTGTCACAACCCTAGCCTTCAATCTAACAAATCTTTCAAAATTAGTGATCATGTTTCTTATATTGAAGGATGCTTAGGTGGATGAGTGGCCTTACCATTAGACATAGGATACGAAATGAGCATATACGTGAAAAGGTTGGAGTAGCTCCAATGGAAGATAAGATTATAGAGAGTTGTCTTAGATGGTTTGGTCACAATAAACGGAGGCCTTCTGATGACCGGTTAGGAAAGTTGAGATATTAGATTTGACTTATGTTAAGAAAGATAGACCTAAAAAAACTTGGTTAGAAAATATTAGAAATGATCTTTCTTTATTGGATTTAAATGAGAATTTGACTTTTAACAGAACACAATGGCGAAAAATGATTCATGTAGTCAACCCACGTAGCGGGACAAAGGCTGGATGTTGTTGTTGTTATTGTTGTTTCTTATATTGAAGGAACTAAGAAAGTTATGATCTAGATTTCTAGTTAATATTCATTAAAAAGTAATTCCACTTTGATACAATATATGTCAAGAACTGTCTTTATCATCACCAAAAATTATGATCACAATGTAGATATTTTCATAATCAATCTCAAGCAATTATAAAACATCAATATCAATTTATATCCATAAAAAGTTCATTCACAGCAAATAAATCCAAACAAAACCTTTGCACAAGAAATCTTATGATGCACCCTCACTGCATCTAAACCCTATATAAAGAGAAATAAACCATCTTTGACCTTTAGTTTATTCTTTATTTTCTTAGCTCACTTGAAGCATAACTTGACAGAAAAGGCTAATAATAGGTGGAAGTCCGTTAACCCACCAAGGATTCCAACTAATCACATAATGCATAAATTTACATACATACCACTTTATTTCATGCTATTTACATATTTAACACCCAAAACATTAATATTACATGCCTACCACTCATATAAAACTTTAATATCAAATATACCACTTCTATAATTCATTTCTACCATTCATACCATCCTATAAACTTTAATATTTCATTCCATACACCCAAATTTGTTCTATGGGTGGTAGTCATGCATGTAATATTGATATTTAGGGTGTTAGATATGTAAATAACATGAAAAGTGGTATGTATGTAAATCCCCCATTAAATAATCATGACTAATAAAATACGATATTAGAAATAAAAAAGTTCAAACAAAAATTTCCAGATGCTTACATACTCACGTTGATGTTTAGGCTTTAGATATTCATGCTATTCAGATGTCTCCCCAACTATTTTCCTTCTAAGCAATGAATCGCAGATCTTTGCAGCATCCAAATTGTCTTTAACATTATGCACTCTAATGATATTAGAACCTCCTAGAATTCCAACAGTAGTAGCTGCAATAGTGGCAGGATCTCTCTCGGCTGCATTGGCCTTACCACAAATATCACCCAAAAACCTCTTCCTTGAAGGTCCAACCAATAATGGCGCATGTGAAGCAGCCAAGCTTCTTTTAGCAATTTCCTTCCTAATGGATGGTAAGTTCATGAGAATTTCCAAGTTGTGTTCAGTTGTCTTTGCAAATCCAATGCCCGGGTCAAGGATAATCCTCCACAATGGAATTCCTGAAAGCTCGGCTTCGCTTACCCGTGCACATAGCTCAGAGGCTACTTGTTCACAAACATCTTCATAATACAAATTCCCTTCACTTTGCATTGTACATGGATCTCCTCTCATATGCATCATTATATAGGGAACTTCTAGTTCTCCTACTACAGTCAGAATATCAGGATCAAGCTGTCCTCCAGAGACATCATTAACAATATGAACTCCCCTCTTTACTGCTTCATATGCTACTTCTGCATAGAAGGTATCTACTGATAAAAGCTTCCTTTCTACTTCAGGAATTTGCATGATTGCATCCAGCACAGGAACTAGCCTTTGAAGCTCTTCTCGTGGAGAGAGCCTATGAGCGAAGGGGCGGGTTGATTGAGCACCAATATCAACAATATCTGCCCCCTCCATGATTAATTTTCTAGTATGAGAAACTGCGGATTCTACTTCATGAAACTTCCCTCCATCGCTGAAACTGTCAGGTGTCAGATTGAGGATCCCCATGATATGTGTTTTCTTAGACCAGTCCCACAACTGACTTCCAATAGGCAAAACTCTTTTGAGTCCTTCCCTTCCAATTGATGTTTCTCCACCTACTTTCTGCCATTCTTCAAATAAGCCACCATTGCAGCTTGAGAAAGAATTCCAAATTGATTCAGTATCATCACTAGAAGCCATCCCTAGGAGATCAATGAGAGGAGCCAATACAAATGGTCTCTCCCACATGCGTTCATGAGGGATAGTAAGAATATCTGATTCAAATTTGTGACTTCCATAGAAAAGAATGTCTAAATCAATTGGTCTCGGGCCATATCTAATGCCATCGGTCCGGCCTAATTGCTTCTCTATTTGCTTCAGCACTTTCAACAGTTCAACTGGTCCAAGTCCAGTGGTTCCTCTAACAGCTGAATTCAGAAAGCGGGGTTGATCCGTTACATATGCGGGCTCAGATTCATACAAACATCCATGCCTTGAAATTTGGATTCCTGATTTCTTCATCAACCTAAGAGCTTCATTGAAATTTTTTATTCGATCACCCACATTACTCCCTAAAGCTATTACTACTTCCTGATTTAAAGGAGCCTGTACTGAACTCATTGGCACCGATGAATAGGAAGATTGTTGCCTAAGTGGACATTGCGACAAGCAACTAGAGAAAATCCTTGATTTTGATTCTGGAATGCAAGTGACTCATTATCAGCAAGTAAAGTTTGAATCACAATAGAAAACCAAGAAGCAAACCTGTTGAGGCATTCAAATGCTGAAGCTGCTTGAACCTGAGTGTGAAGATAGGGTGAATGCGATCAAATATCCCCATGTGACAGAATAGTGTTCTTGATTCTAAAACACAAGAGGAACGCATAATCAATCATGAACAGATTCAGAAAGCTCATGCAAGTACACAAAATTTGAGGCTTCAAGCATTCTCCAAGATGAGCAAAAAATTCAAACTTGCGGCCCAGCTTCTCGCAAGATCACACGGAAGGGATCTGTGTAAGTACATTAGCTCCTTAAGTTAGCAACTAAACTTCCGTAACAAATTGATGAATTTTAACATATATCTTGAATATAAAGGGCTCATATATCCAGCAAACGAAAGGGAATTTCAGTTTAAATGCAATGATATCTCTGGAGCTAGAGGCATTCGTACACAAAACCCATGAATCACCTAACATGTAAACAACTCAAAGCATACACCAAACGGATAAACTGATACTTTTCAAATAAGAATTTATATGGAAACCATAAATAGTTTGGAGAACACCCAAAAAAAAGGAATTGACACAGAGAAAGAGAAAGCGATCATAAGAATATATATACACATCCCATTTGAGAGTAAATGTATATATATATATATATATATATATATATATATATATATACACACACACACATCCCATCGGGAAATTCTCAAAACCCGATCGTTGGCCGCAAGAGATCAACTTGTAGTCAAATGGTCAGCTTTGTCACAAGAAGGGCAAATGGGGCTCATTCCTTGAAACTTGCTTCAAAACAAAAATAATTTAAAACTCCCCTTTCCTTTCTAAAAATTATTCTCATTAGGGCTTTGATTAAAAATACGAATCAACCGATTTCAAATTTACTAACTTTCGTTCTTAACAATCCCGATTATAGTTTCTGTTAGTAAAATTTCAGGTTTTTCTCCTTCTATGCAAATCAAATATCAAAAGCATGGAAATCTATAAATTTCTCATTATCATTCTTACGTGCAGGAACTAGTTCTAGGTTCCAAATTAATTTCATGAAGAAAAGGAAAAGAACGAATCAAATTAGATTTTACCTTTCGCAACAAGGAGGGAGAAGCGATATATAGCTCCAAAGTTTCCCCTTCCTCACAAGCGGCAGTCCTTCCCAGTCTCACTCGGTCCTTCACGGCCTCGGCCGACCGCGTTCTTCACGACCTCCGCTTCCTCCACCTCGCCCGCGCCTTGCTCTCGCCTCCTCCACCCGCTCGGTCGCGCCCTTGCACTCAAGCTCTCTTGCAGTTGGCCCGCGCCTTTCTCCCCTGCAGAGCTAATTTCCTTCGAACGGTCCAGCCTATTATTAATTAGCAACTTTTTTTTAATATTTATAGAGAACTTAAACCCCGAACTCAAGTTTTTAATAAAATTTTTTTATTAGAGCTTAAAAACATTCAACCAACAAATTAAAATAATTTATATATTTAATAATTTATTTCTATTTATTAATATCATGATTTAAAACAGAAATTGAGAAAATTTTCATATTGTTTCTCTAATCCGAAAAAGAGCCAAATTAAAACTTTTTTGATATTTTAACATTATAATTTTTAATGATATTCCACTCCAATTTTTCATAGTTATTGATCTATTTATTCACTATTATTATTAGTATATCACTCTATTTTTTATCCTTTATTGTATTTCATTCTGGTTTGATGGTATCAACCTAAAAAATGTATTTCATTAATTTTAAAAAATATCAAATTTAAAATTTTAAAAAAGAAGTTTATGTAAAAATAATATCCCGTTCTATTTCATATAAAAAATTAATCAAATTTAATTAGTGAAATTAACTTTACATGATCATCTGTTGCAAATATTAACTAAATATATATATTTAATTCCATAAAATTGCTAAAATAAATTTAAATAATGAATTTAATAATTAAAAAATAATTTATGTAAAAGTATATCCCGTTCTTTTATAAAAAATTTAACTTCACATTAACATTTCTTGCAAATAATGACAAAAACATATTTAATTCCTTAAAATGGTTCAAATATTTTTAAATATATTCTATTTTAATATCGTACTACAATTAATATGTTCAAAATGTATATTTCTAACACATAAAGGTTATATAAACATTTTATATTTCATTTTTCCCAAATCAATCACAATTAAATATATTTCTTACATTTTAAATAATTAAATAAAAATTTT
Source organism: Dendrobium catenatum (assembly GCF_001605985.2). Lineage (NCBI taxonomy): Eukaryota > Viridiplantae > Streptophyta > Magnoliopsida > Asparagales > Orchidaceae > Dendrobium > Dendrobium catenatum. The sequence goes on from NW_021319579.1 coordinate 667,023, forward strand.
ACATCAATATATCTAATTTAATTTCACATTAAAAATAAAATATTTTAATTATATATATCCTAACATAATTTTTATCCAATTAAATATATTATTAATCATTATTACCTATGAGCTATTATGAATATAAGCTCGATTTCATGCATTGAGTTTAATCTATGTACATGTGAAGTAAAATGATACATTTATCTAATATTAGATATTAGATAATTTTATTATTTCAAAGAGAATATTCTTTTATTCAAATAAAATATCCTCTTAAATTAGCACAATCCAACTTAACTATAAAGAACAATGTGATACCAATAAGTATAAAACATTTTGCTGATATCAACGAAAATTCAAGCACATCGCTTGGCTTGAACAACACAGTTAAGCAGAGAAATTATTCTGTGCAGAGTCTGGATGAAAAGAATCATTCGGACTATGAGTGTATACATCATACAAAAATTTGATACACACTATATACAAATATATGCACTCACATATCTAAACAATTCTTCCCGTTCGAACTCCGCACAAAATAATTTTCCTGTTAAGCCTCACTAAAATGGAACACTAAACAATATGAAAAATTACCATAGTCTCAAGCGTCCACCCAAATATGGGCAAAAAGGTTGCCCTGATAATTATTTTGATAATCAGATAGGAAAAGCTTTGGAAACTGGTGGGATGTGAAATCCCCCAAGTACATAACTGCAGACCGATATGGCACATGATGGTATTGAAAATCTCCTAATAGTTTCAATATAAGAGTAACTCTTTTCCAACATCGATCCTTATACTTGAATCCTACATAATCAGGTGGGAAAAACAAGAGACAATGTAGCAAACACAAATGATGATAAGGCTTGTTTGAAAACTTAAATTTCGTTTGGGACGGCTTTCTTATTGCTTCATAAAGCAATTTTTTCGTACAAAATTTTATTTTTTTTATTAAGAAGTTGTAAGAAAACCGTCTCAAACGAAGCCTTAAGCTGATGAGAAAGCACCAACGTGCATTATATTGATAAATATTATAACGCGCCTGGATCAGGCAATTAGTGAAACACCAAGTGAAAAATCCTTCATCCTTGAAAATAACATCCACACAGAGAGAGAGAGAGATACTAACTTAAAATGACAAAAAATAATTCAGCACTATTAGTCTCTTGATCTAAAGATTTGCATAAAGGTTCAGGACTGTCAAGTTGATCTTAGTGGTGGTGAAACCAGAATCACTCCATCTCCTCTGACAAAAAGGAAAGGAATAGTACGCCTTGTGGTCTGGAGAGAAACACAAAAAGATTTAAAAAGGTGAGGTGCCTTCTTGCATTTTATTTGAGCAAATAAGCTCATCAGCTCATACTGCCAAAGGAAAAGTATTGATGAGGGGTTATAATAGACAGAATGAGAGGGAAAAAAAAAACATAGTAACTTTTTAATCACGTATTATACTCAAAACAGCTCATTTAGAAAACAATCCGCTTATGTCTAAATCATATAGACAATTCAATATGTTCGAGAGAAATATTAAGCACGATTCAAATAGTTTATGCATGTATGTATTTATAAGCTTCCATTTAGGTTTTGTTTGGGATGACTTTTTTATTGCTTCTTAAAGCAGCTTTTTAGTACAAAAATTAAAAAATTTATACTAAAAAGTAGCTTTAAGAAGCAGTAAAAAAGTCGTCCCAAACGAAACCTTAATATCATTAAAAAATATTATTGACATATTTCATCCCCTTAAACACTCTCATCTTAAGACAAATTATGATAAGTGACATCACAATATTAAATCTTTAATGATTTGTTTACAAGTAGTCAGACTATGATAACTACACATATCACGTATATTTGTGTGTTCGTCAATTGGTAATTAAATCGACTAAAAAATAACAAATAATCCATCACTCAATACAACAAATCCAAAAAATATTACATATGATGTACACACAATAGCACCAATTTAAATTTAGATATAACTTCTTATTTTGCAACTTTTGAAGGATTTTTTTAATATGCACCAGCCACCCCACCAAGTGATCTTTTCTTCTCTTTGTTGTAAATCAAAATATTATTAAAATATTAAGAGAAATTTTTTAATGAAAGGTCATAAAATATGATTCATGGTTCTCACAAAATACTTGGTACATTAATCAAACCAAAAGATATCAATAACCATGCATAGAAAAATCACTTTTAATTTTAAAAAAAATTCAATCATCATCCTCTTCCAATCTTAATAAATGGAAAACATTCCACAAGTTAATTTTTTAAAACATACAACAAAACTAGCCAACATATCCAATATATCAACTAATCTTGGTACAATAAATAGATAAAAGACCATTTTATTAAATGACCTATTATCTCCGCGCATCCTCTAAGTACCATCATTCTTAGGTGCGAGTAATGATAGAATCACATAAGAACTTAATTTCTCTGATAAAGATTTTTAAGCAATTCATCTTCTTATCCTCTTATGTACAACATGTTCAATTAGATCCATCCTAAACATCATTCCTAGGTGCAAGTAATGATAGAATCACACGAGCCCATTTTGTCTAATAAATCTTTTTAAGCAACTCAACTTCTCATCCTGTTAAGTGTAGCATGTTTAATTAGATTCATATTCGAAGTGTTACTACTTCATTATGGGCTGATATGGGATATACTTACAGAGCAGTACTTGCAATTTGATGAATATAAGGATTAACTGTATAATCAATTTAAGGATTATAATCAAGATAAAGATGACTTGTTCGACCATTATGCAAGATTTATAAATCTTGTAGCTAGACACTATTTATCTTTAGATTATTTTATTACAACTTTTATTTTACTAAAAGTCTTAAGTAAAAAAGTAGGAATGAATACAATTATAATTTACTACAAACCTTAGATGATGCATTAAACATAGCTTGGGATTGATGCATATTTGTTTATTCCTAACGAGAACATAGAAGCATCTTATATAAAACTATTGAAAATACATCAATATAAGAATCATGTACATGTATGGTTGAATTTGATTTAATTTAATAATTTTTATCAAGAATATTTGTAAGGATGTTTTAGATGCAAAAAATGCTTTGGATTTACAATATGAATTTACATCTAATGATTTTGAAAACTTATAAGAATTTGAAATCGATCAAATCCATAAAATTGAACATATTATTGATTAAACGTTAAGATTGGAATTTGAGAACAAAATCGAGCATGAGGTCAAGTTGAGCTTTAATTTCTAATGGAAACCGAACCTATGTATGCTTGTGAAGATTAACCAATCATAATTGAAGGAGTTAATAAATCAAATGAACAATCTAAAAATACAACTATAAAGAATTATCAATTGATGTCTTTTACATGATTGATGATCATTGTGATCGGTTTGTGGTTTAGAGACATACAATTTCATGGAATGAATCTTATGACAAGAGCTAAATTGTGTTAAACTTTAGAAAATTTGCTAATAACAAATATATTAAAAGAAAACTAAAAGTAAAGCTCCAACCATTTGGCCAAAATCCTAAAGGTGCATATTCATCATAAATAATTTTCTGACATTTAAGTTAGTTTTCTTTAAAAAGTTTGTTTGTCCATATAGGCATATCAAAATTATGTGATTTTATCAGCTTATAACAACAATAGCATTTCATTTCGTAGAATTTAGTTGTAGTCATTATTAATATTTCCTTCTTAGGAAACAAATTAGTATTTTAGCATTTTCTTACTTGCCTCGTTTCTTAATAGTCATTTTCATGATTTATTGGATGTGCATAAGGATGTCCAAAAAAACTAATTGTTTGCAATAATAATTACAAATTTTTTTACCAATATGAGCATGAGATATGTGGAATTTAAACCTGGTAATAATTTCACTGTGCATTTAGATCTAGAAAGTTTTCCATTAGGAAGCTTCAAGAAAGTGAATAAAAGGAAGACTCAACCACTTAAAATTTTGAAATATATTTGAACTAATGCGCAACATGATATAGTTTGGTTTAAATCCAAATTTCAAAGTGTCTAGTTTAACTTAATTTTCTTAGCCTACAGTTAACTCATTGGACTCCTCTCTAGCTTCACCTCTTGTGAGTTCACAATCCAATCCTTGACACTAATATACAGTTTGATCCTGATGCTGTTTTCGATGATGGGATTGTGCCTACCAATAACGATGGAATCCATCCAATGATACTTAGTGTATTGGAGCGATGGACCTATTTGTGATGCCTGATGAATTATTTTATAGGAAGCACAAAATTTGCATTGATTTGCTTGACGAGCATCAAATACTAAATTTCTCGGAGCTAATTTTTCAATCTTAGTAGATTATAGCTTGCCAAGATAGGTAGCACATATGTGCGGTTGTGCTATTACCACTTCTACCTCAGAATGCAACTTTCTACATAAGAAAAGCACAAGCTTACTACATCAAGCCATAAACCTTGATTAAAGAACTACAGTATCCCTTCAATCTGGTAACTAACAGGTTTTCCTGGTTCAGGAGATCAAAGGTCAAACACATAACTAATAAATTCATCATTTTATGCCTACTATGCAATTTACAAGCGTGGACAGATTCTCCATTATTGTTGTTAAGCTCAAAAAGAAAGAAAGTAGTAAACATCTGCAATATGGTTTCAACCACTAGCTCAAGGACATGAAGAGGACGCCACTAGCTCAACGACATGAAGAGGATGGGTGAGGCCTAATTTCTTTATTCTCTCCCCTGTAATCTTGACCTATCCACTAATTGCAAGGAAAAAAATCGGAGCCGGGCCAATCAACTTATTTCTACAAGTTTTTCTGACATCTGATTACAGTTCCCACACTCGTATAATCAATACTAATAACTAAGCAGCCTAATTGGACACGTCATTTTTTTGGGTCTATTCAACAAGGAGTGAGTGATCTAATATTTTCAAGTTGCATCTTTTTTTCTAGTCATGAGATCTTAGTTAATTCAAAGATGAAAAACAAATGGCATTTGTCACCAAGAAATTCTAGAACTTTCAGCATGTGCTATCTGATATGAAACACTTGAAGGTCTCAACTCTCAAGTAATTCCTATCAATCTTCAGAAAAACAGCGAACATCCTCCACAAATATCCACACAAAACCAAGAAAATAGTAGAAAATTTGTATTATTTAATGAAATAGAAACGGAAACTGGCAAATGCAGTTGATCCTCAATTCGAGAGGAGGACCGATCTCTCCCAAATCTCTAGACGCCGCTAGAGCCCAAAAGAAAACCTAAATCTAAGATATATCAAATTTCAGCCAAATTCAAGATGCCCTAACCCTAGGAAAACAAACTATTTAATGCATATAATTCAAAAGGAAATCTCTAAACAGTCCCTACATTCAATTTCCCTCCTAAACTTCCTCAAAAAACCTTCCAAAGATGTTCCGTTAGCTCCTACGGTCAGATCGGAGGAATTAGAGGCGGAAGATTTCCGCCTTTGTGTCGCACGGGCCGGTCCCGCAAGGCCGGCTAGACCGGTCTAACACTATCTTTCTTCTTACTGTTTGCAGATCATGTTAAAGCTATAAATCAAATCAGATCATTATATTATTGAGACAATCTTATCTGAGTACAAACTCCATGATCAAGGTTGTTGATTGGGTTGTCAATAATTGACCCGACCTGAACACGACCTGAAAATTTCAGGTTTAGGTTGACCCGAACCCGAATCGGGTCAGGTTCGGGTTTGGGATTTCGACCCGATTGTAAAATCGGGTCGGGTTCAGGTTGACCCGGAAACTCGAAATCAACCCGATTTTACCCGTTTTTAATTGATTTAGGAGTGTTTTAAAATATTATTATGAAATAAATAAATGTTAGTTTCCAAGAATAATAAACTATTTTTCCCAAACTGAATTAAGCTTGGTTTATTTTAAATTAATTGAAGTAAATCTTACGTTAATTAGATTTAGGTTTAAATCAATCGAATTAAATAAAAAATTTTTAGTAAAACATACCAAAAGCAGGTCGGGTTCGCCAGTTTTTAATTGATTTAGGAGTGTTTTAAAATATTATTATGAAATAAATAAATGTTATTTAATAATAATAAAAAACTATTTTTTCCAAATTGAATTAAGCTTTGTTTATTTTAAATTAATTTAAGTAAATCTTACCTTAATTAGATTTAGGTTTAAATAAATCGAATTAAATAAAAAAAATTTAGTAAAGCATACCCAAAGCGGGCCAGGTTCGGGTTGACCCGAACCGGAAGCGAGTCGGGTTTGGGTTGACCCGGACTTGAAGCAGGTCAACCCGGACCCGGACCTAAAGCGGGTCAGGTCTGAAAAACCAACCCGTTTGCAAAAACAAGTCGGGTTCGGGTCTGGTCGAACAGTGACAGGTCAGTTTCGGGTTGGACCCGAACCCGACCCGCCAACCTGAACCCTACCCGTGACCTGATTTTGACTGCCCTAGCTGTTGAGCTGATAAACTTCCAAAATTGCATTATAACAAGAACAAAATTACTTCATTCAAAATTTTAGCAGATAAACTATGATGTTGTCCATCACATAGAAGACACATATATTGAATGATGCCCTTTGAGACCTCAACCTTCCCTTCAGAGGACATAGGCAATAGACAAAATTATAGCAAAAACTGATATTTCCAACAAAGGGTCAAGTGCTGAAGAAAAATGCATGTATCAAGCATGGAACTACTTTAAACAGCAAAATAAGAAGCAAATGTGCAAATGGTCTTAAAGAAGAAATCAAACTAGGAAAGGGCTAAATATAAGCTTCAAATTAAACACAAAGCAAAATCTTCAAATGCATAGTTCTAATAAGTTTTATTAATTCTACAAAAGAGCCAAAATCAGAAACTATCCAAGATTTGAAGATGAGATAATGAAGCATAAAATTGATAGCTTACCCGAACAATCTCTTCATAAGTTTCATCATCAATCTCTACAGTAGTAATGATTTCCTCAACATCCCCAAGTATCATATTCAAATGTTGATCATAAGCCTGAAAATGCCCCAAAGAAAAGAAAAGCTCGTTACACATACAAAACATTCATGAATAATATGCCCTTCAGCAACAAGAATCACAATTCTCACTAACCAGCATATGCTAAGCATAACGGAGAAGTTAAATTAAGATCCAAAAGCGTGTAACCCAGAACACAATTCAAACATACAGAAATTTACATCACCCTCAGCAAACCCATAAAATTCCAGAATTGGGCAACAGTTATTGTTCTGAATGCGGACAATGGCTGAAAACATTTTTCCATGGCTCAACTTATGTGTCATCTAAATTAGGCATTATCTCAACCCTCCACCCGCTCTTGTTTTTATTTTCTCTCCCTTGACGGGCAATGGTTCAGTTCAAAACAAATTTTATGAATCCATATCTGCCAGAAAATGGGAATCCTGAAAAAGCAGGATTACATAAATCCGAATTTATCTAAGGGGAAATTTGATTGAAAATAGAAATCAAATTTCAAAAAATAATGAAATGTGTCAGATTTAATTATTTGGTTGAATCAAGCTATAATTTAATAAAGAAAATTGAACTTTACAATCCCCTGAAATTTAATTGTTACAATTTTCACACACAAACGAATGAAAATGCAACAATCACCTTTTAAAATATGCTTTCTATCCACAAGCAATCAAATGAACCCTAACCCTACTTAGATCAAAACTGCCCTTAAGAATGTACTAAAACTCCATAATCCATAAACACATTAAACAATGCTTGGCAGTATTTAAGGATTTAATGATTTTAATCCCTAATTATGAACATCCAAACAAACCCTAATAACAAAACCCTAAGCAGTTACAGCAGAGGCGCCGGCGCCTGGGAATTGATAAGCTACGACCGACAAATTACAACCAAAACAAAACTAAAAACTACAATAGATAATTGGCATGCATCTCGATAAAGCTTCAAAAGAAATAAATTCGGACTTCTTCGCTTTAAGCAGAATGGTCAAGGAAGAACCAAAGAGAGACTCACGTGAAGCTTTCCTCGGAGCTCTCTATCGGATCGAAGCTTTACGTAAATGCGTTCATCAAGGCTAAGCCTGATGAGGTCGAGAGGCTCTTTCACCGCGCTCTCCTCCTCCGTTGCCATTCTTTGCTCTTTGTCCCTCCCCCCTTTCTCGACTTAACTGCGCTCTTCTATGGATAGTTAACAGCAGTCTCACCTCCTCGAATGCTTAAAGCCTTAAATCCCAAGTGTGCTTAAACCGGTTCCAAGCGGGTCAGCTCCGCTTAGCGATGATATGGTTATTTAACGAATTTTTATTAGTTCCGATGTCCTGACTAGCGCTACGTTCAGATATCAGTAAAATAGTATCACGTGCTCTTACTCTTTATCATGCGGCCCGACGATCCGACCGAGACCGGACCCGGGATTGATATGTATTAACTGATTCGTGCAGACCAGGGTATTGTTAGGTATTGCTCGATATTGCTCAGCAATAACGAGAAATATCATTATGTCAAGACCAATACCGAGCAATACCCCGGTTTTGCTAGGTATTGGTCTTAATAGAGCGGTATTTCTCGTTATTGTCAAGCAATAACTAGCAATACCGAGCAATACCTAGCAATACCCGAACATAGCAATACCGGGTTCTGGTCCGGGTCGGGTCGTCCGGCCGCGCGGTAAAGAGTAAGAGCACGTGACGACATGTTATTGGCCTCCAGATGTAGAGCTACGTCCAGTGTCCGGATCTAATAATTGTTCCTATTTAACAAATAATAATTTACATATTTACCAACTAGTTTTATTTTTATGGACATAACATTCAATATAATAAAATAAAATTACCACCTCTTTCATTTATGACCATCCAGATATCGTTGGAGCCTGCTGAAGTCTTACAAGATAGTTATGCACGGAGTGCTATAGTCAATATAAATTTTTTTTTAATTATTATTCAAAATTTTGTTTATGAAATCATATTATCTAGTGATGATTAAAAGCGCAAAAGATTTTTTATTCTATTGTACAACAAAAAGCTATAATTTTTATTTTAATTAAGAAATATAACTTGTTAGACATTAGAAATAGAAAAGATTATAACTTGTCATAAATTATCGACAAATAAAGATCAAACATATAATGACTTTGAGGCCTTAGTGGCCTTAGCTCACATCATAATTTAGACTTCAATTGGGATGATTTTTTTACTATTTTTTAAAATTAGTTTTTAGTATAAAAATAAAAAATTTTGCACTAGAAAGCTTCTTTTATTTTTTAAAATAATTTTTAGTATAAAATTAATATTTTTTTAAAACCCCACAAAGCAAGTGGGCATAGATAGTTATTGTATAATATATTATCTTTGCAATTTTTTTAAATAAATATCTTATACCTTTTCAACGGTACAAAGTTGGAAAATTTTAATTACCCAAAATAAGGCTCGGATGCTTATCTTACTTTGCTGATATCATTACGCAACCTTACACATTATTTAATATATCCTCCATCGATTGTGCGAATCAATCAGTCTGAAGATGGAAGGGGAATTCAGCCGCGGGTTCATCGCCACGACGGCAGAAGCTTGTATTTTGTAATAATTATCACCATGATTGCGTGATTACAAAATTATTTTAATATGACACGTCAGTTTATTAACAGTAGAAATATTAAATACGATTTTATTTTTATTTTAAATAATAGAGCTCGCGCGTGCTGCCCCTCTGGTTGGTTGACACAAAGGAATTCCTCTGCCCCTAACATTCCAAAAAAAAAGTCAGATAATATTGAACATAAAATATAAACAAAATGATTGTACAGACAGTACACAGCTTACTTGTATTTGTTCATCTGGAGCTTGAGAAATTATTCTATAAGATCATTAAACGGTGTAGAGGTTAATCAGAACGCGTCACGTCAGTCGGTATCAAACAGCACACAGTAGTGGTACACAACAACAAAATGATGTGGCGTGTTCTGATTTGCCTCTGGATGCCGTTCGATGACTGTGCAGAATAATTTCATCAAGAGCTTTGACTAACAACAAAGAAATTTTGGATTCAAAATTTTTAATTTACGTATATGGTCGATTTGTGAGTTTGTGTTTAATTGACTTAGAAGTAAAAAAAAAAAAACTATACATATAGTAGACAATGAAATGAGCTTTGGACTTTATTTATTTACTTATTTTTAGTTGGGATTAGGGAGACGAGGGATTTTGGTCAAATTTCATGGGAGGAGAGAGCGCACAAAATAAAATATTAAGTATTTATGCAAAATACAGTCAATCTTGATCTATTATTTGAGGGCTTAGACTATTAATTAAAAATTCTGAGATTCAACACTTACATATGTGGGTGTGTGAATTTGCATTTTATTTACTCAAAAGATCTACAAAAATATTTATGTGAAATAACTTTATCATAAATTTGTATTTTGGACAATATCAACAATTTATTTTTCATTTTTTTGCATTTCAAAAGTTTTGATTGTGAATATGAAACTTTTTAAAATGAAATTTAATGGATTATGTTAATATAATATCAATTTTTTAAAAAATTAATATTTCTATAATAGTTTTTATAGAAATTTCTAGCTACTCTAAATTGGCAACAATGTTGTTGTAGCGTCCTAAAACATTTACGGTGGTATAGAGATATAGAGCTTAGCGTCCAAGTTTTGTATGAATATCCAACACATAAACAAATAAGAGAGATGAGGTGTAAGAGTCATAAGAGACACAGTTATGTGAAAATTCTAAAAAAAAAAAATCATGAGGCATGACCCAATTAAAATGATTATACCAGTATTCATTGTTGATTACAAATGAGGCCCTGAAACATTTACAGTGGTAGAGATATATAGAGTTTAACGTCCAAGTTTTGTATGAAGCTGATCCAACACATAAACAAATAAGAGAGATGAGGTGTAAGAGTCATAAGAGGTACAATTATGTGAAAATTCTAAAAAAAAAATCATGAGGCATGACCCAACTAAAATGATTATACCAGTATTCATTGTTGATTACAAATGAGGCCCTCCCTTGGGGGGAAGGCCTTGGCTCTATGTCGCAAATATACATCATATAAAGCACATTATATGGTAGAAATTTGAGAGTTGTTCACAAGAGAGTGTTGGCTTGCTTGTTTAGTTGTAGGATGATAGTTGGATGATGGTAGTTGGAGGGTTTGTAATTTGAGGGTGACAGAGGTTAGAGGGAGCATAGTCGGCTGGAGAAGGAGGTTGAAGGGACCGTAGTCTATGTGCGGTTGAGGTCGAAGGGATCGTAGTCGGCGAGCAACGATGGTTAGAGGGTTCATAGTCGGAGAGAGACGAAGGTTCGAGGGACCATAGTTGGAGGACGATGATAATCATAGGGATCATATTCGATGGGAGATGGAGGTCCGAGCTAGGGACCATAATCAGTGGGAAATAGAGGTTAGAGGGACCATAGTCGACAAGCGGTGGAGGTCGAAGGGACTGTAGTCGATGGGCGATGGTAGTTGGAGGGATCGTAGTCGACGGAAGTTCACCAACGATGGTACTTGGGTAGAACTCTGGGAAGTTTGAAGCCTCAGAGCTCTCTCTAATCTCTAGCCAAAATATCTTTTAATGATGAGAGCATAAGCCTATTTATATATATTTTTGTGAGTAGCATGCTCCGTAAATAGTAAGAAGACCCAAGACGTCTCATACTGATTCTCTCAATAATAAAGCATTTATAAAAAATTTAAGTGTCTTAATGATGTTAGAATGAAGCAATCTTAGGCTCATTGGAATCGTTTCATTGAGCCGTTCAAATTGACTATAAGCATGCCATATGTAGAGATCATTTTGTCATCCAATTAAAGCTTTTAACCTTTCAAATTGACCAATTTTGATGTCGTTGGGTTCATCTCCTTGATACATTTGATTTGTCTATATGTTTACTGAAATTGGAGTTCAGATGGTCCTGCATCTAATTTTGGAAATTGCCAACTAGAATATGCCTCAAGATTCGTGCTTGATCAAAGCAATTTTTGGTGACGTATTAGATGTATTTGGGTGAATTTTATTGTTTTACTTTTCATATTATTTTCACACTTTTATTTGATTACAACTTTTTCACTTCTTTTATTTGATTGTCTAACTTTGAGCACTTTAAAAGGTATGAAGACCTTAATTCTAAAATATATCTCAATTCTAAAATGAGTTGCATGTAAATATACCTCAATTTATACTTGAAATATATAAATATATCTCAATTCTCCTTCCCAGGGGCAGTATCATCTTCAATTTTGAGGGGGGCAAGTACAATAAAAATAACTAAATTAAAATATATATATATATATATATATAATAAAATTAGTAAAATAAGGATGGATAACGTAATTTTTTTAGGAGGAGAAAAATAATCTCTTTCTTTTGAGACGTGCATGGCAGAAAAATAGTTATTATGTGCTCATATGCATTTATATTTATGAATTAGCTATCCTACTGGCAAGAGATATCTATCTTAGTTTCCCTATATTTAATATTTTTTTTTTTTTTTTTTTACCATGATCGTTGATGGAGTTGGGCAGCTTTTTTGGTGAGATTAATGGTCATAGAAGTAGAATGATCTTTAGTTTAATGTTTAAAGAAAAATTTAAAGTTTATAGTGAAATGACGAGAGACATAAAGAAGCAAACATGTAAAACATATAATAATGTTTTGACCTTATTTGAAATTAACAACATTGTATTCTTGTTGTCCAATGTGTACTTGACACGTAGACATAGGATTTACAGTAATCTATATAAATTGTACTCCAGGCTGTTAATAAGACGGACAATATACTTCTCTATACATCTCGGTCTTCTTGAACCTGAGAACTTCTTCTTCACTCTCTTCATCTCATCTGATTCTACAGATGGTAGATGGTTAGCTTAAGATGTGAGCTTATGAGTTAGAGTTAATAGTAGAGCTGGTAAAGTTTAAGGGGATGTCGAGATATAGGGAAAAAGATTAGGTAATAATGTTCCCTAGTTTGGCTTGGGCCTGTGAGCCATATAGTAGTATTTGGAATGGTTTTATGATTATTATTGTTGATTTATTGATATTGGAATGTGACAATAAAGTGGTGAAAAAGATTTGAAGAGTTTGTAGCAAGTGTTTAAGATGAGTAATAAGTACCTTAAAATATATACAAATATTATTATCTAACTCACTATGATAAACAACTTGAAACCACCAAGTCAAATTTCTCCATCGAACTATTTTATTTATAAATGAAAAATAATAAAGAATTTTGGCCAATATTTATAGGCATTATAGGACTCTTGTGCAAATACTTCTGGATGGAAAACATGGAGAGAAAAAAAAGGAGGGAAAATGATGTTGATTGCCATTAATGAGGAAGAGTTCCAAACACATATTTTTAATGTTTAATCCATTCCAAATCATGTCCTGGCTAACCATAATTTTTTTTTGTGAAAAAAAAAAAATATATTAAAATATTTTAAATTATGGGCTCTTTATTGTCTCTTATAATTAAGCACTTTCTTTGATCTTTTTCTTCTACTTTAATCTTAGCTTTTGTAATTACACTTTTTAGCTTGATTGTCTTCATGCATATTATCTTTTATCACCAAAGTTTGATTGCAATTGACACAATCACTCAGCACCACCTTTAACATAACATTGGCCATATATTCTCTCCTTTATTTACCACTCAATGCAAGTCAATGATCAACATCAATAACTTTTGTCATGATCCCCCTTATGTTGTTTGTCGAATGACACTAACATCCCTACCTCCACCCTTGCACTTCATCGACATCAAATAGTTGTCAAGCAACAAGTCCACCAATATTTAACTCTCATCTCCTGCCTCATTGATTCACTAATGCTCACAGACTTGCAACATAAAAATGTCCACTATCCAATGCCACTTAATGCCTATAGTCCACCACCTTCCAACTCTCAATATTCACCAACATATAACTTCCAAAGCTAGTCATCAACCTTTACTGATAATTTTTCATAACATCAAAAGCTCAGCAACGACTATCACACAAACATATATTGTCAATTAATGTTAACTGATATTTTACTAGTTGTTTTCCTTATCATTGACCAATGTCTATCGATCGACATCCTGCTCCTAATGTTAACTAATATCACCTTTCGCTAACGTTGTTGAGCTACCCTAGTGTTGCTACTTTTGTGGGCTTTATTTAACTATTGTGTTCCAATTAGTGGATGAGGCACTCTCCTAAGATGCTTAGGAGAGTAAAGTTATGTCTGGTGGAGTTTAAAGTTTATTGAAATTAGGGTTGGAAAGAATTTAGTAGTTAGCCAACCTAATTCTAGCAAACAACCATGATCTAGAACCTTTGATTCAAACCCTTATAACTCCCTATCTAGAAGTCAAAATGATATGTAATAAAAACTAAACTGAAGGTTAAGATGTCTAGTTATGATTTGGGGAACTTGGTGATTTTTTATGAAGTTTTTATAAAGGTTCTTGAATTTTTCCCAAGGCTGGTATGAGAATATCCCTCTCTAGCTGTAGGCTGAATTTAATTTAATGCTTCAAGAGTATTAACTTTTTGTGAAAAAAAAAAGTATGAAGATCAAAGCTTAGGGTGCCTACTATGGATCTGAAGTTTTTGGTGATTTTTAGAGGAGTTTAATTCAATCAATTGAAAGTAAACCTATAACTAGTTTTGACCTAGTTTGATCGATTCTCACAAAATCCCTAAATAAATTAATTGGATTTTTACGAAATTCAATTTTATATTTTTTTAGAGTCGGGAATAGCACAAAGAACAAATGAAAAAAAAAAAATTATAGAAATTAAAGTAAAGACAAAATTCTACTACTCATCAAAATTCTACTACTCATCAAAGTCGTGGTCATGGAGATTATCATCAAAACCTTTCTAATCTTGCCAACAACCAAGCTCCAACTAATAAATTTTCCTCAAAATTTAGTCGCAAAACACATCAATTATTTTCATTCAACATCCAATCAAATATTTATATAGGTTGCACAAGACAAGTTTTAAATTAGAAAAGAAGAAGGAAAGGGGAAAGAGGTGGCCCACACTAGTAACCACCATAATTTATCTCCTTCCATATTTAATGGGCTTTTACACTCCTTAACTCCTTGGCTTGGCCAACCACTCCTACAATAATGAGGCACTTAATTAACTCAATTAAATGCCTTTTACTAGCCAATTAGCTCATGAAATCTAAAATACAAGTAATAAGTCTTTCACACATATAATTACAATAACACATGAATTTTTCACACACATAATTATAAAATATAAATAAAATTTTCTAGTTTATAATATTCAACTTGCTCTTGGTGACATCTCTAGTTGCTTTTTTTATATATATTGAGCCATGGTGGTGGGACCCTTTCTATATTCTTGATGCTACACTTCCATTCCTCATCAACCTCAATAACACATAAAACTAAAGGCTTATGGACTAATATCATACAAAATTTGCAATCATTCCACAATCAATTGATGCCTGCCAATGCCAACACTTGAAGTAGTTGTACTTAAGTATTTTGTATTTTAATAGAATTACTTAAATAAATTTGAAATAGCAAAAATGCCAAAAAAAAAAAAAAAATCATGTTGGTGGGTAATTTCGGGTTGACCCGAGGTCAAGTTCGGGTTCAGATTTTTAACCCATTTTCATAACTGAGTCGGGTTCAGGTCGGGTTAGCTAGCAACTAGTCAAGTTCTAGTTGGACCCAAACCCGACCTGAAGTTTCATTTTGACACCCCTATGATAGACATTTTCAACTTCTTGCTCAAATTAGTTGATCTAATTTGACTAAAAAAGACGATATCAATTTTTTCTATCGAAATTTTGCACTTAAAATATCTATTATCTAGATATGTATAACTTTATCTCTAGTTATATATATAGGAGTGTCAATTTTTGACACGACCCGAATCCAACCCGGAAAAATCCAGGTTCGGGTCAACCCAAATCCGAAACGGATCATGTTCGGGTTCAACAAATCAACCCGTTTTAAAAATCGGGTCGGGTTCAGGTTGACTCAGCAACCCGAAATTGACCCGAAAGTGACACGAAAGCTCATATTTGACCCGAAAACCCGAGATTGACCTGTTTTGACCCGATTTTGACCCGAAAATTAGCAATTTTAGGTCAACTTTGGGTCATTCGTGTCAGGTCAGGTTGACCCGGACCTGAATAGGGTCGGGTTCGGGTCTAGAAACCTGACCCATTTTTAAAAACGGGTCGGGTTCGGGTTGACCCGAACAGTGCCGGGTCAATTCCAGGTTCGACCCGAACCCGACCCGCTGACTCGAATTGACACCCCTATATATATATATATATATATATATATATATTTATCTAAGCAAAAATATAACTTTCAATCACTATCATTGTGATTTTTCTAGCACACATCATGCCTATAACAAAAACATTTATTAATGAATTTAAGAATCTCTGAATAGATACACTTAAAATGGTTATTTTTATTTTGCGTTCATAAATATATGTCTTAATAATTTTTTAGAACACACATCATATCTAAGCATATAAAAATAAATATTTTAGGGGTGAAGTTGTCTTTCTACTTTATATAGCCGCCGGGTAGTCATAGAAATGGGTTCGCTTTCTCGGTGTCATCGTTCATTGAACCGAACCGCTAAACTCTCCCTCCGTCGGTCGGAAAAGTCGGTACGCAAAACCAGTAGGTGGCAATTCAGAGAATCTCTCGTGTCGACCGCATTTCCGCCATGATTTCGTCCCCAAATCCTATTTTTCTTACCAGGTCTCTTCGCTGATGGTTAGGTTTTTCTTCTTCTACCCACATTTCGTTCTTGATAAGTCTTTTCCTGCTCTAATTTCTTTTAGTTCTTATTAATTTTTGGAATTTTGTTGGGAAATCGGAAATCATAAGGGATTCACATGGGTTTTTAACCTTGCCGGGAGATTTTGCTTCGATTTATTGTTGTTCTTAACCCTGCCGGCTTCGTGCTCTTTCTTCTTCTATGTAAGATTTTAGCTTCCAGGTCGATTTTGCTATTGTTGTTGGAATTCCGGGGATTAAGTCAGTATCAGTTTATGGAGATTGAATAAAAAAAAAACTATATTTGTTTCTTCTATCTTCTGTTAGTTCTTTGGAACAACTTACCTAATTATATTAGTCAATCTGCTAAGAATAAGGTGAGAAGAAAGCGGGATTTGGTTTGTTTATTTTGAAGCTTTTTTCTCATGGATGGGAATTTAGCTTCAGGTAATATGGTCCCTGGTGCTTCATATGGGGTAATAGATCTCCAAGGCTCCATGCACCTGCATCACCATCAAAACCCAAATGCACCCTTTCACCATCATTTGCAGCAGGCAAGCCATTGTCAGCGCCAGAGCTTAATGATGCATCCTCCTATGCATGAAGTTTTCCCAACACAAATAAATCATTTGAAGGACTGTGATCAGCAACTGGTTCATCCGATGATGGATTATGATAAGAAGGGAGAGTGCTGTAAGAACTCAGCTAGTGATGATGATGAGTTGAGCTTGAACACCGATGAGCGTGTTTTTTGCCAGAATGAAGCAGGAAAGGGGAAGAAGGGGTCTCCTTGGCACAGAATGAAGTGGACTGATTTAATGGTTAGGCTTTTGATTACTGCTGTTTCTTACTTAGGGGAAGATACCTTGTCTGACTGCAATAGCAGTGGGAGAAGAAAGGCCACCATAGTGCAGAAGAAAGGGAAGTGGAAGTTGATATCAAAGGTTTTGGCTGAAAGGGGATTCTATGTATCACCTCAACAGTGCGAGGACAAGTTCAATGATCTCAACAAGAGGTATAAGAGGCTTACTGATATTCTTGGTAGAGGAACTTCTTGCAAAGTTGTGGAAAATCCAGCTCTCTTGGATTTGATGAGCCATATTCCTGATAAGGCAAAGGATGATGTGAGGAAGATTTTGAGTTCGAAGCATCTTTTTTATGAGGAGATGTGCTCATACCACAATGGTAACAGGTTGAATTTGCCAGCTAATCCAGCTCTTCAACGCTCGCTGCAATTGGCTATTATGAGTAAAGATGATCATGACACAAAGAAGGCTGTTCATGAGGATCTTGATGAGGATGATCAAGGTGATTCAGAGGATGGGGAAGAGGATGCAGAGGATAACAGGATGTTACACAGGGATAGTGGCGGATCATGTTTCCACAAAAGATTGAAGCATGGAATGGATCATGAAGAAATGTCCTTTCCAAACTCTTTGGGTTCTCAGGATTTCAACAGAAGGAACGATTCTATTTCTGTTAGCACTGAAACTAGCCACGTGTTGCCCGAAGGTCCCAAGGCTGCTTTGGTGCAGATGGAGATGCTGAGGTCTCGCTCAATTCAGCTGGAAGAGCAGAGTCTGCATATCCAATCTCAGATACTGGAACTTGAGCAGCAGCGGCTTAAGTGGCAACGTTTTAGCAAGAAGAAGGACAAAGAATTGGATAAGATGAGGTTAAAGAATGAAAGGATAAAACTTGAAAATGAAAGATTAACATTAGATTTGAAGCAAAAACAGTTGGAGCGTGGAGTAAATTGAAATATCAAATCTGCTTATTTACTGGAGCTGCAATGTCTCAATCTACCGGTGGTTTTGAAAGCTTTTGTTAATGATAGGTACACCAAGAAAACTGTCTCCTTGTAGATTTTGTGTCTTGTTACAATTTAGTGGTACTTAGTACTGTCACATTGGACTTGCTTTAGAAGGTTTTGGTTATCGCAGGTTGTTATCAGCTAAATATTGAAGAAGATGAATTAGTTTTTATTCTAGCTTCATTTTCTTCTGGAAGGTACTGCATAGAAAAAGTTCTCTAATCTTTGATGCCTTTGGGATTGGATACTGTTACTGAGCATTTACAATTATAGATTTATTACTTGTGTCTGTGAAGGGTTTCTTTTGTTTCCACAACTACTACTATTCATTTCCCTTCTTTTCCATTTGACTTCTTTGGAAATAACAGAGACATAGAGGCTATATTGTGGCCAATGCCAATAGTTCTTACCTGACGAATTTGTATATTAGAAACTGAGGCTAGGAGTTTGGGCAACCGTCCTTGAACTTTTTTTTTTTTATAGCAGAAACTTTTGCTTTCTTAACCGTCCTTGAACTTATTGCTATATTTATTTATGTTTTGGTTTTCATTATTGCATTATTTTATAGTAAAGTTGGAAAGGATAAATTAAAGAATGATTATTTTAAAGAATAGTGATAGTAATATCTATTGAAGTTAATATATTGAAAAATAAATATAGATGGTTTGTCCTTTGTTCAATGAATGGATGATAGAATATGCACAAATAAGATGGTGTGATAAAGTTAATTTGAAGTACTAGGAAAAAACAAAGGTTAGATCAAAGGTATTATAGATAGTCAGCATGAAAAAAAAAAAGAGGGAGAGAATAAAATTGGCTTAATTTATTAATCAACATTCAAGCATGAAGGAATCTAGAACGGAAACTCATAAATCTGAGCATGAATTGTTGGGATAAGGTTAATGATGATGATAAACATACTTTTATGATTAAATATAATGTTTCTTTACCTCATTTTGTTTGTTGGGACACTTTTATGCTATTTATTTTATACTCTAATGTCTTCTTTTGTAGTTGCTTCTTGAGCATGTAAACTTGCACAGAAGTTAAAGACTTGATCTATTTCTACTGTTATATAGTCTACACTGTTGCTTTGAATAGTAGGCAACATCATACTTGAGGATCTTCTTCTATAGTTCTGCGTCTATATGAGTGTCTTTTTATATGAATCCGCAGCTTTTGCTCTTGAGCTTGCATTTATATGTTTATTTGTGATACTTTACCTGAACATTTTCTCCCAAACTTTTTATATGAAAATGCTACAAACAGGGACATGCTAATGTAACCACAACATGCATTTGTAAACACACATGCATGATGCAAGCACATCCACATACACCCCCATGTACAAGTAAAGCTGTGATGTATATGCTATAAACATATTACATAAAAGCAGAAATTATATGCATGCTAACACTTAAAAAAAATAATAATAAAAAGGCATGTT
Source organism: Dendrobium catenatum (assembly GCF_001605985.2). Classification (NCBI taxonomy): domain Eukaryota; kingdom Viridiplantae; phylum Streptophyta; class Magnoliopsida; order Asparagales; family Orchidaceae; genus Dendrobium; species Dendrobium catenatum. The sequence continues at coordinate 687,033 of NW_021319579.1, forward strand.
AAGACTTTGGATATGCACCACAAATTCATATACCAAGTTAAAATGTGATTCTAATAACATCTTTCACATTGCATCTTTACTGGTGCTCTAGGGTGATCTTGGTTAAAAAGGATATTTTGTTGAGTGGAGTCTGATCTCAGCAAGCAACTTCATTTGTTCAATTTTATTGCTCATAGTTTTATAAAAGGAAAATTTGCGGCAACTAGCTTTTCAGTCCTTTATGGTATGTAGCTTTATATAGATTCAAATCTTCAGTAGCTTTCAATGGTAAAGAAAGTAGTCCTATTCTTAACAAAATATAATGAAGTAAATATTGTGAACTCCTCTTTGAATTATGTTTGGTGGAGACTGGAATAGTTCTGAAGCAACTTATAGTTTGTATTGTTACCTTGAGTGTTGATACTAAATGATCATACTATGACCAATGCGTATGAAAGGACTGCAATGACGAACCGATCTAAGCAAGCTTCATTTGCTCAAGTATAATTGCTCATGTTTTTATACAAGGAAAATTATTTTGTGGAAACTAGCTGCTTACTCCTTTATGGTAACCTTGTATAGGTTCAATTCTTAACTTTCAGTGGTAACGAAAGCAGGCACATTCTTAACAAAATACAATTAATTGAAGTTAATACTATTAACTGATCTATGAAGCTAAGTAGATGTTCATTTGTTGTTTTCACAAGAGCAGAGATTTTCCTGCCAGCTTAGCTCAAGACAAATTTTTGCGCTAATGGACCGTACTGTGCTTAGTTTTGTCATTACTGATGTTAATACAATATTGATACTGACAAGTAGTAAGCATAGTACCGACCATTAGAGAAATCTATCTTTCAAGTAATATGGTACTATTAGTTGTGCTCTCTTTCTGCCCCTTTTAGTGATTATTTTGTTCTATTAGGTACGTTAGAAACAAAACTAAGAATCTGTTCATGTCCCCTACAATAACGAAATGAGTTGTGTTTAAAGTGTGTAAAGTAGCTCATTTTATCTTTCTTTTTTTCCAAGTTTTAATTTTAATTTTATATTTTTAACAACATCTATATTCTTTTCACAAAAAAATTATGGATTTTTTTGGTAAATTAAATTACCTCTAATTTTTTTATTGTTGTTAGTGTTTAGCCTCTACACATAAAGTGGATGTAAGGATGAAGTGCTGTAAAAAATAACCTGCTATTTAGTTTATTTGTATTTTAAGCCTCTTAACCTTAGTATTCTCATTCATCTGCAGTTAATTCTTCTGTATATTGATATTCACATATTCTAAACAATTGTATGTGAAAAAATTGCCTGCTAAGTTCTTATGATAGATGATTCTTTATTATTATTATTATTCAGGAATTTTTATTAGGGACACATTTAACAAAAAAAGATTTTATGATACAATATTTTAAGTTTCAATATTGTTGGCATATTATGTTACCGTTTAAAACTTTAGGATGTATTTAGGATAATTATTTTCGTAGTTTTATTTTATTGATGGTTGACATTTATCTGCTTGCTTACATTTTTTTTGTTATTTTTTTAAATTTATGTAGTGAGAAAGAATTTATATTAAATATATTAAAATATAATAACAGTAAGAAAGCTATTATTTGATTTTTTTTTTTTTTAAGGGAGAAATTCTGTACTATCTGAACATCTTTTAAAATTTATTATTATTATTTTTTTTTTGACAATTTCACAGCATGTTTACAACAATTCGTATGATCATAGGGACATTTGATCTGACTGAGTTGACCCGATCAGGAATTATGTGAAGTTGATTTGTCAATATCAAAGTGATCATTCTGATCTAGTCTTTGACAGTTCTATGGTGCACCTCCCAATTTGATTTATGACTTTTCTATCAATCCCAATCAAACTTAAATTGAGGGAATGTTTTTTAGCCTGGGTCAAGTTCATCTCAATTCAACTAATTAATAGAGGCCGATTTCATAGTCAATTAAATCTAATTATATTGGTGATTGAGTGTTTATCATATATGAGATTAATTAGAAGTTTCCCTCATTGGTGGTGCTCTCTTTTCCCTTCCTATTTTATAGACAATTTTATGATTAAGATCTAGATGTTCCTCACAGATAAAATTGAATTTTATAGTTATTTTGACCATCTCTAATAACAAGTGTCTATGCATGTCACCCTCTCACATCCATTCTATTTTGCTCTTAGTTCAACCTTGGAAATGAGCAACCTCATATTGGCTAATTGTTAGAAAATTGACAGCTTCAATATTTTCGAAATTCTTAAATGGAGGCTACATAAAGTTATGATGGAGACTTATCCCAAACTAGAAGTCTTTGGAAGAAACTAGAAGACAAGTAGATGGGTAAGTATAGAGAGCCGAAGATGCTATTTTATTTGTAGTATACAAAATGGGCCTATGATTGAACATCTATATAACTTTAAGAAGATTATTGCTAATTTACATAATCTTGTTGATGACATTAGTGATGAATATATTTATTACTAAATTCTCGGTCCGAAATATATGATCATTTAACCACAACTTTCTTATGTAGTAAAGATGAGGTTAAATTTAGTGATGTTTTTATTGCTTTGAGTATTGGAAGAATGATCAATTTGATCACAATGATATTACATCTAAGACATCAAAAATATTAAGAGGCAAACCAAATAATAAAAAAATATGACAAATTTAATAGATTAGATATATCGCATTTGAAGTCGAAAGGATAGTCATCACAAAGACGCCCTCCTGCGAAGGATGAATGTGCCTCTTGTAATTCGAAAGGGCACTTGAAGAAATATTGTCCAAATAATGGCAAGTTAAATGCAAATGTGATATGTAAGGTTAGTGATGAAGATGAATTAACATTTTCAATTTCATCTTTAGACATCCCATATATACAAATTGGCATTAGTTTACATGTTTTGAGGAACTTGATAGATTACTTGTGCTGATAGGCAATGATAATCCTAATCAAAAAAGAAGCAATCCTATTCCTTATCTAAAGAACCTGATCTCAAGGAAAAATTATTAGGTGCGGAGTGTGGACCGTCCGCACAAGCACAGAGTACCAAGCGGTACCTAGCTGGGTATTCTATACTTGTGTGCGGACGGTTCTTCCCGTCCGCACTCCGCATCTAATAATCTCTCGATCTCAAGGGGTCCTAGACTTGAGTGGTTACAAAGAGACATGGAAGTTGGAGTTTTAAAGTAGTATGAGGGAAACTTTTGATCATGAAGGATGCTTATTAGATATATTTTAATTTCTTCGATGGGCATATAGTTACAGGAAAAGCATCTATTTGTATTAGCAAATAATGACTCATTTGATACTTCCTCACTCTGACATATACACTTATGGCTTGATAGGGAGAATGCTTTGCTAAAAACTTGGTGCATAAAGATTTACTAAAAGCTGCAAAATGTGGGATACTTTTCTTCTGTATCTATGAAAGCTATTTTCTTGGGTTTTAATGAAGTAGGTTAAACATTTAGGCTTCGTTTGGGGCGGCTTTCCTTCTGCTTCTTAAAACTTATTTTTTAGTAAAAAAATTAAAATTCTTGTATTAAAAAACTGTTTTAAGAAGCAGTAAGAAAACCGTCACAAACGAAGCCTTAGTTTTGAGAATCCCAAGTCAAAGAAGATCGTGCTAGCAGAATGGCAACGAGGATATTCTTATGCCAATTTCAAACGCGCATTCTTTTTTTCATTTTTTCACTTCATTAAGACTTTGTTTGTGATAGCTTCTTATTATTTTGTTTTTCAAATCGTAACCGTGATTTTTATTGGTTACTGCTTTCAGTAAATTTTTTTTTTTTATTTATTTTAGGCAGCTGCTTTTACATAGTCGTTTTACAACCACTTATATAAGAAACTGCAGCCGTCTCAAAAAGACCCTAACGCTTCGTTTGGGACGGCTCTCTTGCTGCTTCTTAAAGCAGCTGTTTAGTACAAAAAAATTATTTTGTTAATTAAAAAGCTGTTTTTAGAAGCCGAAAACAAGCAGTCTCAAACGAAGCCTTACACTCTTGGTTTTGTGCGCAGAATATGAAATTTTGCTTTGTATTGCATGTTTGATCGAAATTCAAATGCCAACTAGCCTTTTGAACTTAATAATTTTGAGGCCAAACCAAGTGAGGCCGCCTAAGCCACATTAAAATTGTTGTATAAATCTTTTCTTATCTAATTTGGTAGATATTAGGAAAGATTTTATTGGCTGATTATTGCATTAATTAGGAGTTTTGATTGCCGCCAAAATTAGGAGATTTAATTTATAATGATTAGATTTTCATTAATTAACTTTTTTTTTTATTTTGTTTTGTTTCAATTTTATAAATAGAGCGTGAGGGTTGTTGTATGAAAGTAAGAAAGAGAACCAATTGTAATTCCTATTTTTTCAATATAGTGAAATCATCCCCTCCCTGTAGATGTAGGCATCTTCATCGAAACACGTAAGAATTTCTGGTTATTTCTGAATGGGGAGTATCAGCTCTCTGCCACGTCAGCTAGTGACGCGTTTGGCGATGTCCACTAGTCTCCTCGGTTGACCTAGACGAGCGACCCACACTCTTTTTTGTGCCAGTTCTGCAACAAGTGACTTTTTTAGACCATTTTTTTATCAAGAGATGTTTTATCTTAGCTCTGCCACGTGGGAAGGCATTCCTCACTGAAGCTGTTAATAGGAAATACTTGAGTTCACAAGTAACCCTAGCATGAGATACTTGAGTTCGCAAGCAACCCTAACAAGAATTGGTGAAAACAACGAGAAAACTTCAAGATCTCTAATGAAATAGCCCAAAAAACGGTAGATTAAATTATAGGAATAAAATCAAAGACAAGAACAAGCAAAGATATAATTGATCCTCAATTCGAGAGGAGGATCGTCTCTTCCAATCTCTAGACGATGAATCTAGAGCCCAAAGCCACAAAAGAGAACTCCAAGAGAACACAATAATCAAGCATGCCTTAACCTTAGCTTCTCATCTTCTTTAAATATATATCTTCCTAATAAAAAACACACAAGGTTGGTGTAAAAAAAATATATTCATAATAAAAAGATTTCTAAAATAAACCAAAGTCAGCTTTAGCCACCCCCTTCCCTCTCTCTAATGCAGTCCGGCCGGGGGTGGGGCATATGTTTGGGCGAATAGCTCTTAAGGAGGTGGCTTGGGCCGCCTCCTATAGACCAAAACTGGCACCACCTGAGTCGGTTTGGTCGGTTCACATTGAACCGTAACAGCTGTTCATTTTTTTGCCTATTTTTGGTGAAATTATTTTGTGTGGATACGGACGCCGTTTGGAGGCGAAACAAAATATGCCACGTTACCTGTTTGTTGTGCACCACGCTTGTGCACCGCTGTGTACTATGTGACATGACACATTCTGATTCACCTCCGGACGGTCCGGTGTCCGCAAAAAATAATTTCTCTTATTTTTGTGGGATATTGTGAGCTTTTTCTTTTTGTTTTGTAAATTTATGGATTGAGTTTTATAGTTTCTTTCTTCTTTGTAACTTTTTTATGATTTCCTATTGTGTGATTTTTATGTAATATTTTGACCTATGACTTACAAGTTGCAATAGTCTCAAAATGCAATCCACCTCTCTTTAGGATATTTAGATTAAGGTAAATTCACACACACACATAACATACTTAAAATTTGAAAACTAATTTTTTTTTTATTAGCAGCCTAAGTTTTCAATCAACACATCAAGATGAGTTGAGATGCAATCCGCCTCTCTCCACGCTATGCATGCGTCGTAAATAATAATCTTGCGTGCAATTAATTGTAAGTTGTAACCATCATTAAGATTTAGGTGAAGGGGGTGAGTGCTAAGAGTATTTCGAGGGCATGATAACTGTTTTCCTTAAGAATAACACAATTTATTTAAAATTTACTAGAGAAGTCCACATATTTATTTTTTTAATTTCGCAAATAAAGTTTTATTTGGGACGACTTTCTTATTGTTTCTTAAAGTAGCTTTCTAGTAAAACAAATTTAATTTTTCTACTAAAAACTACTTCAAAAAAATAGTAATAAAGTTTTTGTAATTTTTGTATTAAAAAGTTGTTTTAAAAACATATATTTTAACATTGTGATGCTTTTTTATATTTTTTACATTGAAAATAAAATAATTATATTTGAGATATTATTTAACTTAATCATAGTAAATTTCCAATTATAGTAAATTCATCGTTGTTTTTAACTTCAAGCGACCAGTTAAAGTAAAATGGGCTGTAAGGAATTCCTTGTTCTACAGATTGTAAACGAATTGGTATATTAAATAAAATGACAGATTCATTTATGTTAATTTATTTAAGTAATTGAATAAAATTTTCGAAATATATAAACTTGAATATAAATAAATTTTGTTCATTTATGTTCATAAAAAAGCTCATTTGTATATTATTTGAAATATAACTATGGAAGAAATAATTAGACACACAAATTAAAATAATTTTAAAAAATATTTGAATTGCATAACATAACATAACAAATACTTAGCAAATTATATCAATTTTAATTAAAACTCACAAATTCATTTCTAATAATAAATATATTTATTAAAATCACCAACATCAAATATATAATTAATTTGATTTAAAAAAAAATTAATAATAAGAAAAATAAGAAAACCTCAAATTTTAATTAAAAATAAATAAAAGATAAATTTGAAAGAGATTTTAAAACGTTGGGGGCCATCTACGATATGAACAACTAAATTGAAAAAATATATAAATATAAAATAAAATATTAAATGTCTTTATTAAGAAAAATATTTATGAACATTTAATTTCTTATGATATATTTTGATCACACGAATTCGTTACAAACGAAGGCCTAAGGGAGGATACAGACTGTAGATGTAAATTTCACATCTGTACCCATTTATTTCGTTTGGCCACCCATTCATAAGGCAACGGCGAGCATATATCGGCGAGAAATTGGAGGTTCCTATTATAAAATCTGTGGAGCTGCATCGCTTTCTCAATAAGCTCTTTTCGTTCTCTCGCATTCTCTTTCTCCATCTCTCATTCTCTGTCTCTCCTCTCTCTTTCTTTCTTTCTCTCTCTCTGATCAATTTCGAAACCTTCGGAGAGAATCGGAAGAGAGAGAGAATGGGGGGTTGCGCCACGAAGCCGCTGGTTTTGAAGGAGGAGACGGAGGCTCTTAAACCGGTAGAGGACGTTGCTGAACCCGTCAAGGCTGAGGAAGCCGGCTCCGGGGAGGAGCAGGAGGCGGCCAAGTCAGAGGAGGCTGAAGGCCAAAATTCACTCAGCAATTACTTCCAGGAGAAGGAGGCGAGTTTACTCTCTTCCTAGAAAAAAAATGTTTTTTTTTTGTCAGAATTAGAAACAAAACATTAAATTTATTTTAAGATGAATATAATATAAAATTTTTGATCCGATATTCTGATGTTCTGATCCAAAAATTTTCAGTCTGTTAGTTTGCTTTTCAAATTGTTTGAACAGGAAGAAGAACGATTTATGGTTAGATTCGAAATATGCTAATTTTGGCAAATAATGAAAGCAATTTATTGATGTAAGAGAATTGTTCTAAATATTTGAACTGATTAAATAACATTAGTTTCTCTACAAAAACAATAAATATATTAATTTTTTGAACATTCAAGAAAAAAATTCGTTATGATTTCAGCAGCGCTGAAGTAGAGTTATTTTACAGGCCGAGGAGGCCGCCGGTGCTGCGGGGGAGGAGAATGTGAAAGCCGCGGCCGAAGAGGCAGAATCGAAGCCGGAAGTCTCTGAATTCAATGTTGAAGATGCTCCTGCTGAAGAGAAGCAGCAGTAATGAGAGAGCTCGAGAAGGGAATGTTTTTTGCTTGTTCTTTGATGTTTGTGGATTATAAGTGATCGAATGATCATTTGATGCTTTTGTTTTGAACGGTTGATTTTCGTTTCTTTGAATTTCATTTTGTTAAGAACTAAATGATGTGATTATTTATTTGGTCGAACAGTTTATTTTGTTTGGTTGAGATGATCGGCAAGTACCGGTGGACATATATATTGATAAGAAAATTTGCTTGCTGAGTATGACAAAAAGCGTTCTTTCTGGCTTGAATTTTACGATATCATTTTCAGCTTTTGGCCGAAATTTTAGGACAGATTTCTCTTTAACTTTTTTAGGGGAATAGAATTTTTTTTTTTTAATTTATTGAAGCCGGCAAAATTTTATGTGAATCATTTTTTTTTCGGCTAACTGTGGCGGTTTAAATAGCTGTATGTCTTTTCCCCAACGGTCTTAAAATCGCTGCTGAATGTTGTTGTAGCGCATTACAATCATAGCAGGCGTGTAGCAGTTTTAAATTTTAAAACTGCTGCAAGGAAATTTATGGAGGTTAAATTTTTCAGGAAAGATATAATTTTGTGCTGCGATAATCTTATTTTTTTAACATTAAATCTAATGATTTGTGGTTTATTTATGCTATATATTTGTAAACTTTCCTGTAATGATTATGAAAATAATTATTGTCATTTATAAGCAAAACTAGTTTATTAGGAAATACTTAGCTATCATTGGAAATGAAATCGTTGATCATAGCTGTTGATTACATAAATATTTAGTGACTGTCCATATTGATATATCGGAAATTAATTTTTTAATTAACATAGTAACATATGTTGTAGTATAATAGTAAAAAATATTTATAATTTCTTAATATTCTATTAGTTATGTGCATTAGACATTAATTTTTTTTAGCATGAAAAAAATCTAATACGCATGAAGTATGATCACGTTGCTAAGCGATTATTCACATTTAAAGGTTATTTAGTTTGCTGAATAAGGAATGCGGCTTAAAAGAATAAAGTAGTGTAATTGAAATATTTGAAGTTGTTTGTGTAATATTATAAAAATATGATGTAAGATTAGTTTTTTTTTTTGAAATAATGTGAATGCAATTAATATAAAGCTCAAAATGGCGGTGGTTGGCCGAGGACACTGATGATGTTGGTGGTCTGTGGGGGAGGTAGTGGCTAGCGATGAGCGATGGGGACAAGAGCTTCAGGGCAGACGAGGGCAATGATTGCAGATGGCGGAGGGTAGCCGAAAGAGGGCGGCAACGGCGGTGGTGGTTGACAATGACCAATGGTGAGTAGGGGAGTAACTGAGCCGAGCAGGCTCGTGAGTCAGCTCGAGCTCGATAAGTTTATGGGCTCACGAGCTGAGCTTATCGAGCTCGCGAACAGGCTCGAATAAATATTAATATTTTAAAATAATTTTATTTTATTTATTAAATAAAAAAAATAAAAACTACCTAAATTTTATTTAAATGTTAAACATTTTATATTTATTAAAAAAAATTAACTAAGTTTTAAAAATCCCGCTTAAGTATAAAAAATCCCACCTAATTTTTAAAATTTTTAAAAATCCTGCTTAAATTTAAAAATTATCACCCATGGCTGGCAAGTAGGCTCGAGCCCGTTTACAGTGAGACGAGCTCGAGTTCGAGCTCGCTTTTCATCTAACAAGCCGAGCTTGATAAGGGCCTAAACTTGACTCGACTCGTTTACACCCTAATGACGAGTGATGAGGGGTAGGCACCACAATGATCGATGGCAAGTGGCAGATAAGGTGGTGGCAAGGTAGCCTGGTCCTTCAATGTTGAGCTAGGTCAGAAGTATATTGTTCTTTCTATCATAAATTTGAACATTATAATTCTATTTTTTGTAATAATTGTATATGAAATTATGATAATAAATTATCTCAAAATTGTTGCTTACATATTGATTATTTTTATTTATTAATAATTATAAATCATTATGCGATTTATTATTTGTTGCAAAGGTTATTTTTAAAGGTGAAATTTCTATGAAATGGACAATTAAGTGCAGCGCGATCAGGCTAAAGCCTGCTGAGTGTTTAATTGTTAATCTTCAGAGCGTGATGCTAGCACAAATAACGAACACCGTCATTTAAGTGGGCTGGGCCATGTTAATAGCCCATTCTTGCATATATAAACTGTATTGATGGTAATTCTGTAATTTTAGGTAAGTCTACGGACAGTTAGCCTGGGCCGAATATATATACATATTATGGGGCTGTTTTGTTGACTGAAAAGAAAATACACCGTAAAGCAAAGTAAATGTAGTGTATTTCGAATAATTTGAAGGGCTGTTTGATTGCTTGAATTAGGAGTGTAAAGTAAAACAATTACATGTAATTAATAAATTTGGTTGTTTGGTTAATTTTTAGTGGAACAAAAGAAAACCCTCCGAAGTATTAGGCGTGTATTAGGGGGCCTGTTTCGTACGAATTAGAAACCAGCTCGTATTATGAGTCTGTTTGGTTGTCTGCAAAATAAACGCAGGAGAATTATTTCCCCTGTTTGATTAGGTAGATCAAGAGTAAAATAAAAGCGGTTTTTTAATAATCATACTTATTTTTCTTAATTACTTTAAAATCAACCTCTTTCTAAAAATAATCCGGCTCCAATAATCACAAAGGGTCTCAAGCTTCCAATTCTATGTGAATGTTAATATTTTTTGGCATTACAGAACGTCAAAAATCTATAAATGGCCATTACGAATTTTAACATGCAAATTTCGTGACTAATTAATGAGTGGGGATGACGAATTTATGGACCGGTTCTACGATCACGAATTTTAAATGAATTTTATTTTATTATTTAGATTCACGAAAATTAACATCCTAATTTGGTAAAAAATAATAATAATAATTCCTGGTTATTAATCTATTTAGTTTAACTTTTGTATTTAATATCTTTGATTTTAACAAAAATATTAAAGTGGGTAGAAAATTTATTTCTGATTTGATTATTTTTTTTATGCTTTCTTATCATTTTTAGAAAAAATATTACTTTTCAATTATTTGAATTTATCAAATTAAAGTTTTTATTGTCATTAATTTTGTGGTGAATCGGAAATGGACCCAATTTTCTGGGGCTAAGTTTTGAACAGCTGCCTTGAGGGTACCGTTCGCGGCGCATACATATCATCACCAGATCGCCCGGACTAAAACTCTTGAAGCGCCGGCGAGCATATGCCACTTGCTTGCATTTAGCATTGGACTCCTGGAGTATGTTCTTCACTGTCTAGATGGTTTCAGTGGCTTGAGAGATGGTCTTAGTGACTTCGAATCTGCTGCATTTGGGTAAGATGGCCAAATCAACTAAGTGATTAGGGGGTTTAGTGTATACCACATAAAAAGGGATGATATTAGTGGAGTGATTCGTCAATGAATTGTAAGTGAATTTCACGTGACTTAGAAGTTCTTCCCACTTTTTAGGATTGTCTTGGACAAGGCAGCTTAGCATGTTGCCAAGTGTTAAATGCATAATATGATCGATTTCCATTTAAATGGTAGAAATAACAATTTTCTTCACTAAACTATTTTCAAATCTTCTTCCTTCCTCCCTAAGATCTTACTCCTTGCAATGGCCAGTGGAAAGCGATTCAGATACGTTAAACATAGGGGATGTGTGAATATCAGGTGTCAGATCAATGACATAAGCATTGTCATTAATTTTGTGGTGAATCGGAAATGGACCCAATTTTCTGGGGCTAAGTTTTGAACAGCTGCCTTGAGGGTACCGTTCGCGGCGCATACATATCATCACCAGATCGCCCGGACTAAAACTCTTGAAGCGCCGGCGAGCATATGCCACTTGCTTGCATTTAGCATTGGACTCCTGGAGTATGTTCTTCACTGTCTAGATGGTTTCAGTGGCTTGAGAGATGGTCTTAGTGACTTCGAATCTGCTGCATTTGGGTAAGATGGCCAAATCAACTAAGTGATTAGGGGGTTTAGTGTATACCACATAAAAAGGGATGATATTAGTGGAGTGATTCGTCAATGAATTGTAAGTGAATTTCATGTGACTTAGAAGTTCTTCCCACTTTTTAGGATTGTCTTGGACAAGGCAGCTTAGCATGTTGCCAAGTGTTCGGTTGACGACTTCGGTCTGGCGATCCGTTTGCGGGTGGTATGCGGAGCTCAATTTGATGTCGGTCTTTAAACACCTCCAAAGTTCTCGCCAGAAGTGGCTGACGAACTTGACGTAACGATCAGAGGTGAGACTTCGGGGAAGATCGTGTAACCTGACAATTTCTTTAAAAAAAGATGTGCAATATTGATGGCATCATAAGTCTTCTTGCACGTAACAAAATGTGCCATCTTTGAGAATCGATCTACCACAACCATAATCGAATCTAACCCCAGCTTGGTTCGAGGTAGACCCAAGATAAAATCTAGAGTTAAGTCTTCTCAAATGGAGTCGAGAGTGGGTAACGATAGATAAAGCCCAGTGTTTTGAGTCGTACCTTTGTAATGTTGACAAACAGAACACCGTTCTACAAATCGGGCTACATCCCGCCGAAGGTGTGGCCAAAAGAAGTGAGATTGAAGGAGCTCTAGAGTTTGGTCCGACCCTGCATGAGCTGCTAACCCGCCGCTATGTAATTCTTTGATTAAATGTTGTCGCCATGACGAATCGGGAATGCATAAGTTGTTGCCTTTAAATAAAAACCCATGTTGCAGGGAAAAGTCATGTTGTGGCCTCCCTTGCATACAATCGTTCCAAAATTGAGAAAAATCTTTGTCCGCAACATATAATTCCTTCAATTCTTGCAGTCCGGTGACTTCAGTTTGTAAATGGGTAAGCAATGCAGCACACCGACTTAGAGCGTCTGCGACACGGTTGGTACTGCTTGTCTTGTGTTTAATAACAAAGCTGAACCTTTGGAAGAATACAATCCATCGGATGTGCATACAACTGATATTCTTTTGATTGTTAATGTATTGCAAGGCTTGATTGTCGCTACATAAGACGAAGTCCTTATGCAACAAATAATTCTCCCATTGCTTGAGTGCCCGGACCATAACGTATAGCTCTTGCTAGTAACCCGACCATTTTTGTCTAGCAGAACTTAATTTCTCACTGAAATACTCCACCGGCTTGCCTTCCTACAACAAAATAGTGCCAACGCCAATAGCCGAGGCGTCTGTATCCATCTGAAATGGCTTATCGAAGTCAGGGAATGCCAATACGGGTGCCGAAAAGAGGGCGGATTTAATCCTTTCAAAGCTTCTTTGCTGGGCTGAAGTCCAGGCGAAGGTAGACGCCTTCAAGCAGTTTGTGATCGGTGCCATTATACTGATAAACCCCTTGATTAACCTGCGGTAGTAGTTGGCCAATCCATGAATGCTACGCACGCAGTGAGTGATGTCTGTTTCGGCCAATCCCGAATAGCCAAAATTTTTTGTGGAGCAATCATAACACCAGCTAGAATTAACACAAAGCCCAGAAAATGGACACTAGCGACGGCAAATTCGCACTTGGCCAAGTTAAGGAATAGTTGATGGTCCCGTAGTGTCTCTAAAATTTATTTGAGATGATTAACATGCTGATCAAGAGATGTGCTAAATATTAAAATATCATCGAAATATACTAGACAAAACTAACCTAGAGAAGTTTTCAAGACCTCATGCATAAGTCTCATAAATGTGGACGTGGCATTGCAAAGTCTGAAGGGCATGACCTTCCACTCAAATAACCCTTCGACAGTCTTGAACGCGGTCTTCCATTCGTCTCTAGGCCTTATGCGTATTTGATGATAGTCGTTCCTCAAATCTAATTTGGAGAAGATTGAGGAACCGAGAGTTTGTCCAGGAGGTCTGTAATCCGCAGGATGGGAAACCAATACTTAATGGTAATGCGATTTATAGCTTGACTATCAATACATATACGCCATTGCCCATCCTTCTTTGGAACGATCACAGCAGGAACCGCACACGGGCTCATGCTCGGCTATATAAATTATTTATCAAGTAATTCTTACACAATTTTTTATAATATGGCATGCTCTCGGGGACTCACGCAATAATGCGACAAATTAGGTAGGACAACACCTGGAAGTAACTCAATTGATGCTGAATCTCTCGGAGGGGTGGAAGTCTAGGAGGCAATTCCATGGAGGTAATGTCCCGAAATGAATCAATTAATTGCTGAATGTCTGGGTGTGGGGATGTAGCTGCTCGTTCCGACACATCTGAGGCAACTAGTGCAAATATGGGGCAACCCACACCTTTAAGATGAAGAAGTTCATGGCCTGCTATTATACAAGCGGACGTGAGATTGGCTGGGACGGCACCTTGAGTCGGGCTAGCTGGCATCAGCTTCAACTTCTTCCCCTTAACTTCAACAGTGTATGTATTGGCCCGACCATCATGAATAACACATGCGTCGTACTGCTAAGGCCTCCCTAGGATGAGGTGGCATACATCCATCTCGAGGACATTATAAGTGGTTTGTCATATGTACTTTTTGCCAATGGAGAAAGTGACTTTGTACAGATCGGAGACGAGAAAGTCGACCCCCTTTTTAACCCAACCGATTTTGAAGGGGTTTGGGTTTCTGGTTGTCTTGATTTGTAGCGCTTGGATTGTGGCCTTCAAGATAATGTTTTATGTATACCCACTATCAATCACCAAATCACAGACCTTATCATTAATGGTACATTTAGTGCGGAAAAAATTGTGTCGTTGTGTCTCGACAGGTTTTCGCAGTGCCAAGAGCATCTTCCCCATAACTCCTAGGTCTGGCTCCCCTTCGTAAGCCACAACCTCTTCTACCCATTATTCGGTGTCATCTTGTAGACCAGACTAATCGGCTTCATCATCTCCTTTAGCTAATTGCAATTGGTGGCGAGATGGACATTCATTCGACTTATGTCCGGGTTGTAGACATGTGAAGCAATTTATGACAGTTAACCTTGGCATATGGGTTGTCCCACATAGGAGTTCTTGGCCTAGTTGTCCTCTTAACTTCAGGTGTCACATTGGCCAGAGCAGATAGTGTCGTGGGTTGGGGTTTGGTCGGCGGTGTCACTATTCGGGACGATCCATCATTTCCGTCCGTGATTGATCTGTGAGGAGCATTGGACTGGTAATGATGTTGTAATTGGGCTTCCGCCTTAAGAGCGAAATTCACCTCCTGGGAGAGGGAACAAACAGAGTTGAGCTCCAGCTTGTCTTGAAGACTCTCCTTCAATCCTCCGATGTAGCGTGCCACCAGTTAATTTCCAAACTCCATCAAATTGTTTCGGGCGCTCAACCTATAAAATTCCTAAGTATATTCATTAACCGGTCTCTAGCCTTGCAGACAATGTTGATATTGGAGGTACAAAAGTTGCTCGAAATCTATAGGTAAGAAATGCCGCCTCATGAGTTGCTTCATGTGGTTCCAACTGCGGATTGGACCTTTACCTTCTCATTGTCTATTTTGAAGGAGCTGCGACAACCACGCGCTAGCTCCTCACTTGAGTCAGCAAGCCACATACTTGACTTGCTTCTCGGGATTGACTTCCATGTAATCAAAAAAATTCTCCACAGCTCCTTCCCAATTTAGATAATCTTTGGCGTGGAGCCTCCCATCAAAGAAAGGAATATCAAGCTTTATATAGAACCCCTCAAGTTCATTTCGCTGGAGGCAGTATTGCCTACCTCTGGCCGGATGTGAAAAGAAAACTTCCCCCTCTGAATCGGAATGCTCTTGTCTGGGAAGGTCTTCCTCCTCCAAATCAGAGAACTCATGAATCATAACAGGGGCTCTTCTTTGCATTGGACCTTTTCTAACAGGCGGCCTTAGCTCCGGTATGGTTGCCAGGGCAAACGACCTAGCTATAGGGTTTATAGCTACTCTTATTTGACGAAGCTCATTCCACATCTTCTCTGCGAATCGGTCGAAGGTGGTTATCAGCTCCTCAAGCTGCTTCGACATTTATCGGTGGGTTTCCCAAAGGGCGTCAAGACTCCGATCGCCGTCGGGTCGGGGGTGGCTGCTGCCTTCCGCCATTCACACGAATAGCCTATCTCTGATACTAGTTTTGATGCAGCAGCTAAGAAGAAGAAGCCAAGCTAAGAGCCAAGCTCAATGAAACAGTAATAACCAGGGGGAGTTTTTGTATATTGAAGTTTGAAAACCCTCCTCCATACAGTCGTTGGTAATATAGAATAGAGTTTGCTAATTTAAGAAAAGCAAGAAATAAAAGGTACAGTACTAAAATAAAAGAAAGGCAACTATAGCAGAGAATAAGAAGTTGCGGAGCCTGTATTTAGTAAAAGAATGTCCGCCGGATCTCTATAGGTGGGTGCTGCCTGCATCATATATATACATTAAAAAGAGCATATAAACTAGTTCAAAATGTAAAGCATCAAATACATAATACATCACATTCAAACATAATGAAAAAAAAAAACATCAAGGATGCCTCCTTGTAAGGTCATCCATACATAACCTACAAATTTGTCATATAAGATGAACACTCCTTTAAGTTATTAACAACAACAACAATAAATCCCAAAACATACAGTTGAATACAGAAATTTAAAGAGATTCTTAAGATTTTGAAAAGGCCTAACTAGTTTCAAAAAGCAAAAACCTCAAAGGAGGTCAGCAACATTGGATGGCAGTTCTTCAATGATAACATTGTAGAATCTTTGGATGTCTGCTAGCATTCTCTCATCATCATTGGTGACGAAGTTGATAGCCACACCCTTTCTTCCGAACCGTCTACTATGACCAATACGATGGAGATACTTTTCAGGTTGAGTTGGCAAGTCATAATTGATAATAAGTGAGACTCGTTGAACATCAATACCGCGGGCAAGCAGGTAAGTGGTGATGATAGCACGAGAAGAATTAGATCTAAACTCCCGCATAATAATATCTCTAGTGTTTTGATCCACGTCGTCGTGGTTGGCCGATATTGTATGATCACTGCTCCTCATCTTATCGGTGAGCCAATCCACTTTGCGCCTCGGGTTCACAAAAATAACACTCTGAGTAATGGCCAATGTTTCATAAAGATCACAAAGGGTCTGAAGCTTCCATTATTCCTTATCAATATTCACATAGGCTGTTTTATTCCTTCCAAGGTAAGTTCAACTCGCTTGACAAGGATCCTTACAGGCTTGTTCATGAATTTGCGGATAATCTCCAAATCCTCAAGGGGCATTGTGGCTGAGAAAACACCAACTTGAACTTTTGACGGAAGTAACTGGAAGATGTCATAGATCTAAAATCGAAACTTAAGTATTAAAATTTGATAGAAGCCTCATAAAAATCAAAGACAAATTGGAACAGAAAATGAAGGAAAAAATGCTTATAATTAAACGTAATAGGGTGCACAGATATTAAAAGATAAGGGACATCAACTAGTATAAAAATGTACCATGTAAATAACTAGTTTCATGTGAGATTAAAATAATATACAAAAATACAAAGGTAATAAAAAACCACATTATTCCCGGGCTAAGTATTTGATATCAAGGATTCCTTAATCTTCAGCATATATTAGAATTCTTGATTTAATTTACAAATTTTACCTCAAAATAGATCCCATGAAGAATTCCCTTGAAACTGTAAGAAAATAGATCACATGAAGATTAAAACAAGAATACAAGCTTCACACACAAGAAACATATATCAGAATTTTTTGTTTCATTTGTTTTATTCCCTGGGAGCTGTAAGAAAACTGATCCCATGAAGATAAAAAAAAAAACTTCACAACACAAGAATTATATTCAATGCAACATAAAATATATTAATTGCAATACAAATCACTTTCAGGACATTATTATAATTTTGAATTTCATGGAGTTCAGCGATATCTTCCAATGGCTCAATCATCTTTGTAACTAGCCTAACATGTAAGAATAACAAATATTTAGTAATCATCATAACAACTTATTGCGTCCTGGAGTATTCACGGCGGTAGAGAAATATATAGTTTAACGTCTTATCATTGTATGAAGATCCATCACACAATCAAATAAGTGAGAGGTTGTAGCATTCATAAGAGACACCAGAGTTTTTATGTGGAAACCCTTGAAAAGGGAGGAAAAATCAAGGGGCCTGACCCAGTTTGAATGAATCCTTTAGTATTTAAAGTTGATTACAAATGAGGCCCTTCCTTGGGAGAATGCCTTAGCTTGATGTACATTTTATAGAGTACATTACATGATGTGAATACAAAGAGTCACTATTAACGTGTTCGTTTGGTCGGGAGGATCATAGTCTGGTGACGGATGTTAGAAGGACTGTAGTTTGCGGGCGACATAAGTTAAGAGGGCTGTAGTCGGCTGACGACGGAGGTCGGAAGGACTGTAGTAGGTGGGCGATGGAGGTCAGAAAAATTGTAGTCGGTGGGCGACGAAAGTCAGGAGGACCATAGTCGGCGGGCGATAGAGGTTGGAAAGATTGTAGTCGACTTAAGTCAGAAGGATCGTTGTTGGCTGGTGACGGAGGTCGGAAGGACTGTTGTCTGACGATGAAGGTTAGAAGGACGGTGTCAAGTAGAAGTCCAATAATGTAAATAAATCCATCTTCGGGTAGATGTCCAGCGAAAGTCTGATAACCGGTAGAAGTCCGCATCGGGTAGAAAATTGATGATGAATGCCCCTAGAGCGAAGAGACGGAAGAGGAGGAAAAAGAAGAAGATATACGAAGGCGAGGGATTTATGTGGTTTGACCTTATAGCCTATGCTCAAAGTATAGTGATGGGGAGTCATCAACTATGAAAAGGAAAAATAATACAAAATACAAGAAAATTCCACCTTACCCATTGGTGAAAACTAGCGTGTGGGAGACAAAATAGAGGGGAGATAAGCATAATTAAAATTTACATAAGTTTAGACTCAACAATTATCTATTGAATCCTCTGCATAGTCCAAGAGATTTTTATAGTAAAAAAGTGGGCTTTGAATTATCTGCACAAGGAGATATTGCAATCTCATGACAGTAATGTGATGTCTTTTTCACCTTTTGGTAGTGGGTAGCTATGTACAAATGACATGTGACATCCCATAGTGAGGGACTTAGGGCCACATAGGATATGATCTAATATAACTCAATAGTGGGCGTTGATGTGTCAAAAAGTTAACATTAATGGCTTGATAAGCCTAGATAAAATGATCAAACGGAAATTATCGATAAGACCAATCGATTAGGAAACTAATAAGTGTTGAGATGATCAAATCAATAGCAAATAATGGCCGTTTGAGCTTTTTAACACATAAATTTCAATGTCGTTAAAGCAGAAATCTATCGACGATGGACGATTGAGTTGAAGCTCATTAGCAGTCAATGATCGAGTGTAGAGCTGAAGGATAGAGTTTGAGGGCGCGCTGTAAGTAGCAGTCGAGCGAGAAGCTGATGATGGCTAATATGAAGGACCGCCAGAAAATATCTGACGAATGTCTCATGATGGTAGGTGTACAATGGCATTTTGCAAAGATAATAAGCATCCATACAGAAATTTGCCGACATTAGATATCCCTGATTTAAGGAGCTAAAGCTGTGTGCCATGTTAGTAGTCTAGCGACACACTTATAGTATATACTAAGTTGAGGCCTGATGAAGATCAACTTGTAATCTTTCTTTAAAGAAGAAGTTTTAGTAAATTCATTAATTCATAATAGATAAGAGGTCACTTGAATCCACAAAGGATATTTGACCATTTTAAAGCTTCCTGTTGCTTAATGATTGTAACTTGTATGGATGATATCAATGTACATTTTTCTTTCAGATTCTTGCAAAAACGAACTTGTTATATAATTTTTGTAATGTAATTCCAATGATATTGAGATTTATCATTCAAAAGAAGTTGAATTATTTATGATCTTTGAGGCATACTTTGATATATTACATAATGTACTTTTTGAGGCTTTTTAGTCTGCTAAGAATATTTATAGAAGATGTCAAAAGAATTTATCAAGAATGTGAGACCTATTCGAGGTTGTATGTCAGAGCCTTGCTCAATGACGTTAACATGTGTGAAATAGGTCGAGAGAATCTACCAAGGATGTGAGTATAATCCGAGGTTGTATGTCGGAGCATTTACTCGACGACGTTAATCTGTATGGAAGAGATTGAGAGAATCCACCAAGGATGTAAGACCTATCCGAGATTGTATGTCAGAGCCTTTGCTTAATGATGTTAACCTGTATGAAATATGTCAAGAGAATCCACCAATGATGTAAGACCTATCCAAGATTATATGTCAGAGCACTACTCAATGACTTAAACCTTTATGGAAGAGGTTGAGAGAATCCACCAAGGATGTAAGATCTATCTGATGTTGTATGTCGGAGCCTTTACTCGACAACATTAACATATGTGGAAGAGGTTGGGAGAATCCACCAAGGGTGTAAGACCTATCCGAGGTTGTATGTCGGAGCCTTTACTCGATGACGTTAACCTGTATGGAAGAAGTTGAGAGAATCCACCAAGGATTTTAGACCTATTCGAGGTTGTATGTCGGAGCCTTTGTTCGACGATGTTAACCTGTGTGGAAGAGGTCGGGAGAATCCACCAAAGATGCGAGACCTTTTCGAGATTGTATTTCAGAGCCCTACTCGATGATGTTAACATGTATGGAATAGGTCGAGAGAATCCACCAAAGATGCGAGACCTTTCCGAGGTTGTATGTTAGAGCCCTGCTCAATGATATTAACCTGTATGAAAGAGGTCGAGAGAATCCACTAAGGATGTGAGATCTTTTCGAGGTTGTATGTCAGAGCCTTGCTCAATTATGTTAACATGTATGAAAGAGGTCGAGAGAATCCATCAAGGATGTGAGACCTTTCCGAGATTGTATGTTAGAGTCCTACTAGATGACGTTAACATGTATAGAAAATATCGAGAGAATCCATCAATGATGCCAGACCTTTTCGAGGTTTTATGTCAGAGCGCTTTGCTCGATTACATTAACCTGTATGAAAGAGGTCGAGAGAATCAACCCAGGATATGAGACCTATTCGAGATTGTATGTCGGAGTCTTTGCTCGACGACATTAACTTGTATAGAAGAGATCGAAAGAATCCACCAATGATGTAAGACCTATCCGAAATTATTTGTCGGAGCCTTTGCTCGACGACGTTAACTTGTATGAAAGGGTCGAGAGAATCCATCAAGGATGTAAGACATATTCGAGGTTGTATGCCGGAGCCTTTGCTCGATGACGTTAACCTGTATGGAAGAGGTCGAGAGAATCCACAAAGGATGTCAGACCTATCCGAGGTTGTATGTCGGAGCCTTTGCTCGACGATGTTAACCTGTATGAAAGAGATCGAAAGAATCCACCAATGATGTCAGACCTATCCGATGTTGTATGTCAGAGCCTTTGCTCGACGACGTTAACCTATATAGAAGAGATCGAGTGAATCCACCAAGGATGTAAGTGTAAAGATCATTTTGCTCCCAGGTTCATCTGGACGAAGTTCGATCGGTACAGGTTGTGCAGGAAAGCATGTTTGGTTGCATGGTTCGTCTGGACGAAAGTCGGATCGTCTGGACGAAAATCGTCCCGAGAACAGATCGTACGGGACGATAATTAATTTCGTCTGGATGAAATTTGTCCAGAGCCCAAGTCGTCCTTGACGATAATTAATTCCGTTTGGACGAAATTCGTCCAGAGCCAAATCGTCCTAGGACGAAGTTGCGATCGTCTGGGACGATCAATTTTGATATATATAGAAATTAGATATTTTGGAACGAAAAGGACGTCCAGGAGAGAGAAAAACGAAGGAAAAGAGGATTTTTGGGCGACTACGGTCTATTTTCGTCCGTTGTGGTAGTTAGAGAAGTTGACCGACTCGAGGTAAGGCACATTCCGCCTTTCTCAATTTTCAGAAATGAGAGTTTTGACGCATTTTCTGTTCCGCATTTTATTTCCGTTAGCGAATTTCTGGTATTATTTTCTTCTGACAAAGGTTTTACTGCGTAACTTTTGGTATGTCTCTGAGATGATAATTATACACGTTTTGAGTATTTTCTGAAAGATTTGTACCGAATATTTTGGATTCTGCGGTGTTTTGAGTGAACTGCAAATTATCAGGATGTTGAAAAATGTTTTGTCAGTACAATGAAAGTCTTACAATGTTGTTGTGAATGTTCTGTGATAATTTGGTAAATTTTTGAATCTGTGAATTTTGTGTAAATTTCGTATACTGCCGTTATGCCGCTGAATTTTCTGAAATAAGATGATTTGAATATTTGATGTGTTTGTGCTATCAGAAGAGAGGTATAAGGGGCCGGAATCATATGTGATTCTATTGTTTGGGTTTGGGAAGGGAGACATAAGGGGAAGTTCTGAAATCTGAAATTATGTATATCTGTTCTGTTCTGGTGCTATAAGTACAAAAGGGAGCTATAAGGGGAAGTTCTGGTGCTATAAGCACAAAAGGGAGCCATAAGGGGAAGAGGGGAAGTTCTGACATCTAGAAGGAAGTTCTGTTCTGAAATTATCTGTTATGTTATGTTCTTTCTGTCTGAAGCCATGCACTGTATTTGTATCTGATTATTTTGATGAAAGAAAAGATAGATGAACTGCGCTGTGTTTGGATGTTTATAGTAGCTCTGTGTTTTTCTGTCTGTGTTATATTTGGAAGAAAGTTCTGAAGCAAATTTCAAAGCCAGATCCTGGATTTGTTGGCTGTGTAGCGGCCCAATGCGAACGGGATCCGTCCCGATCGGGTTGGGTCGTGACAGTAAGACCTATTCGAGGTTGTATGTCGGAGCCTTTGCTCGACTATGTTAACCTGTATTGAAGAGGTCGAGAGAATCCACCAAGGATGTAAGACCTATCCGAGGTTGTATGTCAGAGACTTTGCTCGACGACGTTAACATGTATGAAAGAGATCGAATCGAATCCCCATGGGATCAATTTTGCCTTGATTGGGAGGGGAGAACGCCGTGTATCTCGAATCAAAGATGAAGAATGACCTATTTTTATACTGTTACTGCCTTTTTGAGATCGAGATTAAAACCTTGCCCAAGGAGTAGAAGTCCATCAATAGACTATATAAAGCTTGTAATTGATTGGAAGCATCCTTTCATTTGCTGGGATTTTCTTGAAATATCATGTTGATGATGAAAGCATTGGAGGAAATTTTTGACAACAATTGGAGTCAAAGTTTCCCCTAGTCTGCATCTGATTTTTATGATATTAATGCAGCAATGACTGATGTTAGGAAGTTGATGGTTGATAAGAGTGATCTTTTGAGATTGGAGTAATAGTTGCCCCTTAGTTGGGAACCATGTTCCCACAGACGGTGCCAAACTGTTGCATCTTGGAGTATTCGCGGCGGTAGAGAAATATATAGTTTAACGTCTTATCATTATACGAAGATCCAGCACACAATCAGATAAGTGAGAGGGTGTAACATTCATAATAGACACCAGAGTTTTTATGTGAAAATTTTTTAAAAAGGGGGAAAAACCATGGAGCCTGGCCCACTTTGAATGAATCTACTAGTATTTGCAGTCGATTACAAATGAGGCCCTTCCTCAGGAGAAGGCCTTAGCTTGATGTACATTTTATAGAGTACATTACATGATGTGAATACAAAAAGTCACTATTGATGTGTTCGTTTGGTCGGGAGGACCATAGTCTGGTGACGGAGGTTAGAAGGATTGTACTCTGCGAGCGACATAAGTCAGGAGGGCTGTAGTCGGCTGGCGACAGAGGTCGGAAGGACTGTAGTCGGTGGGCGATGTAAGTCAGAAGGACCGTAGTCGTCGGGCGACGAAGGTCGGAAAGACTGTAGTCGGCGGGCAACAAAAGTCAGGAGGCCGACCGTAGTTGACGGGCAACGGAGGTCGGAATGACTGTAGTCGACAGGCGACGTAAGTCAAAAGGACCGTTGTTGGCTGGCGACGGAGCTCGGAAGGACTGTTGTCTGATGACGAAGGTCAGAAGGATGACATCAGGTAGAAGTCCAATAATGGAAAGAAATCTATCTTCGGGTAGATGTCCAGCGAAAGTCTGATAACCGGTAGAAGTCTGGTATAGTGTAGAAACTTGACGATGAGTGAAGGTCTGGCGTCGGGTAGAAGTCCGACATCTGTTGGTGGCTGAGGAGAACTTCGGTATCACTTGGGCGGAGTTTCGGCGTCACGGGGGAACTCTGTAGTTACTTGGGAAAAATTTCAGCGTTCCGTAGAAGTCAGGCAGGATTCCGGCGTCATTTGGAGTTTGGGTGATCTCAAATTTAATTTTTTAAGCTTTCGACTTTATTTTGCCTCGAGATTCATGCCCGATCAAGATAATTTTTGCATGATATATCACAACTAATTATTAATATCCACAAAAAATCCAAAAGAAATGAGATTACTGGACAATCGAGGAGCAAGATATATGACTTAAAGATGTAATTTTTTGAACTGTATATGACATATACCATAAAATAACAAGCCTTAATTGAGCTCTTAACAAGCTACTTGTTAAAAACAAATACAAATATAAATGAACAAACATACTGATGTTCAAATTTGCTCAATTAGATGCCAAACTTTTTAAATTATGTCGACCTGAAGTGTTTATTTAAGGCAATTAGTGGATATCTACTCATGATTAAGATATTAAGATGAATTAAGTGATTAGAGAACAGATAACCAGTAATATCAATTTTTGGTTCAAGAAGAGATTGAAATCTCTTATTTTTAACTCAGTTTCTCAACTTCTTGTTCCAGAATGGAATTGAATTGGATTCCAAATTCCCGCAGTAAGCAACGAAAAAAAAAAAAAAACACAAATTGTGATAGATTCAAAGTATTAAGTAAAAGAAAACAATCCGGGAAAGTAGAGAATCTATCTTTTAGACGATTTCCTGGCTCCAATAAAAAAAATGGCTTTACCAATACAGTTCCAAAAGCCTGGTAGAACCCTGCTGCAGATGGTAGAATAATATTCTTAGGGTTGGAAAGTAGCAAGAATACCAGACCTCTTGGTTATGGCTCCATAAATTCCATGTTTTTTTTCTTTACAACACTGTGCTGAGATTAAGTTCCGCGATATCTCACCGAGGAAAAAATATGAATTTTTTACCCCGTCGTTCGAAGATTGACGGGATTTGGCCGAAGAAGTGCGCGAAAGGGAGAAAGTTATCTTCAGAACTTGTGAGCTCCCGTCCTTACTTCCAATGAAAATTTAGAAACTTCCGATCCGACAGGCAAAGGGAACGTTGTCGAAGGAGCGAAGTCAAACAAGAACGAAGGAGCCGAAGAAGCCACTCCTGCAATCTTACACCTCTTGCTAAGCAATGAAGCCAAACAACAACGATGATGCGAAGGATTTCTTCATCGAGAGAATTTATAACTCGCTGAATATGAGCAGGTTTTTAATTCGCACGAAACAGGCCCTCTAATATACACCTAACTAATGCTTCAGAGAATTTCCTTTTATTCAGCTCAAAATTGACCAAACAATCAAATTTAATAAATATGTGTAATTGTTTTAATTTACACTCCTAATTCAGACAACCAAACAGCCCCATAACCTGCCATTCGCTGCTTTAGGGTTTGCTCTTCAGTATTCGGCTCGGTAGTCTTCTTTCCATTTGGCATTTTTTTGGTCTCTTATTGTTTCCTTAATCGATTGTTTCTAGTAATGGATTTCCTTAAAAATTTCAGCAAGTTAGTATGAGCTTTCTTTTGTCAATTTCTTCTTTGTGATTTCAATTATTTTTCTTTTTTTTGAAATCATTTTTTACATAGAAGATTTGATTGTTATTTTGAGAAATCCATTAGTTTAATTAGATAATCTGGAAGCCCAATGATGGAAAACTTATTTGTGAAGGAGTAGCAGTTGGTTTCTCTTTTCGAGCATTTGATGCGTTTGCTGATCTTTTCTTTGCCATCCCCTCCTTTCTTATTCTTCCTCATCTTCTACTTTTTTTTTCTTCCTCCCATCTTTTTTAAAGCATGTGATAGTGCTCGAATTGAGAAGGCAACATGGTAGCTGCGGTGAATATTTAAAGCTATGAGATCTGAGGGCCTTTATGGATTTTAACACTATACCGGTTTTCATTTGATCATTACTTTGGCTTTTCTGTGCTAAAAATATGTTGGTTTTGTTGATTTTTTAGGGTTTCAGTCAACAAAACCCCTTCTTAAGGGCCTATTTGGCCTCAAATGCGATTTAACTTAAAGCAGGATTTAGTAAATCTAGTTTTTCTAAAGAAAATATGAAAGTAAATGAATTGAAAGTAGTTTTATTGGAAGATTTTGTTGACGGTCGAAATGAGTGTCTTTTCCTATTGATTAACGGTTTGTTTGGCGTATTTTCTTGTAATCTTTGAATAATTGTCAATTCTATTTGTCAACTAGATTTTTATAGGTATTATTTGTTAAAAAATTTGCTGCAGTACAGTGAGTTTTTTTAGTTTCAATTTTACATGAAGATTAAACATACAAATTGATTTATAAAAAGAGTCTAATAGATGCTAGAGTGTTTATGTGAAAGTTTTGAGAATGTGAAAAATCATTGGGCTTTGCTCAACTTGATTATAAAAATTTGGGGAGTTAGAAAGGGATAAGAAGCATTTTAATGATTGTAGTCAATTGAAGGTGGTTTGGTGATGTTGGGTAGCGGTGGCGGTTTGATGAAGATGGAATCTTTTGAGCTCTCCTTAAACTTAGACCAATTGTCTCATATAAAGTGGATGTTTATTAGTGATTTTTATCATGAAATACCTCATAAACATAAAGAAGAATGAAAGCACAATATTAGATTGACTTGTACCTATTTATTTAATTATAGATCATTTTTTAGTATTTCTCTCTTAATAATGTTTGGATTAAGTAATTTTGCGCTTGCATTCGCCTTGTCAATGTGCTCTATTTAATTATAAATAAGCCAAATTTAAAGTTCATTTGATCACATAATCAAAGTTCAACATTTGTAACTATACTTTTAAGTGGTTTATTTTAGTTTATTAGGAATCATTGGATCATTTTTTTGGTGTTGTAGTGTTTGTCTTGTAGATTTAATCAATTTGATTATAAGGTGGTTGAAATTGAAGATCAAATAAGGTAGATTTAAAATTGGAAAGTTTCCTTTTAATTTGCGCAAAGAACCCCAGAAAAGAGATGAATTCTTAATTTCTTAGTTAGAGTATTTCTTAGAAATGAATTCTCTAGCATTTGATTTTTCTTAGAAAGGATTTTTCAGTACACTTGAAAAGAACCCCAGAAAAGAGAAGGAATAGTTGGGTAATTGCTTTATATGGATCCTATAAGGTTGAAACCAAAAGTGAAAAAAAGATTGCCAAAAATTCACAAGATGAAATTTCATTTATTCATCAGAATAAGAGTTCCTTTTGAAGCCAGAATCGCTTTTCCTTGATATCGAACAGAATGTATGAAAGTATCTTTGAGGAACCATAGGATCCTCTGAACATTATAGATTGATATATAATATGGGGAAAATGGAATAAACCTTTAGGAAGATTTTCCTCTTAAAATTTGTTATCTCTCCCTCTCCTTCCTCTCTCTCTCTCTCTCTCTCTCTCGGTTCCTCTCTCTCTCTCTCTCTCGGTCTCTCTTGCAAGAACCTCAAGAAGAGCTCAATTCGTCCTCCCAATTTCTTAACAAATTTGATGTGTTAAAATGCATATTTAGCATCCAAAAATTTAATTTATTATATATCTGAACATTATATATTGGCTATCTTTATTGTTTTCTAAGCTCTAATTTATATATATAAAAAAATGTTAATATATATACCCAACCTTTTTGGCCTTCTGCAAATCGATTTCTTTTGCTAATTAAGATGGGGATAAGATAAATGTCGTAGTCCTCGTCGATTTCAAAGAATCTTTCGCAACGAAGAATAAAACGTTAACGATGAACCGGTTTCACGAATTTGAACTTTGCAAGGCTGAAAAATTCATTTAAATTATGAATTTATAATTAAAATTTACTATGTAAATTTGACTCAAATTCTTCTTAATTGCCAACATTAGCTAAATATTTCAATAGAGCCTTGAATCAGATTATTTTTATCTTCAGTAAAATTAAAAAAAAAAGTTTTATCGAAATGGTTTGAGACATATTAATATTAATGCTCATCAAAATGGCAGTTTGCAATTGATCTTTTGTGGCCCACCACTTTGGTGCAATGTTAACATCAGCCCAGAAAGACCTTACCATTTGCTTCAAGTATTATTAGCTGGCGAATTATTCATTTTTAATCTATGATGAAATGATATTTGTAGAAATGAATTATTAACTTACAAAAAAATTGGTCGCTGTCTTTGCGATTAAAAAAAAAAAAAAAAAATAGGAAACAAACAACAGAAAGCACAGACTAAAAGAACGAGGGATCCTGAAAATTGACTCAAATTCTTCTTAATTGCCAACATTAGCTAAATATTTAAATAGAGCCTTGAATCAGATTATTTTTATCTTCAGTAAAATTTTTTTAAAAAAAATTTTATTGAAATGATTTGAGGCATATTAATATTAATGCTCATTAAAATGGCAGTTTAGGGTTTAGCTTTTCTGGCCCACCACTTTGGTGCAATGTTAACATCAGCCCACAAAGACCTTACCATATGCTTCAAGTATTATTAGCTGGCGAATTATTCAATTTTATAGTACGATGAAATGATATTTTTAGATATGAATTATTAACTTAAAAAAAAAAAATGGTCGCTGTCTTTTTTTAAAAAAAAAAAAAAAAAAAAAAAAGGAAACAAAGAATAAATAACTAAAATTTGGAGAGCCGGCTCGAGCAAAATAAACGTCCTAAATTTGAGGAGAGCCGTCATAATGGAGGCCGGCTCGAGCAAAATAATATAGTGAGAGTTTATTAGTCAATTAAGATGAGAACTTTGATTGAGATTCATATTATGGGCATCTACACTTGATGCATTCTCTTCTTGATGAGAAGCCTTAGTTGGCAAATATATACTTTGAACGAGTAAATTTTTATTGTGTATTTGTAACGGTCTAAATTCTGAACTTTTGAGATATTGTCCGCTTTTGCCTAAGAGCCTCACAATTTTGTTCTGTTGGTGTAACTTCCCAGTAGGTCACCTCTCTTAGAATTGCTCCGGGATGAGCACGGTCAACTGTGGAGTTTCTTATGAAAATTTCAGCCATTACATCAAAAGACATATCAATGTTTAAGAGTGTAGCTTCTTTAACTTAAGATGTTTTATAGTATTTGTTGTGTACCTTTACAGAATCCTTACAGGTCTCCTGCCTAGATTCCAGACATAATAAATTCTCCAATTGTAGAGGAGCAAGGATTTCGGGTGATTTGAATCAATTCAAGATCAATAATTTATTAAACTATTTTTTGTTTCTTGTAATATTTGTTCAAGTTAACATAGATGAATATGAGTGCTCACAAAATCCCCAATTCTTTTTATCCTTTTGTGAAGCCAAGAGGAAAAGAAATTGGTCCAAAGAATCTATTCAAGCGTATATGATATGAATTGTTGAATCAACAAAACACTTAAGACTTCTACGATTGATAGAAACATCAACATCAAGGTCTATAAATGCATGAAAAGCCCTGGCCTTACGAGTTTTTATTGCTTGCTTTTAGGGTTGGAATCAACCCTCTTTTGAGTGTGAGCAAAAATAGTATTAGGAGATGCATAACCTAAGGAGCGAAAAAGAATATTAATTTACTGCTTTCTAAAACAATATTTTGGTACAAAATTATTTTGTTAAATTTCTTAAACTAAAAATTCTTGTACCAAAAAATTATTTAAAAAAGCAATAAAAAAACTCTCCCAAATGAAACCCTAGTCTTATGATTTATATTTTATAGCTGACGAATTAATAATTTTAGTATTTTATAAAATGGTGTTTGTAGGAAATGAATTATTAGTTTATAAATTTATCTTTTTATTTGGAAAAAAGAAAACCCGAAACAAAGAATTAAAAAAAAAAAAAAAAAAAACCTAAAAGTTTCTCATTGATTTGGTCCAAACGTCCTGTGTGAGGAGAGTTGATGATTACATGTTTATATTCTAATCCTCGATGCTAAAATAATTATATCATATTTATATCATCAAATCTATTAAATATTTATAATAATAATTATTATAATATATATTTATTATCGAAAATATATATTATTTTATCATAAATATAGTAAAACAAAGATGTAGTCTTTTTAATATACTTTATATCAGCAACCAGCTTACTTTGGCGGTGCTTTATGTAGCTATAGATAGGGGTGTCAATTTTTGACATGGCCCGAAATCCGACCCGGAAAAATCTTGATTCTGGTCAACCCATTTGTGAAACGGGTCGGGTTCGGGTTCAATAAATTAACCCGTTTCAAAAAGCGGGTGGGGTTCGGGTTGACCCGGCAACCCAAAAAATGACCCGAAAATCCGGGTTTGGGGGTCTGCTGCCCGAAGCATCCAGCGCCCTGCCTGACGCGTCATCTGTGAGCTGTCAAGTCGCATTGACGCCTGCGTGTCCCGAAGCGTCGAGACTATCGCATCCCAAACAGTCGAGTATTGCGCGTGCGTGCCTGCCAGGCCGCTGCCACGTGTGTGCCTGCCCAGCCATTGTGCGCGTCCTGAACCTGGCGAGCAGGCCCGCCGCATCCCGAACCGGCCCTGCCGCTTAGCCGCTGTAGCCTATGCGTCGTGCGCGTCCCGAAGACTCCCGAACAGGCCCTACCACGTTCTGAACCCAGGCGTTTGAGTTTTTTTTTTTTTAAATCTAGGTCGGGCCGTGTCAACCCGGCAACCCGCGCGGATCAGGTCCGGGTTGAAAAGCCTGCTCTTTTATAAAAATGGGTCGGGGTCGGGTTGACCCGTTTAGATCCTGGCCAATTTGGGTTCGACCCGAACCTGACCCGCTGACCCAAATTGACATCCCTAGTTATAGAGCCATGGGATGGCGGTCACTAGAATTGCGAGATAATATAATTCTTTATCATATTTATTCACACTTGGTCAATATATATTTTTAGAATAATATTATCCAATGTTGGAGTCTTTAAAATAGAGATGGATGAAGATGCATATTTTATTTAATCATCTATCAAATACTGTCAAAGGCAATTAATCTTTTTTTATATACTTGTTCTGTGCCAGAATATTGCAGGCCATATAGAGAAAATATTTAACGTTTTAAACTTTAGTGTTATATGAAGCTCTATATACACTGACAAAAACGAGTAGCATGAGACACTGGTTTTTATATGGAAAACATAGAAAAAAAAGTACGGGGCTTGACCTAATTCAATTGATTTCATTTGTATTTGTTATCGGTTATAAATGGTGCCCTTTCTCGATAGAAGATGTTGATATAATGAAGCAAATAAATAATGTGTTGAGCGTATTATGTGATGAAAAATGGATGAGGTATGTGGCCTATGAGCAGTCTTTAAGAAATTGTTTGCTTATTTGTTTGAACGAACTCCTTTAAGGAGAGGAGACAAGAGGCAAAGAAGTTCAACTTAAATTTTGATGTTGACATTGAGAGTCAAAATTAATGATTAGCAATGATATGCATTGGTATTGTTAGTAATTATAGGTGACTAAGTGATCATCGGTGTGGCAAACAACAGTGGTCATAGGATTTTAGGTTAGAAGATCGTGGTCAAATTAAAATGTTTAGAGGGATAGAGTTGGAGGATCACAATTGAATAGTGAAGGTTAGATGATTATAGTCGGGCAATAGTGGTCAGTGAATTAAAGTCATGCGATGGTGGTTGAAGGATCACAGTCAAGCGATGATGGTTGAAGGATCATAGTCATGGAACAATGGTTGGAGGATTATAATAAGGTGATGGTGGGTGAGGGACCATAATTATTGTAGTAGTATATGTAGTAATCCAAAGTTCTTAAAATAGATTTATTTGAAAATTTTAAAATTTCTGAATTGGAGTGATATGGTGATGTGCTTTCAGACACTGTTAAGTGTAAATTTTGTATTATTTATTGTATTTCAATTTAATAAAAATGTATTATTTTAATTGAATTTGTGTAGAAAATTTTAGGAAAAGGTAAAAGTTCACATAAGTGTTGAACCAGCGCCGCAACGTCCACAGTTATAGCGTCACAACATCATTCATGTCATAGCGTATTCGATTTTGGCAAGATTGAACCAAAGATTCAGTTGAAGAAGTGCTGAAATAAAAATTTTAATTTATATATTAACATAGCCACTATTAAATGTAATATAAAGCAGAAGAATACTGAATCTAAAAAATAATTTTCTATATATCATCCAAAAAATACATATACAATCTAAGTTATCTACATCAGCGCTTGGCAATAGATAAAATAACTAAATAAAAGCTAAGTATGCAAAAATCAAAATTAACAAAAACATTCATATAGCACAGATCAAAGCCTGCTATCCAAAATTACTAAGCTCGCTCGTCACCCTTTCTTTAGCCTTAAAACGAAAGTAAAAGTAAGAGTGAGCTAAACCGACTAAATATGCTATTGTAGTCTAAAACAATATTCAATAACTTAACCAAAAGAACTAAAAATACTATGTTGTAAAAATAAATTGAAGTACTATGTGGAACAGTGGAAGTTGAAACTAAAGCATACACTAAAATTGAATGCATTTAAAAAATTATTGAAATTAATTGAGTTATAAAAAAAACACTTCTTAACATAATCCTATCTCGATAGATCACTGGCTCTAGCATAGTAATACTTTGGTAACAAAATCTCACCTTAGTAGCCCATTGGCTCCAACAATTGTTTCAAAACATCATCAAATTATCAGAGATTATGTAAATCATAATTATGAAGCTTTAATTGAACTAAAATACTATTTTTAGATATCAAATTAAACTTGGATGATGGACAAATACAATTCTACGACCTTAAAATTTTAGCTTTCTTTTTCTCTCTAGTCTCTTTTCTTCTCTTTTCCCCAAACTCTCTATTAAACGAAATGGGATAATGGTTTTTAATCAAACATATTTTATAATAAAAACATTATAAATGTATAATTGTAATTATGTAATTTGTTCAGTTTTTAGCAAAACATTTACATAAATAATTTTATATCTTCAAATCTGAAAAATCTAAAAATTATGAAAAATTATTCATAAATTAGCTATGTAGATCCAAAATAATTAAGTGAAATCAGTTTGCAAAACAGACATCTAACGGTCACGGAAAATTCATGGTCTACTTATGATTGAAAGGTGGTAGCTCAATGTTGATGTTCGCCAGTAGGGTGGTGGTCTAATAATGGCGGTCGACTGATAGTCTGAAAGTGGTGTTCGGGTTGTGTTTTGACAGAGGCAGCTAGGCGTTAGTTAGATGGTGTTGAATGAGTGTGTTTTGATGGTGGTAATCAAGGGGTGTTCCAATAACAACTACTGGGCCTTGTTCCGATTGTAGCGGTTGAGTTGTGGTCTGAAGGTAGTGGTTAGATGATAAAAGGTCAGTGGTTGTATGGTGGTGATGGTTTGGTAGTGGTTTAACTAAAGCAATTGGGTAGTGCTCCAACGATGGTTGTTAGACACTTGTTCAATGGTGGAGATTGAGAGGTTTTCTATTGGTGGTGATCGAGTGATTTTTTAATGGTAATAGTTGATTGGGGCTCTGGGATTTTTTAAACTACTGAGCTATCTCCAATCTCCTGTCCCTAGTCCCCCATCATATAGAGAGAAGGGTCTATTTATAAATTTTGAGAGCAAGACTTTTCATAAATATAACTGAATTAAAAAAAAACGCTCAATTAGATGACCCATATTAATTCCATTTATCATAGACCATTCTTTTAGTATTTGGGGAGTTTGATGAAGTTGAAATTAATAGATTTTATGCTCGTCGGATTTGTATCATCAAGATACTTGATTTTAATATAAACTTACATGATTTAGAGATCATTTGATCTTTTGACAACTTGACTATAAGTTTGTCAAAATCAGAATTCAAATGATCCCAAATACTCTTTTGGTGCAAAATGATTGGCTTATTCTGAGTGATTCCTCTTCGTTTGATGGGGAGGAGGATGAGGATTTTGACGAATGTGAGGAGGTTGCGCCTGTTAAGCTTGCTGACCCTAGTCGTTCTATTGTTGGTACTAAACGTAAGAATAAAGGTAAAAAGAAACATGCACTGCCTTTTTTCTAATTGCTTTTCGGTGGTGGTTTTTGTCGGCTTTATGGACAATGATGAGGAACCCCCCAGCTTCCCCTCGCTGATTTGACTGCTTGGCAACCGAAGTGAATTGGACTTGGGCTTGGATTGCTTGGTGGTTTGGTTTTGGTGGACTTCTCACCTATGGATGGTCCGTGGTTGGTCGCGTGGATGGTGTAGGGGGCTTCCATTCTTGAGTCCGAGTTAGAGTTATTTTACTCTCTGTTTATTGCCTCGAGCTATTTGTATTGAGTCCTTTTTTATGTTGTTGTAATGACTGGGGGCCATGGACTGTATTTCTCTTCTATTTGAATAAATGGTTTATTTTGTTAAAAAAAAAAAACTCTTCTAAACTTTCCAACAAAAATATTCACATCCATTAAAATTCATGTTTGAAAGATTGTATATTTGAATGACATTCTTAATGAAACTCAAATAATGTTATAATTGATTGGATTTGAATTTCCTACATCATTTGATAATTCATTCAGAAAGAACAAATTCAGACGATTAATAAAAGATTTTGAAAATTAAATTTTAATTTTCCAATTGTTTAAAATTAATGCTCTGAAGATTTGTTAATTTGATTAATAGCTAGGAAATATCAATTACTGAAAAAGTCATAATTAATTTTAATTTTGAAATTAATTATTCTATCTTCTTTAACCGGTAAAATGGCCATAGCAATGTGCATAAAAACTAACGAATAATCTAACATTCGAAGTGATCATAATAGAGTTTCTAATATATTGGTAACGGTCATCTTCTTTGGCTAATATTTGAATTAATTGGTCTCTATCTATAAATGCATTTGACAGAATTTGAACATTCGATGTTGCCCTTTTATTTTGGATATTTAAGTCAATTAAGACAAATTCATTCACATATCACATACGTAAGACTCAAATCCAAGACCTCTTAGTTGTTAGGCAAATCTCCCAACCAAAAGATCAATAAGGCTTCGTTTGCGACGACTTTCTTATTGCTTCTTAAAGTAGCTTTCTAGTACAAAAATTATTATTTTTTTTACTAGAAAGCTTTTTGGAGAAGCAGCAAGAAAGCCATCCCAAACGAACCCTAAGAGTTACGTTGTTGCTCTTTTTTAATAAGTGAATTAAAGAAAATCCTTCGAATTGGGCAAATGCTTCTCCATTTGTGGCTTGCAAATTTGGAATTTAGCATTATTTTGATTGGGATCATCAATTTATTCACAAACATTAACATAATAGAAACTATTATTTAGGATATTTACTTATTTTATTATACTTTTTATCATTATTTAATCTTAATTTTATAATACTTATTTTTATTTATAATATTTACATAAGCTCAAGCTAGTAGCTTGATAAATTTGACTCACGAGCTGAATAACGAGTTGAATTTGAGCCGACTCACAAGTCAAATCTTCTCATTTACACTAATAGCACAATCAAATTAGGCTTGAAATCATGGGAAATTTTTAATTAATGAGCTATGACTCATTAATGTTTCATATCTGAATGTGTCTCTTACATGCATGGGAAGATGGTTGACCGTTAAGCATTCAATCTAGCCGTCCGATCCTAATCAAACGGACTCCGCGTCACGACAAAAATCTCCAAATAACTCTTAACGCTTCCTCGCGTTATTGGCTGTCTTTTGACTTTTATGTGGAGTAATTATCCACCCAAAGCAAAGCACAATGGGAGGCCGGCTCTAAAAAAATAAAAAATAAAAAATAAAAAATTTGGTAGTAGATGAATCTAATAAAATTTTGCCATTCAATTATAAATTTATTCCAAAATAGTTTAATACAATTATATATTTATTATTTTTTGAGTTGATGAATATTTTTTTTAATATGAAAAGTGTTTAATTAAATAGTGTGTTTTTCTAGGGAGTGATTTTTTTTAATGAAAATTTTTGGGTCCAATAATGTTTAATAATCTGAATTCTTGAGAAATCAAAAATCATTTTCCGGATTTCTTTGGAAACCAGAAAATTATTTTTCAGTTTCAATAAATCGTGATTTAATTTTCTTCTGATTATGCTCCTATTACTAATTTTAATTATTAATTTACTCTTTTTTAAAATTTTGCCCAACTAGAACTGATGAATCATACGAGAATATATATATATATATAACTTTATTGTGCTAGTTTGACTATATTTGTCCACAATGAGAGTACTTTGATTGTGATTTAAATTAAGGCAAAGCACTCTTGACACATTCTTTTGATGTAAACTTCTAATTGACATAGAGTACTCTTAAAGAGTAGCTAGTCTCTAATTTTTTCTTAAATTTTGGATGCTGGAGCTATTGCTTACTGCCTGTTGGGCTTTTTTGTTCTGGATGGTCTTCCTCTGTTCTTATTTTGTATTAGGGGAGGATTATTGGTTTTGATTGTAATTTATGTTATTTGTTCTCCTATTGTTAGGAGTTTTTTAGTTAGTTTAGCTTTATAAGTTTTTCATTATTTTTCTTACAAATCTAGTTTTCTTGTTTTGTAATCGTTCTTTTATGGAATAAAATTGAACATATTTATCCCTAATTTTCTCGAAACTTTTTAAAAAAATCTTATCTCCCAACTTTATTATCTTTTCTCTCTCATCACAATACAATTTATTATTTATCATAAACAATATTACATTGAACCCAAAAAATCTTTATACAAAACTAAATTTCCAAAAAAAAAAAAAAAACTAAAATAGTTGGCCATCAATTTAGTTCCTTCATATTATGATTAGAAAAGTTATTTTGTCATCCATAATCTTTCCATCATCATCATCGTCCGATCACTGCAGCGTTGAGGCGGCTCACACGTGCGGCCCAGGCCTGCCATTTCTTTTTGTTGACCAAGCCATTACTTTAAATAAATAAATATGATTAGTGAATGACTAGTAAATAACAAACCGCCTTGATAATTCATTATATAAAAATAAATAAATAAATTATATAAATTTAATATTATTCTTCCCATTGTGAATGCATAGGGAGCTAGCAACCACTACAGCTATTGTCAGGACCATTTCATCACCATTCAGCAAGCGCCACGTCATGTTTCTTATTTTTGGTTTTATCTTATTTCAAAATCATAATATTAAAATATGATCATATATTTTTAAAAGAAGCAAAATTTTAAATTTAAATAATTTTTTATTCAATAAATTTATTAAAAAATATAATATATAGTTTGTTGATTAACTTTAATATTCTATTAAATTTAAAATATATTTTTTAAAGATCTAAATAAATTAAAACACAAATATATACATATTATTTATATGTAAGCATCAAACTCTACATGCGTTACATTTCTTAAAAAATAAAATTAATAAATAAAGAAATTTATTTCGAGAATGATCCAAATTTACTCAGTTCTACAATGCACTCTCACTCGTCACACGTGGCACACGGCGGAGACGGGTGGGACGATGTGGTGCAATAGTTATTAATAAACATTAATGCGTAATAAAACTATTTGAATAAATGAAAAAAAAAAAAATTCTTCCTTGACTCCCTCTACGTCGAAATCTTCTGTTAATCGACCGAGTGCCGACCGCGTGAGGGGTTTTTACGACGTGAAGCGTCCGTATAAAATCTGGTCCCTCTGCGGTTTCCTACGAAGCATCGGACTCTCATCCTTATCGTGCGGGTGAATTTCTCCGATTCCTCTGCAATTTCGCTCCCTCCGATTGCCTCTTCCCGGCTTCGAATTCTAGGGTTTTCGATTACAAGTGATCCGACGATCGGGGTTTGAGATCGATAATGCCAGCAATGAATTACCAGGGCTCTTCGTTTGGCCGATCACTTCTTAGCCTACGACGCGAGCAAGTCGATGCCCAGCTTGAAACAGGCTCGAGCCGGGAGCGGGAACTTGAATGCTTCCAGCGCCTTGTGGCGGATCTTTTCTCGGATCTCTCTTCCGACTGCGAGGAGCTTCTCTCTCTTCTTTGGATTCGGAAGCTGTTAGAAGCTTTCCTCCTTAGCCTGGAGGAATTCCGCATCATTCTCTTCAACAACGGCCCGATCCTCTCCCAGGCTCCGTTGGATCGCCTCATCTCCGAATTTTACGAGCGCAGCGTGAAAGCCCTCGATATCTGCAACGCCATCCGGGATGGGATCGAGCAGATTCGGCAGTGGCAGAAGCACATCGAGATCGTGCTCATTGCCCTAGATCCACACCATACCCCCATCGGAGGGGGACAGCTGCGTCGTGCCAAGAAGGCGCTCACTGATCTCGCCATTCTTATGCTCGATGTGAAGGATTCCGCCTCTGTTCTTGCGCAGCGAAACAGGTCATTTGGCCGCAATAGCACGAGCTCCAGCAAGGATCGTGGCCACTTCAGATCCCTTTCGTGGAGCGTTTCTCGATCGTGGTCAGCGGTCAAGCAACTCCAGGCTATTGGAAACAACATTAATGCTCCCCGTGTAAATGATGTTGTGGCGACTAATGGAGTAGTGAATCCGATCTTCACGATGAATACAATGCTACATTTTGTGATGTGGACTTTGGTTGCTGCAATTCCTTGCCAGGACCGTGGCCTTCAGACTCACTTTTCCATCCCTCGGAACTTCCCTTGGGGTGCTTCCGTTCTATTGCTCCATGAAAGGATAGTGGAGGAGTCAAAGAAGAAAGAGAGGAAGAACTCTCTTGGACTCTTGAAAGAGATTCATCAGATAGAGAAGTGTATCAGAAACTTGTTGGAGCTGATGGATTCTGTTCAGTTTCCATTGACAGAGGAGAAGGAGATGGAGTTAAGACAGGGTGTGCTTGTTTTATCTAATGTCCATGATGCCATGAAGGAAGAATTGGATCCATTGGAGTCCCAGGCGAGGGAGGTTTTCCATAGGATTGTGCGAAGTAGGACAGAGGGCCTTGACTGCTTACATAAACAACAATGATTTTATTAAAATTTTTGGTTATTGAATGGTGCCACTTAGCAAAATGCAATGTTGCCAGAGTTAAATGTCACCTTCCTTGCAATCAAGTGGTTGCCAGTGGAGATAAAAGAGAGAAGTGGCATACTCCTGTAATGTATCTACTGCTAAGACTTTTTGGCAGGTACTTTTCTTATGTTCATTATAATACTTAAGAAGTCTAAAACAGAATTTTTGTTTGCAAGTAGAGTTAATTATTTTCTTGGTTCCTTCTAAGTTTCCCCTTTAAATTCTTAAAAGTCAAATCCTCTCTAAACATTATACGTGAAAAGAAGATTGAACTCTGGGGGCTGGGGCTCTCGGGCCAGGACCTACCCAAGCCAGATCACATCAGAGGGAGAATTAGAGGGTGTTTAGGGCTTCCTAAGGGCATCTCGAACCGAAAAACTCATTTTCCGCTCTAAAATACAGCAAAAATTTAAAATGCAGTAATTCATCTCAAATCGAACGGCATTTTCTCTTTTCTTTCATGCGCTTCCTACGAACGTAACCATTTCCCCTTACGCACACATTTTGTCCTCTTTTGCACGCTTCTTCAGAAAATCCCGTAGCCCAATTTTTTGGCGTAGGTGAACAGTCCAACCCAATATTGGTGTCAGACTATTCACATGCTGAACTTTGGCATGATATTTGGAGTTCGAATGGAGCGAATGGCCGACTGCATAGGGTGGTATGGAGTTCAATTGGAGATGATCTAAGGCTGTTGTCCTCTTGACTCCCCGTGGCCCCAACTGCTAGTAAGGGATTTATACCTGCCTGTCCACTCTTTAGCCGTTGAAAAGATCAACATTTGATTTATAGATATTTCCGAAAATATGACTCAAAAAGACGTATGATAAAAAACTATTGCGTAGATATTTTCCCAACAGAATTATTATATAAAAAAAAAACCAATTCAACAAAGAGCTTGGTATCTTTTTTAACAACAAATTAACAAAAAAATACAGATTAAGCAATCGAATCCGGCTTATATTGAAAGAAAAAACTTTAGAGCAAACGAAGCTAATGGAAAATATGTCCAAATGGCGTTGTCAGTGAAACCACATACCGTGCTTAATATTGTATTTATATAACATCTAAATAATTATAATTATTTATATAAAATCGTAATCTTCGTTACTCATTTACATACTATAATCTGCATGTTATGGAAATAAATATAAAAATTTGAATATATAAATATAGAAATGCATAGATATCAAGTGAATATGTTTCTATGCTTGCCTTTCATTAATAAATTTTATTTCCATTTAGTTAGCACATAAAATGTAATTATCAAGTGAGGTATGTTTAAACAAAGAAAAAGACCCAAGCAAAGAAACCACCCAAAAAACTACAGGTATTGTAAGAACGAAAGAAAACTACAAAGCCATAGAACCGAACTAAAAACAAAAACCTGAGATTGTATGAAACATCAGCTAGCGATACCCCTCCTCAAGTTGATCACATCAAACTCAAATGAAAAAAAAAGCATAATGGGTCTTCCCTTCTTTAGAACGAATTTACTTTGACATTTAAATGGAGGGCCATTTAATGTATAAAGGAGTAGTTAGAACTTAGAAGAATGCATTTTATTATTTATTTCAACCAAAATAATATAAACAAACAAACTGAATATGTGCAAATATATCTTTTTTGAAGCAATAGGAAGCATATTACATTGTTAAAATTAAGCACCTGAATGATGTTTGGTTCAAACATAAAATTATTACCCCATAGCAAAGTGTTCCCCGAAGAGCTGTAGGCAGAAAATAAATAAGAGTGAGCCTCTGAACTATCTTTGCAAAGAATACAAGTAGGATACAATGAAGATTTCTATCTTTAAGATTGTTAGTGGTCTTAAGACCATTCAAGCAGAATTTCTATGCATGAAGATAAAGAAACAACTTGCAATGCCATAGTCTTCTGGTAAGGGGTTGCCATTAATTAGCCAATGATCAATAAAAAGATAGAATTTTGAATCCTCACTCACCGTGAAGGCCATCACTTCCTTACAGAGTGAACACAAGAATAAATTGCTTTTCAAAAGGAGAGCTATTGGTAATAGGTTCCCCCCTAAATAGAAGCGTGCGAACCTCTCCACCGCGAATTATAAGACACATAAGCTTGTTTGTTCCACTGAGTATCCCAACCTACCCACCCAAAAATCAATCTCTTATGCTCTCACATGATCGATGTTTGTGA
The DNA here is from genome assembly GCF_001605985.2 of Dendrobium catenatum. Lineage (NCBI taxonomy): Eukaryota > Viridiplantae > Streptophyta > Magnoliopsida > Asparagales > Orchidaceae > Dendrobium > Dendrobium catenatum. The sequence goes on from NW_021319579.1 coordinate 728,019, forward strand.
GAAAACATTTCCTTGATCTCTTCAGATTGTCATCATGATTTGTTCTAATTTCAAGGCATTCAACCCCCATAAATGCTCATCATCAATTCATTTAAGAGGTTGGTTGGCATCAACATTAAAGGCCAACTCATAGGGCAATTCAATATAGAAAATCTTCCTCATCCTTATAGTTGATCTGAGGTTCTTTCTCTCTTTATTTCCTCCTTTTATAGTTCTCTTCTACTACAATGTCTCTTAATTATAATTATTCTATCTTCAATCTCTTTAATTTTCTCTTGGGAAGGCATACCTATAAGTTGTAAAGCTCATCCCTTGTACCATCTTCCTCTTCTAAAAGAAGCATATCTTCTCAACCAAGGTGTTCTTTGGTTGTAAGTATTAGGAGTGGAAAGTAAAAAAATGCAAATGCTTTGATTTTTCTTTGTTTGGTTTGTAGTAAACCAAAAACAAAAGCATTTGTTTTGGGAATTTGGAATATTCTATAATGCATTTTTAATAAATTTGAAATTCACACATAGTTAGCTGCCACTACTATCAACCACAACCATTGCCCGTCACATCCACTGTCATCAGCTGCTCGTCCCCCGCTGCCATAATCTACACATCACTTGCCGCCGCCACCCCAACCCGCCCCAAACTGATGTCGACTATCACCACACCTAGCCATTGCCACTGTGATCGCAGACATGCCCCGATGTTGTTCATTGCATTTTATTTTAATGCATTTAATTTGCATCCAATCAAACAGCTCATGTATTTCTAAAATGCAAGCATTCCAATTATTATCTATTTTAAAACTATATGCATTTTAAAAACATCCACTCAAGCAACCTCCAAATGAACTACTGCTAGTTGTGTTTTAAATTCGGTCCTTGGTGTTAATATGATTGTTAAAAAATAAAAAAAATGAAAACATAGAATAGCAAGATGTATCAGTTCAATAATTCTGCTTCTTGTATGAATGTATGATGTTGGCTGAAAGTTGTAATTACTTGATATTAAAAAAAACGTCAAGCCTTTGTCCCACTACGTGGGGTTGGCAACATGAATCCTATTTCTCCATTGTGTTCTGTTAAAAGTCAAATTCTCGTTTAAATCTAATAGAGAAAGATCATTCCTAATATTTTTCAACCAAGTCCTTTTAGGTCTGCCTCTATCTTTCTTAACATAAGTCAAATCTGATACCTCTACTTGATATGCATCTAAATAATATATGAAACCATGAAGGAGTTATTTGATGAGTAGATATTTGGTGAATTATCTTTTGATATTTTTGTAAATAAAAAAGAGTTAACACTAAATAATCCATGAACCAAGCCTTGCATATTACAAATCACTGTCAATCTGGGTCATCATATAATGGTAAGCTGGCAAATACTGGGCAGAATTTTGAAGATAAGCATAGATAAGTACACCATCAGATAAGCAAGAAACTCAAGGCATCATACTTCGTATCATTTATTTTAATGTATCATCTCCTTCAATAGCAATCAAAGTGCTGCTGCCTAACTACAGAAGGCCTTACAGAAGTTTTTACAGTTCTATTAAGGATTTATTGTTGAATAGGGTCATGTTGATGCTGTAATTCAATCACCAATGCAAGAACGTGATCTAATTCTGAGTGCTAATAAAAAACTGGCGGCGTTCTTCTAATGTTTGTCAATTATATGTTGCAGATCTGTCAGGCAGTGAATAAAAGAAACAAGAATAAAGGGGATTTTCTTGATTCACATGCATACAATTTGTGCGGACCAACAAAAATAAATGGGCTTTATAACAACAACAAATTCTGTCACGAGATACAAAAAACTCACATTTTAAATGTGAATGTATTCCGAGACTGTAGGATTATTCATCATGAATCAATAAACGAGAAATGATAATGATAACACCAACATAATAATAATAATAATAATAATTATTATTATTATTTTTAAACATCAAAGGTAATTATACTAAACCGGATGGTGGGATTAGTTAAATATTCTTAAGCCTTTTCTTAGCATCCATAACACTTCGTTATAATATTTCAAGATATTATGCTGCATGTGTTTGTTAGACCAGTCCATTGGACTGGTCCAGCCGGTCCACACGGGACCGGCTCAGGCGGAAGTATCTGCCTCTCGCGTATGTCGATCGGACCGCAGAATCCAAGGGAGCTTTTTGGGTAAGATTATTGAGAGATTTGGGAGGGAAATTTGAATGTATGGACTGTTTAGAGATTTCCTTTTGAATTGTATGCATTAAATAGTTTGTTTTCCTAGGGCTAGGACATCTTGAATTTGACTGAAATTTGAGATCTTTTAGTTTCTTTGGGATCTAGCGGCGTCTAGAGATTTGGGAGAGAAAGATCCTCCTATTGAATAGAGGATCAATTGTATCTTGCTTTATTTCTTCCTTTAGGTTGATTTTTTCAATAAAAATTATTGTTTTGTTGTTTTTTTTTCCATTGGATTTGCAGAGCAAATTGCTGTTTTTGCCTCTATTGATAGGATTTACTTGAAATCTTCAAGTACTTCCTATTAGTGTTCTAACAAATTGTCCATTATTAAGGTTGATAAAGGGAATGGAAATAGAAAGAAACAAGAAAAAAATAGAACTTGGCTCGGTCAGCCAATGATTATTATTAACCCAACCTTACTATAAGAAAAGAAGGAACCAGTCATTATAAAAACAAAAATTATGAATTGTTTTCATTTCCCTACCCCCAACATTCTGAATCATAAAGCTGACCTTAAATTATTGAGATAAAACTAATGATGATGATGACAAACATGTAGCATATAATACCGATAGAACAGCATTGCATGCATCATAACGCGTACGAACAATTTGATATAGGCTGCGATAAAGTGCACAATGAAAACAGTTAAAAAAAATTATTGCAAATTTGCTTGACTAACTTGGCTAAAAACCGCTGGAGCATCTAAGCATGCTTTTTGTAAATTATCACAAGGCCAAATGACAACATATTCTGTTATCATTTCTTGATCAGTACGCAGAAAAACAGTGTAGCTTAGGTCATGAAGACACTTGTTACTAAACTATCCTAGCTTTTCTCATCATCTTTTATAATAGTCTTCCTCTAACTTTTCAAGCTCAGTTATCAAACACTATGACATAATAATTTCACATTGTCATCCATCCAACATAAAGGTAATTGCTTTGCAAAATTGGAAAGCTACAGAAGGTTAACAAATGGAAATGAATCGTTTGAATGAGCTACATTATATGGCAAAGAGGACTTGAAGCCCAAAATACTTGCAAGAAAATGTTATGATTGAGTGTTGGTTTGATTTGGTAAATTAGATGGGGAAATTCCGGAAGAAAAGCCCCTACATGACCCTCACCTCCTCATCTTTTGCTCCTGCTCAGCAATCCGAGTGCTCCAATTTAATCAAGAGTAGGATGGAAATTCAACTCAGCAATCCAACGATATTCATTCTGCCTTATATGACTCCTCATGAAGAATTAAGAAAGAATTAATTCCTATAAATATGTATCTGGTTTTCATTATGAAACAAGAAATAAGATTCAAGTTCTTATTTTATATGTCTCGTCTCTTATTTTAACATGCTTTTAAAAAACATTTTGTATTTTGTAACTTGCTAGCTATAATGATTTCTTGACGGGCAACTACTATTTTGCTATTTTTCTCTGCTCGCCCAAAGATCCTTCATGTGAGTATACTTTGCTTGAACTTGCTGGAACTCGCAATTCTTCAAACAAGTTCTCTCAGCAGTCTGAAGGCTTGCTTTTCTTGTATGAGTTTGTAGTCCCTTCATGCAAACTTGTTCAACCGATTCCACCAGAGCTTGCCTTAAACATGCAAGTCATCGAGCCCTCGCCTCGAGCTCGCTTCGATTTTGGAGAAGACATCTTGTGAGTCTGCTAACCCAAACTCACCAAGAGCTCACCTCGCCTCAAACTCAAACTTGTGAGTCTAGTTCTCGCTAGCCATCTCGAACTTGATTTGATTCTTCTCTCTTAACCATAATTATTATTAAACATGGAATGACTTCTATTAAAAGCTTCTCCTTTAACACTAAGGGTTCGTTTGGGACGGCTTTTTTATTGCTTTCTAAAACGGAGTTTTAGTAAAAAAATTTTTATTTTTGTACTAAAACTCCGTTTTAGAAAGCAATAAAAAAGCCGTCCCAAACGAAGCCTAAGTCTAATAATGAACCAATCCTTCATGAACACATCAATGGTCATGATAAATTATAACATCTCTCTCTCTCTCATAGGGCACAAACTAAACTGATAGAACTACCTTTAATGGATCTAATCAATTATGATGCTCATAAGAGAAAAAGGCAAGGATGATTTTCTCATTAAAGTATCATTTCTCCTAAAAAAGAATATTTACAATTCATAACATGGCGATGTGAAAATAGCATGGTTATATGCATTGGCTCATCAAAATCATGAAAAATAAAAGTGACAAAATTTTCTTGTTTTATGACACGTTAAAAGAGATATCGCTTGCACTAAAACAAATTACTTGGATAATGAAAATATCGTCGAGCTACTCAAAATCAAAAGTGCCCTCCATGATCTTGGTCAATGTAATATTTCGGTTATTCAATATTACAATACTCTTAATAGGTGTTTGCATCAACTGGATATATTTGAAAAACTAGATTGTGAGTGTTTACGGAATACAACCAAGTATCTAAAAAGAATTGAGATAGAGGATAGCTAAATTTCCTCTTGGTTTATATAAAAATCTTCATGAAGTCTGAGGAAGGATATTTAGAACAAAATCCCACATGTCCATTTGAGAAGCATTTTTTAAATTACAGAAAGCAAAATTGTAAAAAGATCATGATGGGAGATTGAGGCACTCCAATCACCTTGGATAGCTTTGCACTCGCCTCTTAAGGTATGGATAAATTCAATGAAGTTCCTCGAGAAAGAAAAAGTTCTTAAATGTGATCATTTCCAAAAATTCGAACACACAAAAGAAACTTGCTGGAAATTGCACAATAAACCTATTGATTGGAAAACCGGGAAGCAAGATCTTGGCTTCTCAACAACCGATGGCGAATCTCTAAAGTCTCCAATTATCGTCAAACTTTCATCCATCAATCAAGAATAAATAGAGATGGGGATAAAAACAAGCACACTAACTAATTAGCTCATACCATTTTCTCTCCCCAGCTGTGCAGAATAGGAACATCGAAAACCTTCATAAGGCTAAAACCGATATAAACTAGAGGTCGTGCAACCAAAAATATTGAAGAAGAATGCTATGATTGAGTCTTGGTAAAATTGAGCAAATTGATAATATGGGATGCTTTTTGGTGGTGGAAAAAAACATTAATGGTAATGAATCAGTCCACTTGGTCGACAGGCCTCCTAACTACTCTAGTTTGACGAGCTAGAAGCTCATCTGTTGAAGCGTAGTGTAGGACCAACGGGCTAGAACCATCGCCTGAATGGTTCAGCATCCACCTATTGGTTCCCAAGTCCGATGTTGCCCGGACTCAACGCCCTAAGGTCGGCAACCCAAAGTGCTGGCACCCAAGCTTGATGCCCAGTTGTGGATGTCCATGGATTGATGTTCATAGGATTGCCACCCGAGAACAAAGTGGCAATAGTGAAGGCGTCCAAAAAGTTATAAAATCTTAATAGAATAAAGATACAAATTAAGAGTTCTAATGGTTTCTTGTGATTCTGTTGTTTCCTCATTTCCTGAAACTAAGAGTTCCTATTTTTGTTAAATAGGGTTGGAAGATGGGTCTTCATGGAATCTGATGATGATAAATTCAAACTTCTAATATTTGACAACATATTAAAGGATGCTGAATTAATTGAGTTTTTCTGGGTATAAAATTCCAAAGTTTTAATTTTATTACAATTAAGGTTGTAAATGCTTTATTTGAGACAACCTTCGCACTGGTTTTCGGGCAGGAAAAATGAAAAAAAAAAAATATTGTGTCCATTTGAATGGAAACTTTTTCATTCAAAATTTGCATTATAAGAACTGCTTTTCGGAAAATATGATAGAGATTGCAATTACAAAATTAGCTTTTAACAACATAAATAGAAAAACATAAGCCATCCCAAAAAATAATTTTTGAGATTGGAGTGGAGTCAGGAACTGCCATAGTTGATTTCAGATTAAGTCAATTTACGAAGTAATTTTGAGCCTCAATTGCTTTAACGGCCCTAGCTCTAGTTCATGCCATGACCATGGATTTGTATAAGTTCAAGAGGTAATTAAGAATATGAAATAGGAAAAAAAAACTTTCAATTATAAACTTTAAACTTTCTTAGGGCTTCTAAGAAACCAAATAAACTTACAGTGGTATATTACGGTGAATTTATTGCTGTCCACTCGTTGTATTCATCCATTCTTATAATAAAGGAGCTTGAGCTTGGTTTTCCTCCACCGCCAAATGCCTTCCAATTTTGCCGACAAAATCATTCATGATTAGAAGTCTATTCAAATGAGGGAAACAGCAGATTGAACAAACCTTGGCAATATCTGAGGTATCAGTGGCACAGTCAGTAGTCCTTAAACACATCTTTAGATTCCCACGTTGCATGAATATAACTGCTCCAATAGGTCTGCACATGAAAATCTCAGTTAGGAGATCAAATCCTCATTCAAGGTTTCTTTGATGTAAGTCATCTTAGCATTTCATAACTCATAATACATTGCACACCTAAATGAACTTGCATTAAATTCTTAGGGTAAATAAAATTTAGCACCCTATATCCTGGCCCAATCCTAGCTTCTTATGGTGAAAAACATTACTTGGACCTTTTATAATCATGATTAAGCAGTATATTAATTTAGTTCCTTTTTCATAGAACCTACATTTTAGCTAGGTCCTTAAATTTTATACTTTAAATGAGTCCTTCATTTTTATTACATTTTCTCCTTAGGACCCTTTGCTTCTTCGTCCAATGGATGCCAATTTACTGGAAAATACGAGGACATAAGTGAATGAAAAAAATAATAATATACACTCCTGCGCAATAATTTATAAAAACTAGGAGAATAGAAAGCCAAAAGATCAGAAGGCCTAAATGCAATTTCTAATTTTTAAGTAAATATGCGGAATTCCACTGGATTTCACGCATGAGATATATTTCCATCAGATCAAAAACATAAATATTTCATAAATGAAAAATTTGTATTAAAAAAGAAAATTCAGCTTAATTGTCATGCCTTAAACCAGCTGCAGCACTCCTGCTACTCAATTCCAAAGCAATTTCATGGCTGAACTCTGCATTTCCATCAGCCCTGATTGCCTATCAAAATAATGTAATCAAGAGAAACAAAAAAGCATCAATTCTCAAATAGCAAGGTCAAACAATGCAGTCAAGCAGAAAAGGAAAGTGACTGCTACTGGTTGTGAATTGATTTCCAGTAAAACTATAGCACGAAAGATATGGTTCCAAAGCCTAAATATCAGTTCAAGCAACCAGGGCTGCAAACGAACCGAGCTGAGCCGAGTATGTGAGTGTTCATGTTTGTGTTCATTTAATATCAGCTTGTTCAAGTTTGGTTCATGTTTGTTCGAGCTTTAACGTTTGTGTTCATGTTTGGTTCATTTAAATTAAGGAGTGTTCATGTTCGATTCATGTTCAGTTCATGTACGTTCGTTTAGTGTTTATCGAGCTTTTCACGAACATATTTAACGAATTTTTTTAACTATCAAACAAACATGTTCATGAACATATCTATGAACAAACACATTTATTATAAAAGCAATTGTCTATGTAACAAAGGTAATGATTATTTATATTTATTAATTCTATAGTCAAATATTAATTATTTTTATCGAGCTTATTCACGAGTTCAAAATCGAACATGAATCGAGATTTTATTGAGCTTTTTATCGAGCTTAATGTCGAGCTTGTTCACGAACTTCAAATGATGTTGTTTGCGAACATAAATGAGCCGAACGCATTAGTGTTCAAGTTTGTTTATTTAAGAATCGAGTATTTAAAATATTGTTCAAGTTTGTTTGTTTAGTTAATTAAACGATCGCAAACGAGCTTTAATCGAACCGAACAACGAGTAGCTCGCTAAACATTTGGTTCGCTTGCAGCCCTACAAGCAACAATCTTTTTGGTGCCGCCATAATCATTCCTTGTTCTCTAAATTCCACCAACCCACCACAAACAGATTTTCTATAATAAGTACCACAGGGAAAGCAACCAAAGATACAAGTTTGGCATTTGAAATTAACATGTAACAAGATAGTAGCACAAAGCAGACCAAATATTATAATAATTGTTAGCCAAAGTCAGTTTAATCCAAAATATAAAAAGAAGAAAATGCAGACTACTTAAACTAGAATCACTAGATAATAGAAGTTTATAAAGAAAATACCAGGCACTCTCCATACAATCCTCTTCCAAGTCTAATCTTAAATGGCTTGGCCGACAACTTATTTGCTGCATCGAGGCGCGAAGCAACGTAGGAATTTCCCTTTGATATCAAGTCATCAGCATCAAGTTCCAGAAGCTGTTGTGCACCACATCGTTCTTAACAAACACTTTCAAGGCAAATAATGAAGAAAAAACAAAGTTTCTTTGTTAAACAAATGAGGAATCAGAAAACCTGCTCAAATATGTGAGGGTTAGTCAGGGTGTTTAACTTTGCACGAGCTTCTCTGATTCCAATCTGAAATTCTTTGATGCCTACTAGTTCCCAACGACGAAGATCAGCATCCTCGATATATCTAATCATTTTTTCAACACGAGCATAGTCTTGAAGGTCCAATAATGCTTCTGGGTTCTACTGCAACATGAAATAATAATAATAAAAAAAAAACTCATGATAAACTTATGAGGATTTACACTCAAAATTCTTAGGTATTTACTTACCTAACATCTAAATCCTTATATTTTCTAAAAAAACACAATAATATTTAAATTACAATAGAAATATTACTTACATCAACATATAAAAAAAAGAAATACATCTTTTCATACATCTGTGTGGAAATTCTAATAAAACACCATTGTCCTTATCAAACAATCTGTATGCACTGATTAAATCAACTGCAAGTTGATTCTATCTTAACAATTCATCAATTCTCATATTCATTATTTGTCTCCCATTAATTCTGCATTAATTCTATATTAATTATTCCTTAACTTTACCATAAGTAATAAATATTCAAATATCTTATTGTTATAATCAAGTGAATAAAATTCTTATCATATTTTTTGTCTTCAATTTTATTAAGGTATCAAAGCAATTATTATTCAATTGATTGTGAAGATTTCTAAAATTGTTCAACTAAAAATATTTTCCCTTCCTCTTCAAGAATTTGACCCTCTGTTGCTCACTGGCATCACCCTGCTATTGCCAAGTGCAATGCACAGAGGGGAATTGAGCTTCGACTGCTTATCAACAACATTAACCTGTTGCAGAGTGCAGCTCACAGATGAGGGGCATTCAAAAAGGTTTGGCTGCCCATTGATGATATTCTCTCGATATCGAGTATGTCAAACAGAGAACAAGGTGGATTCGAGCTTCACCTGCACATTAACGACATTCTCCTATTGTTGAGTGTGAAGGCTCAGCTGCTTTGCTTTAGACATGAGAATAGAGAGGGCTTGACTGTCATCGGCTTAAACACTTTCACTCAAATCCTCCACCTCACCAAAATCAATCTTTTGTGTAAGTTTGTTCTACTCATCGCAAGAGGTTGCTTATATTAACCTTCTTCTTCCCTTGTTGCTTCTTCAACTTCATCTCCCATCCTCACTTCAACTTCGAGAACTTGTGGATTGTGATTTAGATAACTTGCACATGCGTGATTTGGACCTCATTCTCCAACACGCCAAGCTTGTCTTGAGTTCGACTCGCCCATCACCTTCACTGTTACCTGTTTGTATTATTCTCTCTTAGCCATAACTATGATTAAACATAGAATAACTTTCGAAGCTTCACCATCAACATCACCTCGAATAATAAATCTATTATTCACCATTACATCGGTAGTCATGAAAACTTATCCTCTAATCTACAACTCACCATGCAAAACTGAATAGGCAAAACTATCTCCAAGAGTCCGAATTAGTTATGATGATCATAAATACAAAATAAAAATGACTATTATCTCCAGGGGCGGATCCAGCTTTAAATTTTAGGGTGGGCAAAATTATTTTAAGAATAATTAAATATAAAAAAATAAAAATGTATATATGTAAGACAAAATTTAAAATGAATTCTTAAATTTCATTCTAATTGATAAATTTAAAAAAAAATAAAAAAGAATACAAGTTTTATTTTATTTTATTTAATAAATATTTTTTTTATTTCATGTTTGCTGAGAAAATTGAATTTTTTGTCGAAATCTTCATTATAAAATTATTTTGCTATTAACTTGGATAAAGGAAATTGTTCTCTCGGTTCCATTTACATAAGGATCCGCCAATGCCTAAAACCACATGATATCAACAACAAAGTCATCTCCCAACAAGTTCTATATAAATTTATTTATTTCCCCATGAAAGCTCAAAAGTCATAATTGCATTAATCAATAGAGAAACCACTTAAAATCCTCAAATATAACCAGATTCATACCTCTTCAGCCGTTGGCCTGTCAATCAGATCAAATGCTAGAGACCTTTATAAAAGTTTGAGAGCTAAAGGATATGAATTGGGTGCCAGAATCCTCAAAGACCCCACGGACTTTACCTTAAACATCAAATAAAATGAAGAGAAGAGAAGGAGAGAGGGAAAGAAAAGAGTGTGGAAGAGGGCTTGGTAGTTGTGAGCGGAGCAGCGGCCTCTGACCTTGCGAGCTTGGGAGAAAGAAGCAAAGGTGGCATTGGGCAGACAACGGTTTATTTTATGATTTAGGGGCAAAAGGATGCTTTTGAGAGGGGGCAAAGTTATAAAACAACTTATACTTTTAACTTAATATTTATTTTCAGGGTGGGCAATTGGCCACTGATTATCTCATGATTGAAGCTATTTCCCCTCAAAATGAAGATTCTAATTCAGATCATGCAGCCAAATCTAACATCAACATCAAATTACATGACTAGAAATATATCTCTAACTCAAAAAATATATTATTTTTCTAAGAAGTACTTTCTAAGGATTGCTAATGGATCTTTATCTCCAAACAGACTTAGGGAGAATCAACATCTTAAATTTCATATCCCTAAACTCAATTTTCCTAAACATTCCTATAATCTCTTATCAATAAACAAATTTATAAAGGATATAAATTGTGCTGCTAATTTTTTCTCTACTCAATGCGAATCCCATGATGCGGCCTTGGAGAGGATGATTGAGAATGCTAAGAAAAATGTTGGACTCTACATCCTTGATGTTGAAGGAAATCCTGTGTTACAAATAAAACATGCTTAATATATATCTTATCTTAAAACGAGTGCAATCATATTGTGGCACTTTTGTCTGTTTCACCTAAACTTTATTTATCTAAGAAAAAATTCTCATCTTCTTTCAATAATAAAGATTCAGTATTATTTTAGCGTAAAATTGATTACTTATCTAACACACTAGGAACACTTATCCTAACAATCTCTATAAAATCTCTCAATCATTCTATCATTTATAGTGACATTTGGAGGCCTTCTCTTGAGTTGTGGTGGGTTCAGATCTTTTATACATAGGGGTTTCTTGGTTGGAAGTAAAGAAGGTGTAAAGTATTTCAAATGTAGGGGTTTTGAAAATATTGATGTTTGATTGGATGAAAAATGAATGCAAAGTAAAGTAAATGTAATATAAATCATTTAGTTCATTTTTAAGATTAAATAAACTCGCCCAATTTTGAATGAGAATCAGTTACAGCACAAGCAAGCTCACTTAACCACCATCACCACCCACAGGCCACCATCACCCATTGTTGGCCGATGGCGCTACCCATCGTTGGCCACCACTACCGCCACCCACTGCCAACGCCACCACCAGCAACTGCAACCACTGCAGCTGCCACCCACCGCCAACCAAACATCCCCAATCTTTTATTTCAGTTCTTAATAAAAGACAATTATGAAACTTGTCACATTAATAAAAAAATCATCTCTATATTGAAACAAGTAAAAACACAAAAAACACGTAATAGTTGTTAATGAATGCACTCTAGTTCTCAACAGATTTACTATTACATTTAAAAACATTGGTGCACTCTAAGGCAGTCTGACCACATATTATTTGTTAATGAATCACCAAGTGGTCAAACCGTTATCAAAATCATCTACGTTGATAATAATGAGAGATAAATTAAGTGATTATAAGGAATCTTAGCTAATGAATTTGAAATTAAAGACTTTGGAACCATAAAATATTTTCTAAAAATGAAAAGTAAAAGATAGAAAAAAGGTATATCTATTTCTCAATGAGAATAAATACTAGATCTCTTAAAAGAAACTAAGAAGATGGATGCAAACCCACAAATACATCTATGGATCCTATCAGCAAAATAGGATTAAATGGTGATACTCTTCAAGTTGATAAAGAAAGGTTCCAACATCTAGTTGAAAAACTTATTTATCTCTTTTATATTTGTCTTAAAATCTATTACATTGTTCGTGTAGTTAGTCAATTTATGGATACTCCTTTAAGAAATATCTTAATGCACTCCATAGGCTGATAATGTACCTAAAAACAACCATTGTAAAAGATTTATTTAAAAAAAAAAAGTTGGAGTAAAAACATCTTTAGTAATGCTTACCAGGTTTTTTTTTTTTTAGTAATGCTTACTTGGTTGGGTCCATAACAGATCAAAAATCTAACTATGGCCATTGTTCATTCGTATGGGAAAACCTTGGCACTATGAGAAGTAAAAAGTACACAATAGTTGTTAGAAGTAGCTGTGAAATATAATTCAGGGCCATGGCTAATAGAATTTGAAATATAGCTTAAAAGGTTGTAATAAAAGCTAAACATCCAGATCAAATTTTATGATATTTGATAACTAAGCTACAATTAACATGTAATAAACCTTTTTTTTTCTTTGAACCGTGCCGGTCCGTTCCCGTTAAATGCAACATCGTACCTTTAAGTTCTGAATTGGGACTTGGGGCATTGAAAGCGAGAGAGAGGGTTGCGGCGAGAAAGTGAAAGAGGAGAGGTTGCGATCCAGCCAATGAGTGGGAAATCTAGGAAGTTGATTGGAGGCTTTGACTACCTAGCAAGCCGTAGAGGGAGGAGGTGAGATCGATAGCTCCTCCGACGATGGCAACCCCTTGTTCGTTCTCGACGTCTAGCATCGTAAGGGGAGGGTGCTGAGTAGATGAACTAGGGGAAGAAGCAAGAGTATCTCATTCTTTTCTCTTTGCAAATCAGATCTTCTTCATTAAATTTTGATTTAGTTAAAACCTAAGGTCAAATTTTCTCTATACTTTTATGGTTTTTGAGATGAATTTTTAAATCAAACATAAATTTTGGGAGGCCTTTGAGGAGAATCATGGATCAAATAAATCTTTTGATGTTTTGTGATTTTAGCAATTAAATTTTTATATTTGAGGTTTTTGATTTTATATTGTCTTTTGTTTATTTCACTTAATCATATAGGCTTAAGGTTAAATTTTGAAGCATGACTTTCAAATTTGCAACTTATAAAGAGCTTTTCATATAAGAATACTTGTGCATATGTATTTTTAAATTAATCCTATAACTGTAATTTATAGTAGTTTATGTTAGAGGAATCTATTTTGATTTTAGAAGAAATATTTTATATATTGAGTGAATTGCTTATATAAATATTTTTATTATATACACATATACATCTATTCTATAATGAATACTTAAAGAGATTTTATGAGAATTAAATCTTAAAATATATTAGAAGACCATGAAGAAATGATTAATATTAATTAATTTTAGAGTGCTAATTAACTAGTTGATATTTGAGATTATCTATGAAGAATAACTTAGAGAAATATTTGAATCATTTATTTAACAAAATTATTTTGATGTCTAATGTTTGTTGCACTGTATTTTGAGTGCATAATTAATTGAGATTATTTTGAATTAGGATTTATGGAGCACCACATGTTGAAACAAGAAAGATTGGGGTCGAGATCGAAATAGTTAGCTACTTATGACTTCATTATGGTAGATGACTCTTTACTGAGTAAGTGATAAGCGTATCTTTTCTTGTTAGGGGTCTAGCCCTTGCTACTCATTGTATGTGAATAATGTGTATGGCAAGATGTGATAATTCATTCACATCATTGCATCACTATTTTGACATGATATGATAGTTAGCGTTGTCATGTTTATTGTTGCATAATTTTTTGAAGAGTTCACATACTTTATCTTGATTGTTTTGAATTACTAGTGTTAATGCAAATCATAAATTTTGTAATACATATAACTAAGCTTAAATATGTTATAACCTTTGTTAAGCACTATTACTAAAATACAATATGTACATAATACAAGCTTGTGTGTTTGATGCTTGTAAATATCAGCATTAAAACCTATTGGTTATAGGACATCATTGGATTTCCTTAAGATTGGTGCTAACCTTTCCCGGAAGGGTATTATAGTAAACTGACTATAAATGCTTACATATGGATATACTGAGAAAATAAATGACTAATGTATCATTGATGGATGTATAGATATCACATGTTTGTAAGTGAATGAATTTGCAATTGAATGCAATGGTTACTAGTTGACAAATAATTCTTTGTGAGTTCTGCTAGCTTCCATAAATGAAGTATGCATATTTAAAAATCTCATTTCATATGCATTGTTTCTACTTATGTTCTCTTCTTTGCTCATATTTATGTCAATGCCTTGTTATTTATGTTTTACTTAGTGGGATTCACCTATTGAGTTTGTTTCCTGCAAGCTCACACATTATTTCATGGTTTTAGGTTTGCTAGTTTGGGTTACTTCTGGTGGAACTTCTAGGTTCAGAATCAAGTTTATCTATGAGAGGGAATTAAGGTTAGAGTTATTTAATTGATTCAATTGTGTAATGAAAATTTCATTTATGTTTGGTGGACATTTAGTATATGTTTGGAATTAAATGCTCTGATGATTTATTGGTGGATACAAATTATTTAAGTCTTATATTTTCATTGCTTTGAAATTATTTTATTATTTTTTGTTCAGCTCGCACCCTACCATTGGGTTCTTGTGATTTTCTTCCAGGCTCGGTGGCGGGTGTGACATAATATTGTCAGAAATTCAATCCATTATAATAGAAATAAGCATGTGGAATTTAATAGGCACTTTATAAAAGAAGAAATCAATCAAGTCATTTAAATACAATGCATACCGAAAAGACTTCAAATAACAAATATCCTAATCAAAGCTATAAATCAACCACAATTCAACAACAACGTAATTTCCAAGATAGAAATAATCAATATATCTTCCTCATAGATGATTAAGATATTGGATGTCCAAAAGCTAAATCACAAATATTCATCAAATTCCAGAGAAAGAAATCAATACAAACCTTTTTCGATGATTTCTCTTCAGTTAATTTTTCTGAAAAATAATCCAAAGAATCCCTGGAACTGCTCTTTCTGGTATCAATACGCAACTCCAAGTTACTGGGGCACTTCCCCATATTAGAAATCCTTGATAATGTACACAGTCGATGATCAAAAGCTATCACCCTAAAATAATCAATTTACTTTTCCATTTATTTCGGGCCAATGATAAAGAAAAAAATTCTTGAAAAAAAAGGCAGAGATTAGCAGCCGTTCAATACCTGGGAATAATCTTTGCGAGCTCTACTGCAAAATTTTTAGGCCCAACGAAATCGAGCATATAACAAGTCTGAATATCTCCAAACCTTAAATCCGCTACCCTAGCAAGGAAAAAAGATCTCTTTCGATAAGTAGATTCCAATAGAGACAGAGAGAGAGAAAAGCCAGTGTGGAACACCTGAGAGGGTCAACAGAGGAAAAGGGGAGGACGAGACATGGGAGATTCAGGGCGGCGTGGTACAGATGGGCGAAAAGTGCGGCAAAGGCTCCACCGAAAGAGGGATAGTTGTATAGCACGAGCTGTGGCTTCTTCTGTCCTCTCTCCTCTTCACCGATGTGAGCTTCGAGAGCCTCCAGTGCAGCCGGCGACCGGAATCCTCGCCTGACCGGCAACGGCAATGTGAAGCTACCAGCGCCCGCTGCCGGTTTACCCCACTTTACAATGCAGACCAAGGAGAGGCGAAGCATTGGTAACCGACTACTAAACCGGGTTCGCGTTAAGGGCTAATATATCCGAATCCCAATTCTAGTTGGGTTTTTCCCGCTTAATAAAATGGAAGACGAGTACCATAATAGAAACGACGAAGGCGGAGCCCGACAGGAGGCTGGAAGGAGGAATGGGGTAAGCTGGGCGTCGGCTGCGGCACCGGCAATGAAAACGGCGCGGACTGCTCAGCTTTGTCACCTTTGTGCTTTTGTCCATTTCCACACATGAGGCTTCTAATTCATCGCTGGAAATTTCTTCTTTTAGGGTTTTTTTGTCGTGATCAAGCGGCAAGGGAGGGTTCGATTCCTGTTCCTCTTCCAGTTCTTTGGGTGCATGGATTTTGAATTTCCGTTCGCATGTTTTCATCGGCTGTGGAACTTCGAAGATCTTGTGCAGGTCATCTTCGGTAGGCCGTTGTATTTCTTCTTGCGCTCTATGTGGCGGTGGTGGTTCTTTGGTTTTTCCTTCTTGCTCTTTTGCGGATTCTTCGCATTCTGGCATTTGGCGCGATGCCGTTTTTTGTTCCTCGGCATTTTGAAGATCACTGCCGGGATGCAATTCCTTTTGAATCAAGGTAGGAAACTCACGTTCCATCGTTTCTTCATCGGATGATGGTAGCAGCGGTGATTCTTCTGGCTCCATTTCTCCTCTTATCCTTGACGGAGTTATAGTTGGCTCCGTTGCTTCTTTCTCCATGGTTGGTAGTGGCGGTGATCCTGTCTCCATTGTCTCCCTTACTCTGGGCAGCGGTTTAGGTGGCTCCAATGTAGTCTCATCATGTTCTGGTACTTGTCCACCCTCGAGCTCACTAGGAATAGGCGGAGGTTTCTGTGATTTTGGCGATTTTATGTCTTGTTGAAGTTCCCCTTCTTCAACTCGATAGAGCTTTTGTTCCATTACAGTTTCCACCACAGCGTTCGTACGTGCTGCTAGATCCGGTGGCTCTAGTGTCGCCCCATTGCATGCTAGTTCCTGCTCAGGAGGACTTGCTCTTTTCTGCGCTTCTTCCTCATCGGTTTGTTTGAATTGTTGTTCCGGTTGGTCTTTTGATTCATCCTCCATGAATTGTCGTAGCGGTCCTTCGTGTTTTTTTGTCTGCTTACTTTCTGTCTGCTGTATACGTGGTATTGAAGAATCAGTAGCTTGTTTAGTTTGTGATTCTTGTTCGGAAGGACCTACTGTCGGCTTACCAGGTAGCTGAGCCCCCACAGCAGAACATGCTGTCTCCTGTGCTTTCGTTTCCCCAGGAGGTTTGAATGGCATTTCTGCTTCTACATGTAGAGACTCTCCAGGCTTCTCATAAGGTTCGTGTGATTGTGGTATCCCTTTGATTTCCAGTGAATCTGCTATTGGAATCTTGTATCTCTCTGTTTCTGACTCAAACAATGTGGTTTTGTCCCATTTCTTTGGCTTTCTGTCGAGCTGCTCTCTTTGTTGTTCTTCTTTCTTCTTTGTAATCCCTGGCTCAAGTATCTTGTGCACCGATGCTTCTCTCTCTTGTAATTCTTGCTTTTCTGGTCCTTTGAAATTTGTAATTTCTGATGCTTGGTAGGACGGCTCCTTTGCAAATTTCTGGTATTTTGATTGTTGATTGCGTTCTGGTTCTTGTGTTTCTAACGCTGCTTCGGTTTCTGGTTCCTTCAAAGTAGAAAACCCTTGAGCTGCTGGCGCTGCTTTTTCCTCCGCTTGTAAGAGTTTTCGCTTTGGTATCTCTGATTCCTCCAACTCTTTCACTAACGTAAGTTTTTGAACTTCGTTCGCAGGTTTTGTTAGCTTTGGAAATTTTTTTGGTGACTTCAAGATGATCTCATGTTCAAAACTTTCTTCATCAGCTAATTGTTGAATTTGTTTTTCCATTTCTTCATTGTAAGTTGGCATTTCACTTTGTATTTCTCTTGGCCATTCTACTTTATCTTTTCTTTGAGGTCGCTCAGGGCTCTTGTTTTCATCTACTTTCTTTTGCGCTTGGAATTTCTGCTCTTTTTCTTCTAATGATCTATACTCATTTATTTTTGGAGTTTTAAACGATGGCTTTGTTGCAGGCTTCTCAAATGTTTCTTGTCTTCTTGAAACTTCTTTGATTTTTGGTGCTATAGGAGTCGTGAGCGCTAGTTCATCTGGTGTTTTGAAGTCTATAATGTCAGGAGTTTGATGGGGTGTCTCCATTGCAGGTTTCTGATGTTCTTTGGATTCTATATGTTCTAGCATTGGTTTAGATTCTTTCTCTAAAGTGGTGGGCTCCTTGGGTATTGGTTCCTCTTGTTTTTCTGGTTCTAGTGACTCTGTAATAATCTCATGGTCATGACCTTCTTCTGCAGAGATTTGAAATTCTTGCTCTTGTTCTACTTCGTAAGTTGGCATTCCTCGTATCTGTCTCCCTTGTGCTTCTTGTTCATTGGGTTGGTCTGGCTCTTGTTTTGCTTCTTCTTCTTCATCTTCTGATTGTGCTGGTTCTGTAGCTTCTTCAAATCGTTTCTGTACTTTTTTTGTTGGCTTCTGTGCTTTTTGTTTCATTATTACTTGTTCTTGCTGGAGAAGTTGTTTTTTATCTTCCTGAAGTTCACAAATCTGTTGTTTCGGTTCTTCCTTTCCTGCATATTCAGCAGCTTTGGGCTTTTCACATGTTGGCACTACTGCAGCCTTCTCTTGTTTCTTCAAATCTTGCTCATGCTGTTCATTTTCTTTCTCGTATTCTTCTAGCTGATGTAACTTTGTTTCTACTTTTTCTTCTTTTCTAGTTTTTATTAGATCTGCAGCTTTCGACATATCTTGAGGTGCCTTCAATGTTGGCTTCTCCGTTTTTAGTTTCTGAAGATTTAGTGACAATTCCTTTGGCTTCATTGACTCTCTTGTTTCGAATGCCTCTCTATTTGTATCCTTCAATTGGCGATCTTCATCTTCCTTAAATCCATGAATCCATTGTTTCAGTTCTGGTAAATCATGCTTTTGTTCTTCTGGTGATGTGAACTCTTTTATTTTTGGTGCCTTAAATGCTGGCCCTGCAGTGGATTTCTCAAATTCTTCTGGTTCTTTTTTCCGTGAACTTTCTTGTCTTTTTGGAGCCCCTTTGGTTTTTGGTGCCTTAGGAGTTGGAAGCGCTAGTTCTTCTAGTGGTCTAAAGTCTATTATATCAGGAGTTTCATAGGGTGACCCAAATGCTATTTCTAGCATTGGTTTAGAATCTTTCTCTAAAGTGGTCGATTCATTTAGTATTGGTTCTTCTTGTTTTTCTGGCTCCTGTGACTCCGCAATAATCTCATGGTCATGACCTTCGACAGAGATCTGAAATTCTTGCTCTATTTTTTCTTCATAAGTTGTCATTCTGCGTATATTTCCCCTTTCAACCTCTTTTTCTTTGGATTGCTCTAGCCCACTTTCTGCTCCTTTTTCCTCTTCTGGTTGTGTTGGTTCTATAGCTACTTCAAGGCGTTTGCTTGTTGGCTTCTCAGCTTTTTGTTTCATGATTTCCTGTTCTTGCTGGGGAAGTTGTGATTCTTCCCCTGGTTTGAACGACTTTTTGTTTGGGGATTTCTCTATATCTGGACCCATCCATTGGTTATTTTTACATTCCTGGAGTTCATAAATCTGTGGTTTTGGTGCTTCCTTTTTTGCACACTCAGAAGCTTTGGGCTTCTTACTTGTTGGCATTACTGTAGGTATCTCTTGTTTCTGCAATTCTTGATCATCCTGTTGATATACTTTCTCGATTTGTTCTGATTGAAAATGTTCTTCATCTTTGATTTGAGGCTTCTCACATGCTGGCACTACTATAGCCTTCTCATGTCCCTGAACTTCTTGCTCATGTTGTTTTAACCCCTCTTGTTCTTCTGGTTGAGCTTCTACAGCTTCGAGCACTTGAACCAGTTCTCTGACTTTAGGCTTATGTTTTTTATCCGTCTTTTTTGTTTCTTCTGATTGTTTACTGTCGTGCTTCTCATGTGGTGGCTGGAGTGTAGAGTTTCTGTGTTCTGAAGTCTCTTGCTCTTCTGGTTTTTCCATCTGTTGTTTTGCCTCTTTTTCTTCTTGTTTTGTCGGTTCTTCAACTGTCAGGATTTGTCTAGGAGCTTTAACTGAAGGCTTTTCTGTGTTTTGTTTATTTTTTACCTGTTCTTGATGGAGGTATTGAGATTCTTTGATTTTTTGTGTGCTTATGCCTGCTATCTTCCAACGGTCTTCTTCATCCTCATTGAGTACACGGAGCGCCGGTTTTAGTTCTTCCTTCTTTATCAACCCACTAGCTTTAGGCTTCTCATATGTTGGCACTACTATAAACTTCTCATGCTCCTGCACTTCATCCTCATGTATTTGGTCAAGTTCTTTGACTCTAACCTTCTCATGCGCCTGCACTGTTTTGATGGGTTCTGAAAGTTTCTTAGCACTTACTTCCTCGTGTGGTGGTTGTATGACAGGCTTTTTGTATTCGTGTGCCTCTTGCTCTTCTATTTGCTCTGCCTCCTTTTTTGTTTCTTTTTCTGCGTTCGATCTTGTTGATTCTGCAACTTGAAATAGTTGTTTTTGTGCTTTCTCAGTTGGCTTCTCAGCCTTTTGTTTTATTATTTCCTCTTCTTGCTGAAGATTTTTATATTTTTCCTCTGATTCTATTGACATTCTTGTTTTGGATGGCTCTCTGTCAGGACCTATCCATTGGTGATCTTCATCTTCATATAATTCATAAACCCATGGTTTTGGTTCTTTCGCTTTTGGTAGTTCACCAGCCTTAGGCTTTTCAAATGCTGGTACCACTGTAGGCTCCTTATCTTCCTGCCCTTCATGCTCATATTGCTTGAACTCTTCTTCAGTTTCTGATCGAATATCTTGTGCAGCTTCCAGCACTTGTTCGGGTGCACTGGCTCGATCCTGCTTATGCTTTTGCCCAAGTTCTTTTGGACCTATTGGCATCATTTGTTCTTGTGCCTCTTGTTCTTCTGGTTGCCGTTGCTCTGGTTCTACTTTTTCTTCTTTTTCTGTTTTTGTTGGTTCTGCAGCTACCCTCGTTTCTTTAGGTACTTTCAAAGGTGGCTTCTCTGTTTTTTGTTTATGAAGATCCAGTGACAATTCTTTTGGCTTCAGTTGTTCTCTTGCTCTGAATGCCTCAATATCTGGACCCTTTAATTGGCCAGCTTCATCATCCTTGCATCCATGAAGACTTCTTAATTCTTTGTCTGGCAGCCCAACATCTTTTGATTTCTTGTCTGTTTGCACTGTTGCAGCCTTTTCGTGTTTCTGCTCCTGTTTTTGTATATCATCTTCTGTTTCTTGTGATTTAGTTGGATGTTTGGTTTCCATTACTTGATCAGATATCTCAAATTGAGGTTTTCCATCCTGTTGATGAAGTTCTCTTGGCTCTGGCAATTTTTCAGTCTTAGGTTTATCATGTGGCAGCTCTTCTGTATGATTATTTTTTTCCTGTAACCATTCCTCTTCTGTTTGATGCATTTCTTTCTCTGCTTTTTCTTTTGATTTTTGTTGTTTTGCCTCTTCCTTAACTTGTTGAGATGGTTTCTCTGTAGGCTTCTCAAGGCATTGTTTAATTTTTTCCTCTTTCTGATAGTCATCTTGAGACCCTTCCTTTGTTTCAAGTGACGGCCTTTTTTCTATGTCAGTGCCCGTTAATATGTGCTTTTCATCTTCCTTGGTTCCTTGAAGTTCTATTTCTGTTTTTCTTGTTTCTGACCACTCTGCAGATGTTGGCTTCTCATATGCTGGACCTCCATTTAGCTTTTCTTCGTCTTGCTCCTTTTGTAATTCTCTCTCTTCTTTTTTTGTTTCAAACAGTTCTGCTGCTTCTAGCACTTCATCGGCTGTCTTCACTTCTGGTTTCTCACGTTTTATCTCTCTGTATTTTTCAGTATGTACATCTTCGTATTCCTTTTTTGATTCAGTCTGCTGTTTAGTTTCCTGCACCTGATCAGGTTCCTTGACTCGTGACTTCTTTTGGTTTTGCTCTTCTTCTTCTTTTTCTGGATGGAACTGTTGAGCTGTTCCCTTCACCTTTGGCGGTTCGCTGTTCTCCGGTTCTGTTACATCAAGTGTCTTACATTTCTGCTGAACTTCGACAAAATGACTGGGTTCTCTTGGTTTTGGTAATTCCATTGCTGCATGCTCCACATCCATTGATTTCATTGTAGGTATTTTCTGTTCTTCATGTATTATTTGCTCCTGTTTTTTCTCAGGACATTGTTCAGGTGTCTCATGCGGCTTGTCTATCCTAGGGATCTTGTGTTCTTGCGCTTGTTTTTTGGATGGATTGAACTCTATGTTTTGTTCTTCTGATCCGCTATATTCTGCAATTCTTGGTGCCTCAGCTTCTGTCCTTTCCGTTGGCTTCTTAAATCCGGTAGGCGCAAAACAAACTTTCTCTGAAGCATTAATATCATCTTCCATGGCTGTCATTTTGACTTCATTTTGCATTGGCCTCTTCACCTTGGGTGTTATATGTTCTCGAGCTGCTTCATCTTCTTCTTCTTGATCCAACCTTTGTTCTGCCACTTGCATTATTTGCGAGTACTCGGATTCAGGATGCTGAGGAAGAGCAGCAATTTTGTTCTCCGCATCTGCTGCTCCTGTTTGTTGCTGTTCTTCTGCAGGTGAGTGTCGTATCAATTCTCCTGGCATGGGAGGCAAATGCGGTATATCTGCAGGTGCCTGTTGTTGCTTTACTTTAAGTGGCCTCGTCAGACCTTGCAGCTCAGACTCTCCATTCTTTTCTTCTGTCGGTTCTAGTGTTTGTCCTCGAACCAACTCTTTACAGACTTGTCGTTCCTCTTGAATTGGACGCTCTACAGTTTCTTCTTCTCCTATCCTGGAGCACTCATTCGTTAACAATTTCGGAATTGAAATGATGAGAATCTTCTCTTCTTCATCAAACCAAGCGTCAATACCATCCAAATCCACACTATCAGGAACAGGAAATGACTCATCAAAACATTCAATTGAGACCTCCCGAGTTATGGCTACTCTGCTCGTGATCACAGCCTCTCGGAAAGCAATGTGACCTCCTCCTCTGATAATAATCTGGCTATCCCCCTCGTTCATGGCTACCTCGATCTCATCTTTCGTGAAACCTGCACTTGGCTCCAATGCTTTCAAAAATCAGATAGAAAATGGAATGAACAAGAGAGAAGTATAAGATTCAGATGGAAAATGTTCTGGTGACCTGGTAGGTGAGCAGCGAGGATGAAGACAGCTTCAGTTTCAGTAGAAGCGAAGGTGAGATCTCCTGTATCTCTTGTTATTCTGACTCTTACTTCCAGCTCCATGCCCAGTGCTTCTGATTGCTGTTACTAATTTTTTAAGAGTTGGGCATTTGACTATTAACAAGAATGGATACTTTACTTCCAATTCAGGGTAGGAGAGATGCCCAGTGAGTGGAAAAGGAGGAATTAGATGTTATAAGGGTAAATAAATATTATTTGTTGCGTTCTTTTATTTCATTTTTAAATATAAGGAGTTTAGCTTACCCAACAAATTCCTTACACATATTTTGTATTTAAATTACTTGAAACTAACACAAAAAATTGAATATCTATATGTATATATGTTACACTCCTGCAGTCAAACGACCTCTTAATTATTGCTTCATGGTCAGATAAGTAAATGAAGTATGGGCAGAAGAGCTTGAACAATTCAGATAAGTAATTTTTTTAGCTCGATATTGACCTCGGTACTGGTCGGTACCGAGCTCAGTACTACTCGGCACTGGATGACATGGATGCATATGATTTGTCTATGGATGATCCGCATAGAATAATCTTTCCATTCCTAGGCCCTCCTCTTCTCTCTTAAAAAATATCATCAATGATAATGACTGGGACTTGGAATCTATTGCTAGCATGGCACTTGATGGAAGCATTGCGCCTGGTAACATGATTTATTGGGACTCGAACTCTTATTTTCATGGATGGGACAAAGGATCCTTCATTAAAATCTTTTTTATTGGGTAGAAAATTGGGTCTTTCTATAGTACTCTGCACAATGTTCCTTTGTAATAACGAAAACTTCGTTTCACATTTTCTTCATTAGATTGTCTTGCAATGATGATTTTTTTTAGTACGTAATATTTATGTGCATTCCAATTGTATTTTTTGTAATAAAAACTGGAGATAAAATTTAAAAGGCCTGGCTATCAGTACGCTTATAGCTTCTTCTTCCTCCTTACTGAAGCCAAAACTCTTAACAAATGTTGATTTTCGTTTCTGATATTGATGGAGTTCTGCCTCCTGGCCCGCACTTTACTCACCGTTATTTAGCTTGGTTGATGGACGAGTACGGTTCGGTACCCTCTCGCCTATCAATGATCAACTTGTGTTTGATTCTTCTTGAGCGACAGCGCTTCTTAAGTGGGGCTTAATCAAGTGCGGGTTAGAAGGTTTTTGGGGTGGGTGCCTCTTCTAAGTCAGCCAAAGATTAGTCATGTCGTCAAAAACCCTTTCGAGGGTGACAACATATGGATATCACGTTCCCAAAAAAAACAAGAGGAAATTTGATGGCTCGTGTGCGATGAAACACAGGACCTTTGTCTGTAAGAATCATAGGGAAATTCAACGTCTTATTCCTTGATTTTGTCAATTTGTTTTCTAATCTTGTTCTACTTCTCCAGTTTTAAGTTATTAATGGAGTTCTATTTTTTGGCTTTTTGGCTAGGTTGGGTGAATTTTTGGCTATCTCTTTTGTAATTTTTTTTTAATAACCCATTTTTTTATCTTCTTTATGAAGCATCGCTATTATTTCGCTACTGGACAATGATAAGAAATATTCCTCTCTTTCTTAGCTTTCCTCTACTGGCAGCCGTTGATTGGAATTTTTCTTTTTTACAGAAAACTTTGCGGGCCTACTCTGAGGCATTTGCAGCTCCTTGTTCTTCTTTTTATACTTAGATTTTTTTTTTTTTTTTTTTCGATGCAACCTTTTCATTTATATTTTTCTGATTTTTTTTTATTCTCCTTATCTAATATATGTACATGAAGAATAATCGGCTGCTGAAGATTAGGAATCATATAAAACCTGTCTGAATAAGCTTTGTATAGGGCTGCAAACGAACCGAGCTGAGCCGAGTATGTGAGTGTTCATTTAATATCAGCTTGTTCATGTTTGTTCGAGCTTTAGCATTTGTGTTCATGTTTGGTTCATTTAAATTAAGGAGTGTTCATGTTCGGTTCATGTTCAGTTCATGTTCGTTCGTTTAGTGTTTATCGAGCTTGTTTGCGAACATATGTAATGATTTTTTTTAACCATCAAACAAACACGTTCATGAACATAACTATGAACAATGTCTATGTAACAAAGATAATGGTTATTTATATTTATTAATTCTATAGTCAAATATTAATTATTTTTATTGAGCTTATTCACGAGTTCAAAATTGAACACGAATCGAGCTTTTATCGAGCTTAATGTCGAGCTTGTTCACGAACTTCAAATGATGTTGTTTGCGAACATAAATGAGCCGAACGCATTAGTGTTCAAGTTTGTTTATTTAAGAATCGAGTATTTAAAATATTGTTCAAGTTTGTTTGTTTAGTTAATTAAACGATCGCAAACGAGCTTTAATCGAATGGAACAACGAGTAGCTCGTCGAACGTTTGGTTCGCTTGCAGCCCTAGCTTTGTACAACACATCTTGGCCTTAGTTTACCTTAAATTTCTTAGAATTTTGTCGGCCTCGGCATCAAAATATGTTTGATGCCTAGATGAGGGTGTAACATAGTCAAGTTAGCTCGGACTTAATGCGATAAATGGCTTTTGAACTTAGATTGATGACCTAATTAGCTAAATTTTTGTTTAAGACTCGTCTTATTAACTTGTGGGCCAACTTATTTAAAAAATGTTAATATTAATTAAAATTTAAGTGGTTAAGTATAAAATTATCAAAAATATTTTAAAAGCATCTCTTTTTATATTAAGTGATTTTTTTAATATCGCACATATATTTTCATATATGTTTTATCATTTTATTGCAATAAATAATCGAATCAAAATGATATTTTTCTCTTTCATAGAATTGAGCTTGTGCTTAAGCTCTAATTTGATTAATTAATCAAACTCAATCTCAAATTTAAGATTTCATTTGGGGAGACTTTCTTACTCTTTTAAAATATTTTTTTTATAAAAATTTGAATTTTTTTAACTAAAAAGATATTTTAAGAAACAATAAGAAAGTCATCCCAAATAAAGTGTAAGGGCATCTTCAACTGTAAAATTCACTTTTCACTCCAAAATATAATAAAACTTTAAAATGTAGTAATTCATCTCTAATAAAAACTCATTTTGTCCGCTTCTTCATCTTGTTGTCAAAGATAACCATCTCTCCTCTGTCACAAGCTTTTTTTGACCAATCCCGAACACACAGAAAAGAATAGCGGTCGAAAATGTGTGCGGTTGGATTCTTTGACGGACGGCAATTGAATGTATGTCGTTCGATTGCGAATGGTCTAAGTTAGATCCTACTTCAACTCGGCTCAACTTATCCACAGCACTAGATTAGATGCTCTAATAAGCTTTGTAGGCCCTAGTGTTGGTGCTTGCTACTGTTGCAGCTTGTTTGGTACAACTGTTTCTTTAAAAGTAAGTAAAAAGTTGTCTGAAATTTTGTCATAAAAAGTTGTTGATATGCTTGAAAGATTTGTGGTTAAGCTACTATTCACACCCAAGTAGTTATTTTTACTTATTTAATTACAACATTTTATAAGTTCTGTATAACAAAAAAAAAAATACTCACAAAATAAAAAAATATCATAAAATTTACATTAAATTAAGACCCAAAAATTCAGCTGATAAAAAAAAAATCCCAACATATTCCTTTTCAAAGTAGAAAAATCTGATAAGGATCATCCAACTGAACTTTTATTTGGTCGGGTCACAGGACGTAGCTCTACGTTTGGCCGCCAGTATAATCGCGCCATGCATTCTCACTATTTACCGCGTGCCCCGACAATCCGACCCGGAACAGACCCAGGATGGCCGGGTATTTCTCGATTTTGCTATGTATTGATCGGTATCGTTAGGTTTTGGTCAATTTTGCTCGGCAATAACCAATACCGAGCAAATACCGAGTTTTTCCTAGGAAAAATTCGGTACAACTCGGTATTGCTCGGTATTACTCGGTATTGGTCTTCACAGAGCTGTATTTCTCGTTATTGCCAAGCAATACCTAGCAATACCGAGCAATATCGAGCAAATACCGAGTAAAACCTCGCAATACGCGAACATAGCATTCCCGGGTTCCGGTCCGGGTCAAGTCGTCGGGCCGCCCGGTAAAGAGTAAGAGCACGTGGCGACATGTTATTGATGGCCGAATTTAGCACCACGTCCGGTCAGAGAACGTAGTAATTGTTCCATGCAACTTGCCTCAAAATGATATAATACACCAATCCTGACAAACTCTTGTTCATTGTATTTGAGAAACACCAATGAAATGATACATTGTATCTCTATAAGGATTTAATAGGCCTCCTTGCTAAGGAATTCTAGAATCTACTTGAAAAGTTTTCAAGGTATACTAAGAAAATATAAATATTAAATATAATATTTTCAAATGTTCATATAATATTGTGTTAATATCACATATAGATAATCATGATATTTTGAGTTGGTGAAGCACATTAATTAAGGTGGGCAACCTATTTTTCAATAAGGACACATGCATATCCATGTATGTCATAAATGACAATAACAGAACCTTATATTAAGAGAGGAGATGAGAATTTTGAAAAAAAACATATGAAAAGTATTAAGGAATGAATTACATACTTAGAAGTATAGCATATAACTAGAATTAATAGCAATGTTTTTAGTTGTTCTCTTAAATATAAGATTATGAATGTTAATAAATGAGTCAATCTACCAACCCAGTTTGAAATTAACCCGAAAATTTCAGTTTTGGGTTGACCATTTTAATAAATGGATTGGCTTCTGATTGCGCATTCTAACATGTTTATTAAACGAGTCAAGTTTGATTTCTGTTGGGCTCGCAAACCCGATCTTGATCTGAAAAATGATTTGTTTAATATTTTTTCTTAATTTTTTTTTTTTTGTACAGTGTTGTTATTTTTTATCAAGTATCATAAAATCTATAGTTAATAAGTTATAAAAATATGTTTTTGGAGGTTATCGCGTAGGGTTCAAGTTTCTAGTGGGTCGAGTTCGGGTTCACCTTTTTGACTTGTTTATAAACAGGTTAGTTCGGATTGATAAGCTCCAGGTCAGACCCGAATCTAACCCTTTGACCCGTTTTGACACCTTTATATAGAATCAATTGATGTTTTGAACAATCATATGATACTAAATAATTGGCATTAGTGAAGGAATGAATAATATTTGATTTGCATAATATCAATATAACAAATAATAAAATATATATTATAACTAAAAACAGGATATTAACATCAGAAAAATTCTCACCTTTATAATGATACATCTAAATGAAAAAAAGGAAGAAAAAATTTGTTGATATTTTTAATAAAATATTTAACTTAAAGTCCTTTTCAAGATATTATATATTAATATTTTCTGAATGAATCAGCACATCAAGATCGCATAAGATTAAAGTCTCATATGAGACAGTTTTCTTACTTAAAAATATCTTGAATATTATTCAGCCAAATGATTTAGAAGCAACAAAGAAAATTATAATAAAAATAAATTATGGGAATATTCTTGAATGATTAGAACGATTATAGGACAGATTTTACGGTCAAATCAATCATGTTTTAGAATTAATAAACACATCTTCCGCTCACCCTTGTTTTCGAATTTTATAATAAGAAAAATAGTAATGCAATGCCTAAACATTATGGGGTTACATGAGTGCAAAATATTTTAAATATAAAGTTTTTAAAAATATTGATATTTAATTTGAAGTAAAATAAATATATTGTAAAATTTGACAAAATTTTATAAAGAAGCAAGTTAATAAGTGGAATTATTAATTAGAATGAGCATTGAATTTCAAAAATTTAAGGAGCAAATGAGATGAATAGTTTGACACATTTAGAATGCGACAAATGATTTGGCGAGTTCTGAATAAACCAAATCATTTGATGCATTCAGATCACTTTGAGAGAAAGAGATAGATTTCTTTAAGGGAAAATTCTATAAGATGGTGGTGAGACCTGCAATGCTTTATGGTGCCGAATGTTGGACATTAAAAGAGAAGCATAATACTAAGTTAAGTGTGGCAGAGATGAGGATGCTCAGGTGGATGAGTGGCTTTACCCTTAGAGATAGGATACGAAATGAGCATATATGTGAAAAGGTTGGAGTAGCTCCAGTAGAAGATAAGATTAGAGAGAGTCATCTTAGATGGTTTGGTCACATAAAACGGCGGCCTTCCGATGACCTGGTTAGTAGAGTATAAGTATTAGATTTGACTTATGTTAAGAAAGGTAGGGGTAGACCTAAAAAGACTTGGTTAGAAAATATTAGGAATGACCTTTCTTTATTAGATTTAAATGAGAATTTGACTTTTAATAGATCACAACGGAGAAAAAGGATTCATGTAGCCGATCCTATGTAATGGGATAGAGGCTTGATGTTGTTGTTGTTGTTAGATGATTTCCAAACACACAATACATTTATGATATCACTGACTTCATTGGAGTTTATGGTTCCAATCATATTTATATACATTTATATCAATAAAATTCATGAATTGCCATTGCATATGAATATATTTATATTCAATTGATTTGGAATCATTATACTTGAAATCTAATTTAAACTTAGCTAGAGTAATCCTTATGATGCACAAATAGATCTTTCTCGATCATCATCGTATCCTGAGAGATAAACGGTCGTGATATCCGTAAGTATCGACAAATGAAATGAATCTATTTTAGTCATAAGTACAACATAGAATACATGCTTTGATTTCCAAAGTTAAATTTTCATTTATAAAAATATATATTTTTATTATCATTAACATCACAAAATTATTTCATTTCCTTACTTTATTTTCATGTAATATTTTCAACATTTAGCAATAATGATTCCTCATTTTTTTGGGGCTTTTGAGTGAATTAAGTCAAACTCATATACGAATCACATCTGCAAACTTTAAACTCAAAATCTCTTAGGCTTTATTAGGGATAGCTTTCTTACTGTTTTATGAAACAGTTTTCTAGTAAAAAATTTTAAATTCAGAACAGTTTTGTACTAAAAAATGATTCATAAAATAGTAAGGAAACTATCCCAAAATAAGCCTTAGGCTTCATATGGGACAGCTTTCTTACTGCTTCTTAAATCAACTTTTTAGTGCAACAAATAAAATTTTTATAATAGAAAACTATTTTAAAAAGCAATTAAAAAGCCGTCTCAAACAAATCCTTAGGCTAAGACTTCGTTTGGGACGACTTTCTTTCTGTTTCTTAAAGCAGATTTCATGTATAATTTTTATACTAGAAAGCTATTTTAAAAAACATTAAAAAACCGTCTCAAACAAAGCCTTAGGCTAAGACTTTGTTTGGGACGATTTTCTTTCCGTTTCTTAAAGCATATTTCAAATATACAAATTAAAGAAACAGTAAGAAAATTATCCCAAATAAAATCTTAGTTAATAATCCGAACTTATGGCCAGCAGATCAATATGAGCTGCTTCCTTTGATATTTTGGGATACCATTGAAGCTATATCTGTTACAAACACTTGCAACTTATTCACACCAATCAATTATTTTACCAAGTTCATAGTACTACTGTTTATAATATTGCACAATGTGGTCATTCTGACAATGCATGTCGTCATACTTTTGTTTGTCTTTGATCTCCATGTGTAGGCATGCTATTGCAATTCCCTCTATGTAATAAACGTTTCTTTGATTGAATTGTTCATATTAATATATTTATTTCATTTCTCCCCCTTCCCACTAACAATCTGCAAAAATATTCAAAATTATTTTATGTTTTGAAAATTTTCTTTTGCAATGGAATCCTCTCCTATTTTCTTTTGCAAAATTTTTATATGCATACGAGAAATAATCATAAACTGAGAAGTAAACATCAGACATGATTGGTTTAAATCCCTGTCTTAGTTCATCAAATAATTTAAGGATATCAACATCATATGTTTATTTATTTATTAAAAATTTTATGAGGGAATATTCCCACTTATTATGTGAATCTCAATAAATTATTTCAAGCTAGTAGGTGAGAAATAGAGAATGTTATAATTATTTGATAGAAGAGAGAGATTATTGCGTAAGCATTAAGCATAATATTAATGTAGAAAGGAAAAACACTCAATGAAACAAACAAGAAAAGAAAAGAGTGAAAATAGACGCCAGTTGGATTTAATGTGAAAAAATATGAAATCGGGAAAAAAAATGACAGAGCCACACACACCATGAAATTCACAATAAAAGTTGAGATAAATTGTGCAAATCTCTCTCCTCACCCTCTCTATTTCGTATGTTTTTACTTCATACTTCATTATACCC
This sequence comes from Dendrobium catenatum, assembly GCF_001605985.2. Lineage (NCBI taxonomy): Eukaryota > Viridiplantae > Streptophyta > Magnoliopsida > Asparagales > Orchidaceae > Dendrobium > Dendrobium catenatum. The sequence continues at coordinate 759,618 of NW_021319579.1, forward strand.
TCAAAATGGACAAAGAGATATATGCATGCTTTCAACGCACTAAAGGATATAAACCCTTAAGTGAAACATAAAAATCAAGGAAAAAAAAAATTTGCCCGTTTGGACTCCTAGTGTTGCAGTGTTGTACTCTCTGTTTTTTAAGTCCACCTTGTAGCGTCGTGGTGTTGCAACTTATAATGCTGCAACGATATGCTCTCTGTCTCCAATCTTCTCACCCTCTCTATTTTGTCTCTTTTCACTGCATATTTCTTTTTACCCTCAAAATAGGCAAAGAGACTCATGCTTTCAATGCACTAAAGGATGTAAACCCTTAAGTGAAGCATAAAAACAGAGAAAAAACACTGCCCATCTTGACGCGTAACACCACGGTGGTGTATTCTCTGTTTTTTAAGTCCACCTTGTAGCGTCGCGGTGTTGCAGCTTATAGTGCTGCAACGGTATGCTCTCTGTCTCCAATCAGATATTGCAATACCGCAACACTACATTTGCAACACCTAGACAAGCTAGACTTACGGTATTAAAGTTCGAGATAGCAATACAATCCGATTTATCAATACAATCAAACTCCACACAAAAATAACAATATTACTAATTACATGTTTTGCATAATTATTAGGGTTTTTTTTGCTCTAATCATAATTTCTATTCCTGGATGACATTTTTTTAAATTGGAAAAGTGAAACAAAAATATATAAGAAATATATATATATATATATAATCAACTCCAAATAATAAAAAGAAGACTAATAAAAAAATAGTGAGATAAAAGATAGAAATGACAAATAAATAAGTAAAAAAAAAACTACCATATTTATTCATTCAAATTTAAATAAATATTTGATAAATTTGTGAATAATTATTGTCTAAGAGTGGAAAGGGATGATTCCAATGAGGAATAAGGGAAGAATCGAAGTTCCTTCAGCAACCTCCAATGGACAGTAGTGATGAATGCGATTTAAAGTAATTGAAAATTACAACTAGTTTCCAGAATATTTCATATTGTAAATATACTTTCATCACCTCCTTTTATTTATTTATTTATTTATTTATTCCCCCTTTCGGAGTCATCCCCACATAGTTTTGAAAAGAAAATGGATTTTTTTATTAGAACAAAAACCTGATATAATATAATGCCATATTCTCTCTCCCTCTCTTAGAAAATGATAGTATTGTTTTCCATGGAGCCTTTGGTGCAACGGTTACTCGACAAGGGTTGTGAAATTGAAATTTTGCAAAATTTAAAAAATTAGAGAGATTAGGCTTCGTCTGGAATGACTTTCTTATTATTTTTTAAAATAGCTTTTTAGTACAATAATTCTAATTTTCTACTAGAAAGTTACTTTGAGTAAGAAAGCCATTCCGTAAAATGCAGCCTAGCTAAGGGCAAATTATTACGTCCGGCGTCCGGATTCGTCCGGACATCAATCCAGACGCGCCACATCACCAAAATACACTGGGTCCTAGTGTATTTGGATGACGTGGCACGTCCGTATTGGATGTCCGGAAGTCCGGTAACCGGACGTAATAATTCGCCCTAGCTAAGGCTCCGTCTGGCGTCTGGGATTTTTTTTTTTTTTTTGAATACTTTTTAGCACAAATTTTTTTTTCTAAAAAAGTTAAATTGGAAAGCAATAAATAAACTATCTCAAATGTTCGGCTTCGTTTGGGACAGCTTTCTTTCTGCTTCTTAAAGTAGATTTTTAGTACAAAAATTATTAAAAAGTTATTTTAAAAAGCAGTAAGAAAGCCGTCCCAAACCAAGTCAGAAATCTAAAATAATACAGCTTTGTTTGGACCGTACGTGCATATCCAATAGGCTTATAATAGACAGATTCCACAATGAAGCAATGCTTGGGTCAACTTTGGTGGGTGCTTCGTTTTATATCTTACAAGTTAATTAAGCAATTGTCACATTTTATTTTAAATGTGATTACAGATGGATAAGGCTTCATTTTTTTTTTAATGAATGCTGACTAAGGCTTTGTATGGAATATTTTTGCCTCTTTTTTTTTTCTATTTTAAAAAAAAAAAAATTTATTAGAAAACTGATTTAGAAAGCAACAAAAAAAAAATATCCCAAATAAAATTATTTGGGTCAACTTTCTTGCGGCTTGCTAAAACATTTTTTTAGTAAAAAGAAATTTGTATTAAAAATTGCTTTAGAAAGCAAAAAAAAAATCCCAAACAAAGCTAAAGTCTAAGTCATTTGATTTGCATTAAAGCCACAAATCAATATCCTTTGATTTGCACATCTCAAAGGATAACTTTAGCTTTGTTTAACTTATTTAGCTCTATGTGAAGTTATCCTAAAGCTAAGGTACTAAGTGAAGTTAGCTTTAGGGTAACATAGGTTAATAAAATTAATCCCTAGTTAACTCTGTCCTAAAGCTCAAGTCAAGTCAAAACTAGCTTAATTAGCTAAATCTTTGAATCAATGTAGGATGATTCCTAGAGCTTAGATAAGCTAATCTCACTTCTTAGGACCCACTTAGCCCACTTAGGTCAACCTAGTAAACCATAGTATAATAAACAAAAAAGGTTACAACTAGGTTAAATGGGGTGATTAAATTTTACTTAAGGTAACTTAGGCTATCCAATTACAATCCTTAGAAGTCTTAGAGCCTCAAGAACCTTCTAGACTCACTACCCACCTAGCTAAATTATTAAGATCTTACTAAAACCCTACACTTAAAAAAGCTAAAGATGAGTTTATTTCAATCCCAAAGTCAAATTGAACTAATTAAACTATTATTTCGATAAGGACATATAATAATAGCTCCATCCAACCATCTAAGACTATGGAACACATCTCTAGGCACCTCTATCTAATTACTAAGTTAAGAGAGAGAGAGAGATAGAGAGAGAGAGAGAGGAAAATTGATAAAAAAAATAATTCCAAGCATACACTTGAACATCTAACTATAATATTTTATACACAAGCTATTTTAGCTCATAGAAGAAGAATCAAACAAGGGGCTAATCATTGTTGAGGCTTATACTTCTTTAGTCAATCAAAAATAAGATCTTTCCATCATTTAGGACCATACCATTTAAAATTTCTTAGGCTTATTTTAGAACTCTTAGGCTAGTTTAATCTAACTTACAAGGTTTCCATAAGCCAAGGCAAGCCTTCTATTCCTTTTAGGTTTGAAATTTTTGCTTTCATTAAAAGAAAAAATAGCTTCTCATTCACCACCATAAATATCAATGAGCCACTTTGGAAATGACCAAACCTTATAGTTAGATAATTCTTATCATATCTTTTCTAACTAAGGAGACTACGTGTTATGATGACACAAAATGATGAACAACTATAGAATTTTAACCTTAGTTTCCTTCCTCCTTCTTAGATTAGTCCTCCCTTTCCCTTATGTCAGAGCCTTTCCCTTAAGTTAGAATTCTTCTTTGGATAGTTTCTCTTACTTAGGTTTGACATTCTTTCTTTCATATTTTTATCACTACAGGAAAACAGCTCATTTCCGACAGATTTTCCGGCGGAAATAAATTCGTCGCAAATTCCGGCGGCATTCCGACGGATTTTTTTCACCGAATTTCCGACATAATTTTTGATTGATTTTCCGACGGATTTTTTTCAAAGTCATTTCCGGCGGATTTTCCGGTGGATTTCCGACGGAATAAAAATTAATTATTTTTATTTTAAAATATAGCTTAAATTATTGAATTAATTAAGTTAATTAATTTTTATTTTTTTTTATTTCTGCCGGTATCAATTAAGTTATTGAATTTTTTAATTTTAATTTTTTTAATTTTTTATTTTTATTTTTAAATTTAAGTTAATTATTGAATTAATTAAGTTAATATTTTTTATTTCTGCCGGTAACAATTTTAAGTTAATTATTTTAAAATTAAATATTTTTTATTTTAATTTAATTAATTTTTAAGTTTTTTGTTAAATTTATTTTGAGGACATTCAACCTTTTCCTAAGGTTAGTCATCCAATTCATAGGTTTAGATGTCTCCTTATTTAAATTTAGCAAGTCATTCCCTGTTTTAGTCATCATATTCCTTAAGCTAGATTTCTCTCCCTAGAATCAGTCTTTGCTTTTCTAGATTTGACTACCTTCTTTAGAATTAATTTCTCTTATTTTCTTTGGTTTAATCACCCTTCCTTTCACTATTATCATCTACGGTCATTTTTCATTATCCTACTCTTTTTGGTAGCCTTTCGGGTTATAGAGCTCCCATTCCCTAATAACTTTTATAAATTACAATTTTGGGCTTTCTTGATGTATAAATTTGTTTAATATTTTGGAATATAAGTCTCATTATCATTGAAGTTTCCTTCCTTAGATTTTTTTCATCCTAATCATATGATTGTGCTTGCAGCTTATTTGATTATGCCTTAATGCTCATTCACTCTAACTTATTTTTTATGTTAAGTCTAATGACTTTTTTAATAAGAGATCAATCACATTGTAATAAATGCAAATGAAACACAAGTAAGGTTCTCTAATTATTAGTTTTTTTGGGTACCACCCAAGATGTAGTTAATTTAAGAATAATATTTTAAAAACTTTAAATCCCTAAAAATTTCAAATGAAATATGAGAATAGTTACTATAACCAAATGTCTGACTTACCCAACACTAGCATCATCACTTTATAAAGTGTATTAATCTAAAACTATATGTCTATAAGAATTTATTAATGTTATCATATTGATCCAACAACAACCCAATTTCTCTACTCACCTCCCATATCAAATAGAAAAAAATTCAAACCTAAACTAATATGTCAAATTCACAAGGGAGGGGTTCTCTCTATCTTTTGAGTCTTCCTTGTGTTTTTATAATACCCTACTTCAATAGTGCACATTTCTATTGCACTATGTCACCTTACGAATTTGGCAACTAGGCTAGAGATGATATCGATCACTATTCATCTTTAAGATATCGCCCCAGTTGGGTAATTATATTTCATCTCAGTAGATATAGATTTTCGCTGGTGGTATTTCTCATTTATCTTTCATGTAATAATATTGTTAATCCAATTATGATGGAGACTGAGGCACCTTGCCGATTGGTCCACCAAAATATTGCATATTTGTTAAGCTTCATTTTGACTTTTAACTCCCTACGAAAGAAAACCTTTCGATGTGGCAATTGACCTTCAACCTTGACCTTACATATCACATGCCTATTTATGTGCCTTGTAATTTTGTTCCTTAATTTAAGTTCGTATAAAAACTCAAGTAGTCAAGTTGATAACCAGCTCTTCTCCCCGATGATATTCATGTTGATATCAAATATAAAATAGACCGAGCTCAAACATTTTAGACTAAGGCTTTATTTGGGATGACTTTTTTATTGCTTTATAAAGCAATTTTTTAGTATAAAAATTTTTAAACTATGAAATTTTGTACTAAAAGTTGATTCATACAACATTAAAAAAGCCATCCCAGACAAAGCCTACCTAAATATAATTTCATGTTGACCAAATTCCCAATAAGGCTAAAGTCTCTTCATTTATGACTCTATGACCATGTTATATAATTCTTTGAATATTAGTGACTTGGATAGATCCCTTAGCTAGGACCGAGTGTAGAAAAAAATATTGATATGTTCAAAAATTATATTAAAATTAAACCAAAAAAAATGAAAATAAAAGTCTTACATAATTCATGCAAAAATTTTAAGCCAGCTAGTTTTATTTTAATTTCTTGCTCTATTTTTATCTTGTTAACAAACGGATAAATTTATATTAATTAATAATAGTAAATTAATCTTAAATTTTATACAATAATTTTACATACAAATGCACATGAAACTAATATATTTTTGCTTTTTTTTTAAGGTTCTTGATTACTAAAATTTATCTTAGGTATGCATGCAATATTAGTTCTATAAAAAAATTAATTTAATTTTTATTTAAATAATTAAATTATGCATTAATTTGAATGAGAACTTATTAAAACCTATAATTCATTTTACTCCCTTTTTAGACTCACAAATTATTATTTCATATATTGTACAAACTTTAAATTGAGTAGAAAATATGATAAAATCTTAATTTTCAAATAAAAATTATTTTTAACTAATTATCATTTACATTAACTCTTCTCAAATTTCACAAATAAAATAAAATTTATGAATTTATTTCATTAATAAATTACTGTCAAACTTTTTTTAAAAATTTAAATATGAAAGGAAAATAATATAAATTTAACTCTTTTGCTTTTTAGCTAAATCATAATAGAATATAAATTCAGAGTATTATAAGGAGGACCTTCATGTGATAGTTTTCTATTATGTAATCTTGAACTTCTTACTTCCCGATTGCATGGTCCCTTACAAGTTGGAGTTGCTAAAGAGTTCTGTTGCGGGCTAGAATATACGCGGCGATAGAGTTATAATTCTACGTCTTAGCATTGCACGGATATCCAGCTCGCACACAAAGAACACAATATTTTTTATGTGGAAAACCCGGAAAGGGAAAAAACCATGCTTGATCGAGACTATTTTTGGTGACGTATCAAGTTCTAATTATTATACTATGATGCCAACAATAAGATAAGGTATTTGGCTTGATTATTTGTATCTTTGAAGTTTATTTAAAGAGAAAATTTTATTTTGGGGCCTTACAAACTTCAAAGCACAGTTGAAAATTTTTTTTTTCCTGTGAAGCATAATTGAGTTAAGTTATGCTACATTAGATGAGCTAGTTATTAGAGGTTGATTCAAGTGTAATAACTAGTTTATCTAATGTAACATAACTCAACTCAACTTTATTATGTATCTTATTAAGGTAATGAAATAGATGTTATTTTCTCTTGCACGAAATTATGGTCGAAAGATAATTATTTAGGCATCATTTGGGACAGCATTCATGCTGCATTTTAAAACGGCTTTCTAGTACAAAATTTCAAATTCAAAAAATTTTTATACTAAAAAGTTGTTTTAAAAAGCAATAAGAAAGCCCCCCAAATAAAGCCTTAGTTTATAACTAAGAGGAGGTTCATATTGACATCCAGAAAGTAGTTACACCTCATAATTTTCTCAAAATTGTGATATCTTTAAACTCCAATTCATTTTCAATAAATAAATATTAATATAAAGAAATTAGGGGAAAATTTATATATCTCCCATAAATTCAGATGACCAAGCATTGATCTTGACACAATTCTTAGATCTAAGAATTTAAATGAGAACTTCTAAGGTGCTCAAATGATTATTGAAAAGTTGGGGGAGAACTATTTGGATTTTAATGAAAATAATCAAATGTTAGAAACATGCTATAATTTCACACATGAAAGATTTTTTTTTTCAATATATGTATAATTAATAAATATAAATTAAATATTATAAAACTTATTCCGATCCAAATTTGAGCCAATCAGATGTCTTTTACGGCTATTCGAAGATAGAACGGAGAGAGACGCCACCCTTGCCCACGTTTTGAGGGTGAAACGCGCAACGACGAAAAGTCCGCAGAAGGTTCTGTTATAATATAATAAAACTAAAAGGGAGGGATCAAACCGAAAAAACGCACCCCAGAAACCGCAATAAGGAAAGCCTTAAAAAAAAATATTAAAATTATATACGCAACCCGCTGTATCCCACCTTCCCTATTCTCTTCAGCTCTATTCTCCGCCTTCTGAGCAGAAGATACTGAGAACATAGAACACCAAAAATACCTAGAAAGTGAAACGGCGTGCTTCGCTTTGATCCGGACTTCGCCTTCTTTGCAGAGAATTTTCTGAAGGTTTTCGCTATCCGGCAAGCTCCAGGTGGGTGGGGGTAATTGGCCCTCTTCTTTGGTTACGGCGGATTTGGTTGTTGTTCTGATGAAATCGATAGAGGCGTATCGGCGGATTCTTTGGATCTAAGGTTACGGAAGAGGGATAGGAGGAAGCGTCGATGGATCCAGAGGATCTTAGGTCAGTGCTGAGAACCACAGGCGTGGATCTATGGACACTGATCGAGACGGCGATCGCTGTTGCCGCCGCGGAGCACGGGAGGGAGCTGAAGGAGCGTAGAGACGGGATCGTCGAGAGGCTCTATTCTCTGGCGGATGGACGTTGCCAGAACTGTGATGGGAAGATGGAGGTGTCGGGATTGAAGGGGAGCAGTAGCCCCGTGGGGAAACGCTGGCCGTTGAAGGGGAAAGAAGAAGAGGTAGATGAGCATGAGGAAGAGGATGAGGACGAAGGGAGGAATTATCGCTCTATGGATGATGAACAGACCAAGATTCTCGCCATCAAGGATTTCCTCGATGATCACGATCAGGTTTGGTTAATAGAACATTTCTTGTTATAGCTCATATCTGTTTTATGAGTTCCATTCGTTTATTGAGGAATTTCGTCGAACAGTCTGATGATTCTCTGGTTAGCCTGCTGCAAAATCTCGCCGACATGGATATCACCTTCAAAGCTCTCAAGGTTGCTGTTGTATAAATCAAAGAAATAGTTTAATCACTTTCCTTTTTGCCTCTTTTGAGATTTTTTTTTTTTTTTTGCCTGTTTCGAATCAGGAAACCGATATCGGCAGGCATGTGAACGGTCTGCGGAAGCATCCATCATCTGAAGTAAAAAGACTTGTAAAGCAGCTCGTCAGGTTAGGGTGTCAAATTGACCTCCATTCTTTCTCCGAAATTGAAATTCTGATCGGAACTAACTTATAATTCTATGCAGAAAGTGGAAGGAGACTGTGGACGAGTGGGTGAAATTGAATTCGGCAAACGATAACTCGTCCCCTGCAATCATAAGTGCGTTGTCGAACTCATTCAAATTAATGCTAACTTCTCTTTTTCTTCTCATTTCGTTTTCTAAAAATGAAAATTTTCGTTTAAATCCACTGCAGCTGATGGAGACTCTCCCCAGCAAATGCCAGCCAAGAACAACCAGAACGGCAATCAGGTTATCTCATCCTCCTGCAATTAATGCTAAGAGTATTTCAATTTTCATTTATTAACAGCGAATTGTCTAATTCAGACTCCGGATTCGACCTACTCACCCAATCCGCACGCTCAAAGTAAGTGCCGGTAAACTTGTGGAAATTTTGAAAGCGATTCTTTTACTTAGCAACTGTTACTGTTTTTCAGATGGCAGCTGGCAACCAGAGAGAAATAACATGGAATCAGTAGAAGCCAAGGCAAGGCCTCCTCCACGCAGAGAAGCTCCACCGAAGCCTATCAACTCAACTCCCCCTTCTGCTGCAATAGCTGTAAAGATTCTCTTTTTTTTTTTTCCTAAAAAGAATAAATTTTTACATGATTCTCCATTCAAATTGCTTGAAATCAAGTTCATTGTTGGCGAATAATGTAGAATCATTCTACATTTGTTGGTTGTAATTTTGGTCAATCAAAGTTTAACCACCAAAAATAAAAAATTGTTTTTGATATTTGATTAACAGAAAGCGAAGGAGAATGATAACTTTCTAGACCCGGATAGGTTGGCTTCAGCGAGGAAGAGGCTTCATGAAAACTACGAAGAAGTTAAAAATGGTATTTTTTTGTTGGTTTTTTATGAAGTAATACTTTTTTTTGTTATATTAACCTGCTTTTCTTCTTCTTTTTTGTTTGGTTTGAAGCGAGAAAGCAAAGGACGATTCAGGTTATGGATATTCATGAAATCCCCAAACCCAAAAATGCCTTCTTTGCGCGGAACAGGGGCGGGTTCCAGGCGAAGCACTGATGAACTGAGGTGAAGCCTGAGTAGCGCCACCGGGTAGTCTTCATTTTTATATCTCTGATCCAAAAATGGATTTTGAGACTGTAATTTTTTTGTTGTTGTTGTTGGAATATTTTTTTTTCGATTTTATGCTATATAGTAATTATCCTTAGTTGCTAGTTGATATTATCTAATGCATTTGTGAATTTCTGATTGCTGTGATAGGCGAAAGGTGGACCAATGGGAATTTGCCATGTTTTGCTGTTTTGATGAGTAGTCGGATCTAATACCAGAAAAAGGATAGATATCTTAATTAAATTTTTGACGAGGACAGTATTTTTAAAAAATTATTTTGAGATGAGTATGATATAATTTATTTATATATTATATTTAATTATTTATATTAAAATATATTTAAAATTTATTTCATTTTTGTCAGTATATCATAATATAAAATGTTCCCCTCAGAATGATTCTTAGAATTCTTTGGAGGGCTTTTAATTTGACTCGAATATTGAGAATTACACAGAATAGAACCAAAAAACAAAAGTGGGCTTGGATTGAATTTGAATTGACGGGATTTGAATTAGGTCAAGCCTGCTAGCTATGCGTGTATATATGCATGTATGCTGTGTTTTTTATTTTTATTTTTTAATATATGTATTAAAATCCCATGGAAAATGTCTATGCGTATAAAGCAAAATTATAAATCTTTAATGACTCAAAAGCTTGCTAAAATATAATATTTGTATCAAAATCTAAGAGACTCGGAATCAACATAATTATAAAAATTATACAAAAATAAATTTAAAACCTGCCAAATAACCTTCAATCAGTAGAGGTCCCAAAAAAACAACTAAGTCCAACAGAAGGTCAGGCACGAGCAACCTGCAAAGAAACATTGAGCAGAAAAGGCAGAGGAATCAAACCATGGCCCAACTCGAGGCTAAACAGCAACCCGATCAACAGCATCATAACCAGCCAACAATAACTTGTAGGAGAAAAGGAACAAACCCACGACAGCGAAGAAAAGAAAATATTAAAACCAAAAACTCAAAACCACCAACACCACAACAAACAACCTCAACAAGATACCAAACTGGAGCAACCCAACATAGCAAGAAAGAAAACCCCATAGCCCGGACAACCAAACCATGATAGGGACAAGCCACTCGAGTGCAGGAAATATAGCAGAGCCCAACAAAGGACACAACCGAACCAAAGAATTACTTCTTTTTAGCTTTATTTTTGTTTTTCCCGTACTATGCTTCCTACCACCAAGCCTGAAAGCATCATCATCGACACGAATCACCTTCAAATCATCCGTTGGCACAATCTTGTCATCCCCATTACCTCGGCTAGCCAAAGAAGAACAATCATCCCGCCATTCTTAATGATCCACACCATATTCCTTCAATTTTAAAGCTAAACGAGCATTCATATCATCCTTCGAGATAATATAGATAAGCACATCAATAACATCCTCGTAATTAACCACATTAGTGATAGGCATCACCCCTATGGCATCCATGGAAGAGTCACCAGAAAATATTACCAAATCATTAGAGGAAACATTTAAATCAACTCTATTAATATCACACAAAACCACATTGCCAACATCTAAATTATCTACACAAGGAGCATTATCTTTAAAATCATTCACAACTTCATTTGGGAGAACAACAAGTTGGTGATCACAATCAAGAGATAAAACCAGGCTACCACCCAAACCAGAACAATCCCCTTTCCCCAGAGGAGACCCACAATGAGAGTGGGTCAAGATAACCATCGGAACTAGCACATCATTGCCAACCATCTCATCACTGCTACGATCAATATTCACAGCATTAGAATCACCAACATGCATACTAGGAGAAGAGTTAAGGATGGCCAAAACAACATGCCTAATAGAATGCAAAGGCCCAGAATCCAAATTATCCACAGTTAATCCAGCATCAAAGATAGGAGGGAGCAAAGAGGTATTAGCTGTAGTTCCAGCAATAAGAGGTTAAGCAACAATATCATTCCTTCCTAAATTAACTTTCTGAGAAATCCTATCTAAATGGGGGGTGAAGAAATTGACAATTAGATTTAGTATGCCCCAAAGACTTGTAATGATCACAGAAGGGAGGAAATTCCTCCATAACAATCACTTGAACATTACCTAAAGTATATGGCCCTTTCCAAATAGCCTCACGATAATTTTTGGAGACATCCTAGCAACAGATGGTCAAGAACCAACGGTAGTGGCATTATCGGTTTTCAAAGGGCAACAAAAAATAGAACCCAGATTGTGAAGAATGCGTGGGGAAGCAGTAAGAATATTTTTAAGAAGCGGTAAGAAAGCGGTCCCAAAAGTAGCATAAGATTTCGTTTGTGATAGCTTTTTTATTGCTTTCTAAAATAGATTTTTAATACAAAAAATTTTATTGTATTAGAAATTTGCTTTTGAAAGCAATAAGAAAGTTGTTACAAACAAAGCCTAACTTTTGTTTGAATTGGTATTAAATTGAGCCTATTTATAACCAAATTTAGGTCAGATTTAGCCTGTGTAGCATCAACTCACAAGCATTAAACAACTGCAATTAGCTGGATTCTTCAATCTAACCAAAAATGATTACATAATATAGTCACTCACTACCTTGAACCCTTTTGTCGTGCTTATTGTCTTTTTTGGCTATGTTTGTTTATAATTTTTTTATTAAATAAGTATACTATTTAAATTGAAAAATGTAAAATGAAATTAATTTAAAATCTATCAGTTTAGTTATGCTCCATAAATCCTTTTTAAAATTAATAAAATGTCAAAAAGATAATAGAAATCAGTATGACCATCATTTAGTTGATTTAAATTAATAAAAAAGATAATAACTAAAGCTCCATAAATCGTTTTTAAAATTCTTCCTAATATAATAATTTTTATTTCCTAAGCTTCTAAATACCACCGGCTAAAGTACTCAAAAGGATGTTTGATTTGTGCCTAAAATTCATTTAATTGAATGATTTAAATAAAGAAATTATCTTTTCTCAATGATATAAATAATTTTCTTTATAAAAAAGTGCTAATTACATAAAATTTAGAAAATATATTCATCTCATAATATCTTTACTATATTTGTCATACTATAAGTGCAAAATTATTAATTATGAGAATTATTATATTGTCATATTAATATTATCATATATATCTAATATTTAATAGAGATATATATAGTATTTATGAATGAGATTTATCCCCACTATTAAAAACATGCTTCTTTATTATAATATTTTTATTACTTTCTTTTTTTATTCTTATGCATGTTTGTGATAGCGTTAGGATAAAAATCAAGTGAAGACTTAGCTTGTTATTATATTTTATAACAAAATTAGTGCATTTTAATCATTAAAAATTTAATAAATATTTAAATTGAACTTTTAAATTTATTATTGCATCAACCATAAATGGTTTATTTTTTAAAGGATTTTTATTTAATTGAAACTAAAAAAACTCAAATCAAAATAATGTAATTATAAGAATACAATTGGGTTAAAATATAATAGACCAAAAATTGTTCGAAACATATTTAAAAAATTTTAGATTAGCTTTGAGATGCGTGCAATGCTCTCAAAATAAATCTAAGAATTTAAACTTCATCATAACCAAATTCTGATGAAGATAACCTTTATAATTATATTTAGTTTGTGATATTGTACGTGCATTTTACTAATTGTAGCATGCACTTATGGATATTTTGTAATCTAAGATATAGTTTATTATCTTGATTAATAAATGATTTAAATTTTAATTAAATGGACAAAACTTGTCATGCTATTAAAAACCCAACTTAACATAATTCCATATCATTCAATACTTGTAATGATATTATTTTACAGCAAATATATATTTATAATAATAATCATAATATAACTATGATTATTTAATTTAATTTCATTATTTACCACCTTTAAAAATACCATTTTTATGAGGTCCCAAATCCTGGAGTTGAAAAAATAAAATATTACATTAAGTAGGGGTGTCAAAACCAAGTTTCGAGTCGGGTTCGAGTCGAACTCGGAACTAACCAAGGTTTAAACGATCGACCATAACCCGACCTGGTTATGTACGGGTCGGGAATTCGGACCCAGACCCAACCCGTCGTTTAGGCGGGTTGACCTGACCCAACATGATTGACCCGGACAGCGACGGCGGGATGGCGGTTGGCGGGCGCAGATGCTAGTGTGTGTGCGCGGGCAGCCTCAAGTGCAACAGGGGCGGCTACTGGCAGGTGTGGTTAGCGAGGTCAGCCACGGGCAGCTTCGGGCATAACGTGTGCTGGTGCTAACAGGCTCGGGTAGCCTTAGGCTGGTTCGGACAGCGAGTCGTTTTTTCAAAAGGGTTATCGAGTTGACCCGAAAACCCTGCAGGTCAACCAGAACCAAACCCATTTTTTCAAACGGATCAAAACTGGGAACCCAAATAGGACCCGTTTCAAAACCGTGTTGGGTCGGATTCAAGTTAGGTTTTCATGACGTGTCAAATATTGACACCCCTAAAATTAAGGCTTTGCTGGGACAGCTTCCATACTGCTTTAACTTTTTTAGTTGAAATCAGCTTTAAGAAGCAGTAAGAAAGCCGTCCCAAACGAAGCATAAGGCTTCATTTGTGATAACTTTCTTGCTGCTTTCTAAATCAGCTTTTTAAGTACAAAAATTTTTATTTCAAAAAACTTTTAGACTAAAAAGCTACTTCAAAAAATAATAAGAAAACAGTCCTAAATGAAACTTAAATGATCACCTTTAAAAATATCAAACAATTATAAAAAGCTGTTTGTTATCACCTTTAAAAATAGAGCACTAATACTAATCGCTTGGATTTAGCGCGTATCTCTTAATAAGGTGAAATATATAAAAGTAATTTTATAGTAGGAAATCGGAAGCCCATTTGGGCCATATCTTATGTGATTTATTAATGAGAGAAACTTTGAAGTTTTTTCGACAAAGACGTCTGGGCTACTAGTCTAAGAAGGCAACAAGGCCGTTGACCTCTTGGTCTTCTCAACAGTAGTGCTAATGCTTCAGGGCAGATAGCAAAGCTAGAGCATTAAAGTTGAAGCTCGAGGTGGCAGACATTCTTTAAATCCAGCTATCTAACATTATTATTAGATGTATTGAACATTTCTTCGTTGCGTTGAGCCGAGCTGTCTTTGAAGTTGACTCTTATGTGATTTATTAATGAGTTCGTAGTCGAGCATATCTTGTCATGATCTTAAATTTGAGTTTGAGTTTATATCATAGCTTTTATGATATACGAATTCGAGTTTGAGCTCGACCCAACTCAGCTTGTTAGCTCAAATTCAAGCATGACTTGGGTGAGGCAGGCTTGCACGTGAGCTCACGATTGCTAGTTTCATCGTCGGTGAGTGAGGGTGAGGCGAGTGCACAAGCACGACTGCATGCAAGGTAGATGCCGAGGCATGAGAGAGTAGCGCGATTGCGACCATGATCACCTGCATTGGAGCGGGTGCACAAGTTGTGGCTAGGGCGAGGGGTGTGGTCGAACAGTACTCGGGTCCAATCGGATTAAATTCAAGTTAGTTGGTTGACCCTGACCCGACTTAATTTCAAATGGGTCATAAATAGAACCCGAATTAGCCCCTATGATCCAGGCTCAGGTCAGGTCAACAATTGACACCCCTCAATGATGAATTATATATCTATTCGGTATATGGGAGCCTTAAGGAATAACAACTTAGTGAATCGGAGCAAGGGCATCTTGTTCTAAGGATATTCATATAGTATATGACAATATGAAAACACACAAAAACTAACTAGGTATCATCATGAGCATCTTGAAAATCTTCTACGTGGCTTATTGTAGAAATCTTTAGATATTCAATCTATATGCTAGAGGATATGAAGTAATTGGAAGTTGTATCGAGTAAGCATCTAGAAATCTTCATATATTAGTAATTGGAAGTTGTATTGGTCGTGATCAAGCGATGATAGTCACAGAACTGTAGCTAGTTGATAGAGGTCCATAGACTATATAGTGATCACATGATCATAGTTGGTGAAGTTAATTAAAAGACCATAGTTCCCCTCCTCTCCTATCCCATTGAGAGTGTTGGTGCATAATTATAAATTTTTCAAAGTGAAATACTCAAAATTTAGATTACTTCTTTAAACGGTGAATATTAATTTCCTTAATCATAGACTTTTTAAGCATTTAGGTGTCTCAATGATGCTAGAAT
Organism: Dendrobium catenatum; assembly: GCF_001605985.2. Lineage (NCBI taxonomy): Eukaryota > Viridiplantae > Streptophyta > Magnoliopsida > Asparagales > Orchidaceae > Dendrobium > Dendrobium catenatum. Next base: position 775,478 of record NW_021319579.1, read on the forward strand.
TAGACTAGTTTGAACTTTTAAATTCATCTCATCGAGATACTCAATTTGATTATAAGCATTTGAGATTTAGAGACCATTATGCTTGATCAGAGCTTAATCGGACATAGATAGGATTATGTTTTACTAATTTGGGTTCATATCATTGAGATGTTAAATTTGATTATAATTTTTTGAAAAGAAAATTTTCGATGGTTCTGAACTTAAATTTATAAATTTTCAATCCAACAATGCATCGAAATATCAATTTTCGGGTAAAAGAAAAATAAAAAATAAACATCAATCAGGTCTTTTTTTTTTTTTTTTGAGCCCTTTCACATAAAATAGTTATAATACATTCCTTATAAAATAGTTATCCACGAAGGCAGATCCGATACGCAGCTGGATGCAAATGCAAGACCCTCTCGCGACTTTTCCACAGGTACGTACGCGTCAACAGAGACTCGTGTTCCCCACTAGTCCACACTCTTGACCACCTTTCCTCTATATTTTAACTAATGCGGTGACTCTTTCGATCCATAGAACATATTTCCAACCTTCCAATAACCGGAGGTGAGCCTAATATAATCATAATTAGACGATAGAGATCATAGGACTGCATTCGAGTGATAATGGTTGGAAGAAAAATAATAAAGCTACAATGGTTGAAGGATCGTAATTGGGTGACGATAGGGGTGTTAATATTTCGATGACCCGAAAATCTGGCCCGAACCTGACACAAAAATTTTGGTTCGGGTTGACCTGAACCCTAACTGGGTCGGGTTTGGGTTGACCCAGAAACCCAAGAATGACCCATCTGACCGTGCTTGCCACGAGTTTGCCTATGCAAACGCTCGAGGTGCACCTGCCCCGCCTGCCCATATGCCCGTGTCCAGCTATCCCGCTTCGCGAATCGCAAGTGTCCGGCGTCAGGCATCCCGTTGTCCCGTGCCCTGCATCCCGCTTCGGGTCGTGTCAGGTTGACCCAAACCCAAAGCAGGTCGGGTTTGGGTCCGAAAACCTGACCCATTTTTAAAAATGGGTTAGGTTCGGGTTAAGACCCAAACCCGACCCGTGACCCAATTTTGACAACCCTAGGTGACGATGGCCCGAGAATTATAGTTGGGTGACAAAGGGCAAATGATAGTAGTTTGAAGACAGTGGTCCAAGAACCGTAGTCAAGCAACAGTGATTCAAAGAATGTAGTTAGACGAGGTAGTGCAAAGGATAGTAATGTGTGGGCAGCGATAGTCCAAAGGACTATATAAATAGTGGGCAACAAAAGTCGAAGGAATTCATTTGGTGGGCGATGGATGTCGGAAGAACCATAATTAGTTGACAGTGATTTGAGGATCATTATGGAGAGTCCACAATAGGGCGGTGGAGGTTTAAGTGCCATAATTGGGCAACAAAAGTTTGAGGAATGTCATCAATAGATTGAGGTTGAAGGGTGGTAATCGAGCAAGATGGTCTGAGCAGCTTAGTCAGGGGAGGAGGTCGAAGAATATAGTCAGCAAATGGTGGTTGGATGAATGTAGTCAACCAATGATGGAGGTCCAAAGATTCAAAGTCGAGCAATTGTGGTTGGAGGTCTATAACAAGGATGCCGAAGGACTGTAGTCAGACAATAGTCGTCGGATGACTCTAATCGATGGATGATAGAGGTCAGAATGACCATAATCAGACAATTGTGGTCGAAAGTCCACAGTCAGGCGACAATGGTTGAAAAGAATATAGTTGTGAGATGATAATCTGAAAGACCATAGGCGATGGATGTCGAAGAACTATAGTTGGTGAGCAACGAAGGTCAAAAGACTATACTCGGCAGGCGGTGAAGGTGGAACAACCAAGCTCACTTAAATCTAAAGCCAAAGTTCAAGCTCCGGCTCCAATATCCTCTTCCATGTAGATAGTGGCTCTGTTTATAGATTTTTGGAAATGACATACCTGATAAATGTGGAGATAATCCGAAACATTCCATCGAATAGCATGTATTTATTATCTTGATCATAAAGCAGTCATTCAACATTTTAGGTCCATAATGTTTTTCAGAGTTGAGTGACTCATGTTGAGCTTGTTGGATTCACCTTATTGATATGCTTGATTCAACTATAAGCATGCCAAATTTCGAGATCATCTGATCATCCAATTAATATCCTGAGATTTCTAATTACATTTCAAACCATTGATTTGGACTCATTGGGGGGTTCAAATTGGACCAATTTTCAATGTTGTTTGATTTGTCTCATCAAGACATTTTATTTGACTGTAAATTTAATTTTTAAAAATTTTTAATTTAATGTCTCAAAATTCTTTCCCAATCAAAACAATTTTTAGTAACAGACCGAACATCATTTTAATCAAATTTTAATCGGTTAATCCTCATCCTATCTTTCTTCTTGTGATTTATTGTTGGCCGCGAGTAACAAGATCAAATGCAGTCAATTTTGGCATCTGTGTTGCGCGGAAGAGCAGCGTTCAATGGCGCAGCTTGCTTGTCGTGCACGGAATAAATTTTTTTAATTCCATGGATCATAACCCTTCAATTCTCAGTATAAATCACCTACAAGGCACAAGGATTGAATACGATCAAGCCACAACTCGATTTAGCCAGATTCAATATTAAGTTTTCCATAATCTTTTGTTGTTGTTGGTTTTAACCAAAGGACGAATGGCGGTGGAGGAGATTGTGATCGTAGGAGGCGGGATCGCCGGAGTGGCGACAGCGCTTGCTCTTCGCCGGGTCGGAAAGAAAAGCTTAGTTCTCGAGCGGTGGCGCGAGCTTCGGGAGACCGGCTCTGCTCTTACGCTTTCCCACAACGCATGGTGTGCCCTCGACGCTCTCGGCGTAGGCCACAAGCTCAAGCCCCACTACCGTTTGCTTCGAACGTAACTCCCCATGCTCTCTCAGTTCCCTCTTTTTCTCTCACAAATAATCTAATATATTTCTATAATCTAACTAATCTCTTGTTCGAAATTGTGTGGATGGCAGTGGGACTGTAACTAACCTTGCGACCGGAGCTACACAGACCCAGTCTTTTCCCAACGAGGACGATGACGGCAGGTAACGTTCATTTCTTGAGCTTCTTTCTCGTTTTTAGGCTCCGTTTGGGACGGCTTTCTTGCTGCTTCTAAAGCAGCTTTGTAGAAGGAAATATATAAGTCGATGCAAATTCAACTGGATGAATAGCATGTTCATTGAGCTAAATATTTTAATGATTCAAATTTATGCTAGTCTTGAATCAGACTCTTTAGATCCAATTGATTCTCTAAAAATATTGGTAAAAAGTGCTCTAACAATAAATTATAATTTAGGGTTTTAATTAAAAAGTTTAAAACATCTAAAAATTAGATCTCATTATTTTATATATTCTTTATTATTTCTTCTATATTTTTTTATCATTTTATTATAGTATCTATTTAAATCAAAATTCTTTTATATGTAATAATTATAGGTTAAGTGGTGTAGAGATGAGGATGCTTAGGCAGATGAGTGGCTTTACCCTTAGAGATTAGATATGAAATGAGCATATATGTGAAACGATTGGAGTAGTTCCGGTGGAAGATAAGATTTGAGAGAGTCGCCTTAGATGGTTTGATCACATAAAAGAGTGGCCTTCTGATTACCCAGTTAGGAAAGTAAAGATATTAGATTTGACTTATGTTAATAAAGGTTGATATAGGCCTAAAAAGACTTGGTTAAAAAATATTAAAATGGTATTTCTTTATTAGATTTAAAAGAGAATTTGACTTTTAACAACGATTCATGTAGCCGACCCCATATAATAGGACAAAGATTTGATGTTGTTGTTGTTATTCATAATAAACGAGCTAACTTTGAAATCTGAATATTCTAGTTCATAGAATTAAGTTCAAAATCAATTAATTAATCTAACTAAAGAGTTAAAACAATGTTGACTAGAACTTTTACTAAACTCTTCTGCACCCAAATTAATACAGTTACAAGAAATTCCAATGAAATTTGATAGTCGATTAACTTTCGCCTTGATGCATATTGCCATTGAAGGGAGGAGATGGGATCAAGATCAGTTCACAGAACCGCGTTGTTGGAAGCAATGGCAGAGGAACTGCCTCCTGATTCCATTCGGTTCTGCTCGAAGCTCGTCTCAATCAGAACTGAAGCGCTTCCAGATTCATCAACTATCATGGTTCTGCATTTGGACGATGGAGCCATCATAAAAGCTAAGGTACCTATACGAATTAACTTGACTGACATGATTAGCTTCATCGTCGCGTTGGCAATTATATATTTGTTAACAGGAGAAAGATTAAGACTGTAATGGATTAATTACTTGCAGGCGGTGATCGGCTGTGACGGCGTGCACTCGGTGGTGGCGCAGTGGCTTGGCCTCGCCAGCCCGAGGGATTCCGGCCGGTCGGCGGTTCGTGGCCTGGCCGTATACCCAGAAGGACATAACTTCAGACCAGGACTCCAGCAGTTTCTTCTCAATGAGGTGAGGGCAGGGTTCGTTCCCATCAATGATAAGGATGTCTACTGGTTTGTTACCCATCCCACCACACCTAAAGGTATATATATACAAATTTTTTATTCATTTTATGAGAAGAAAATTTCATTTTAATATTATATTTTTAAAAAATCAGATAAAACTTTACATATTATTAAATTTGATTATGAGAAATAGTGAAATACTTTTCACTATAAAATTTAAGAAATGCCGTTTATTTTGATTTGTGACTATCAATTAAAAGATTTTGCTTTAGCAGAAATTATTCTATATGGACATCGAACACAACTCTATATTCAAAGACTAATCAAAATGAACCACATCAGCAAAATCGAGTGCGGTACCAATGTGGCTCATTCTAATTGATCTCCAAATGACGTTCGGCGTCTACAGAATAATTAAGAGTCTTTAGAAGCTTATATATGTCATATCTATGTGAATTTATCTTATTTGTCTCTAAAGTCTAAAAGTAAAGATATATATTTCAGAAAAAAACGTAAAGAACTTAGCCAAATCAAAATATGCAACCTATTTAATAAACAAAACTCGAATAAAACCGTTCCGCAGATCTCTAAAAAACTAAAAGAGACGGCCAAATTAACCCTTTCACATAATTTTCAGTGAGCGAGATGGGCAGAGATCCAGAATTAATCCGTCGCGCAACATTAGAACATCTAATCGTCGACTTACCAGCGGAATTCAAAGTATTCGCGCAGCAATCCGAGCCATCAAGCCTATCCTGGAACCAGTTCCTGTATCGCCTGCCGTGGGACGTGCTCTTCGGCCAACTGCAGCGCGGGTGCGTGACAGTCGCAGGCGATGCCTTTCATCCGACGACGCCCGATCTTGGACAAGGCGCCTGCGTCGCACTCGAGGATACGGTCGTGCTCGCGAGGTGCTTAGCCCACGCGAATTCACCCAAGGATATGGAACAAGGGATGGCACGGTACGCGGCCGAGCGGCGGTGGCGAGCCACCTGGCTCATAATAGCTTCTTATATTTCTGGGTTCGTGCAGCAGGGTTCCGACGGGCGGTGGACAAGTGCCGCCGTTAAATTGTTCAGGGATTTGTTCTTCTACAGGTTTGTATTTCCATGGATTATACGGATTGCGCGATATGACTGTGGAAAACTGCCTGAGGTTTGATTAGCTTCGTAAGGTGAATTAGTGATTTTAGCTATTGGATGTGCCTGGATTTGACTTGTTTGTCCGTATGTATACCTGGAGTTGACTTGTATCTGTAGTTTTTTGCAATAAATTTTAGAGTTTTTTGATGATGTTGTTACTGTTGTGCTTGAAATTACACAATTGAACTTGAACAAAATAACGAAATCAGTGTTAAATGCCAAAAAGAATTGAGGTTTTTGTTTGAGAGGGCTTTCTTGCTGCTTTTTAAAGCAATTTTTTAGTACATAAATTAAAATTTTTGTATTAAAAATTATTTTGAGAAGCAGTAAAAAAGCCATCTCAAATAAAATCTAAACTAATGTAAGAACCATGGGCAGAGTTGGGGGGCCTGTGGGGGCACAGGCAATCCATTGCCTTTAAAAAAAATAGATTTATAATTTTTATTATTTATTATTAATATTTATTTATTATTAATATAGAATTATAATTGATTTTTTTATCCATTTCTTCATCCCCTTATTGCTCTAATTTTTTATATTGAAAGAAATTAGGTTTGGATATTCTAATCAAAATTTATCAAGATAAATAAAAAAATTGGGATTTGTTTCAAAATCAATGTATGCAATATAAGTTGAAAGAGCTTTTTATGATATAATTATTAGAAAAAATCAACGAAATAGAATTAGAGTTAGACCTTAGCTCCGTTTTGATTTTATAATAGATAGATTTAGGCTTCGTTTGCATGACTTTTTATTGCTTTATAAAGTAACATTTTAATACAAAATTAATTTTTTTACTAAAAAATTACTTTAAGAAGCAGTTAAAACACCGTCCCGAAACGAAGCCTTAATTTTGTGGTAGTTGCTTGCTTCTAGAACTAGCTTCACTTCAAATTCCTCTCTCCTGTGTAAGATATGAGGTCATATTAGTGAATGCCATCAGACCATGACCTTCAAAATATTCTAAATATGTTCAATTGTGGACCTAAGATTTCTTACAAAGTGCGCGCTTTTCTATTGCAAAGTCCGGTGGCAACTTCTAACATTTTGGCTTCGTTTGGGACGACTTTTTTATTGCTTTCTAAAACAGAATTTTAGTACAAATTTTTTTTATTTTTGAACTAAAACCCCATTTTATAAAACAATAAAAAAGCCGTCCCAAACGAAGCCTTTATTTGGTTGAATAGCGGTGCAAAATTGTTTTCTACAACAGAATCATTTGGCTTATTTTCTTTAAACCTTAGGCTTATATATCTTATGAGGACTTCGAATGAGTTCCATCATTGATTTCAACCGCTAGCTGTTAACATCTGAACATCTACCGGTTAAAGATTTTTACTTAAATTAGGTCAGAATTAACTCATCAAATTAGATTTTATTTTTAAATACAAAAGTTTAAAAATCACACATATTTTGAACATGACTAAAATATAATACCAAAGGTGAAATAAATATTACTAAAATATTTTTGGTAGCAATTTATTTTCTTAAAGATATTTAACTAATACTCATCATTTAAATGCCAAAAAAAAAGAATATAGTACTTGAAACCGTAATTAATGGTAAATTCATAATAAAACATACACAACACAAACATTTTTAGATAGCTACTTTCACAACATATTCATATATATCTCTCGACCTCTTAGGTTTCGTTTGGAACAGCTTTAGATCACTATTTTTTCTTTCTACTACTAATAGATTTTTGTATTAAAAAATAATAAAAAAGCTGTCCCAAATGAAACTTTAATTATAAAATCACTGATGAAATATTTTTCATGTCTTATCCATCCTTCTTATAAATTTTGATATCTCTCCATTGTGATTCCATATAATAACTATCATCATGTTGTGCATAAACGCCACATTTGAAATAAAAATCACTCGGTCCTTTTCCATCCACCTCAAGCTTCTGCACCCCATCAATAAAAGCCGTCAACTTATTAGCATCAACGTCATGTATCACGTTCACTCTCACCCATCTATTATAGAAACTAGATTCCACCACCACTCCTGAGTAGAACTTCAAATCTCCATCGAAAATCATTAGCATCAGATCTGTAGCTGGTTTCTCACCGTCTGATCGATGAACTTGCATGATGGACGTGCCACTTGTCCCATTTGGCACAAAAACAGATCCCTCAAACTGCCATATTCCGCTAGAATAATCATAGCCCTACAACACATTTTCAAACAGATTAAGAAAGTAAATTCATGAATGAAAAATCTACAAAATATATTAAAAATTAAGCTGGCATATATATACTTTGATACGAATCTCAGTTCGTGGATCTGTGGGGCTTCCAGCTTTGAATGGCTTGTCAGTGGAGTATACCCACATACGGTGAACGCCATTAACATAGCTATAGCGTTCTGCTAAAGGTATGTTGTATGGCTTCTGCAGTTCAAAATTTGCGTCAGTTAAGGGGAGAAGAGTAAAGCCATCAGTGGGATCAGCGTTGCAGAGAAGAAGAGATTCATTCAATAAGCTCAACGGAATTAGAAATGTTAAAAGGAAATGCCAAACAGGAGAGGCCATAGCTGGGAACTCTTTTTGTTTCCAAGTACTTGGAGAAAAAAAGATGGAAAATGGGGCTTTATATAGGACTGAAATATATATCCTCCGACTTGAGTGATACGGCAAACTGAAGTGGTAGGTTGGATTTCTTATTTCTTTTTTAATTTTTTATTTCGTCAAGCTTTATTTATATATGTTATTTGTCATAGTTTTATGTTTACTCATAGTCATATATATATATAATTTGGGACGTAGACGAATTGTTTGGGACAGTTAATTAATCATCGAGGCACTAATTAATGGTTAGATTAATTAATAAAACTAATTAGTTAAGGTAATCATTCATCTCTGTGGACTAATTAGATGAAAAATCAAACCGTGCTTAGCACGCTGATTAGGTAAATTTAAGTTCAGCTCCGTAAGCAGCTGTGTGGAAATTTTATATGTCATAGACTGATCCACTATGCTGGAGGAGAATTAAGACGTATGAATTTGCTATTTGAAACCAGCAGGCTTTCATAGGTTACGATATGGATGCGTGATTATTGCTCTTAATTGATTTAACTAAAATCATAGGGGTTGTTTGGTAGCACCCAGAATTTGTTTTAACTAGGATTTCGTAAATCCCCTAAATCCAGATTTCGAAAATCCTAAAGGACCTAAATCGGTAAATCCTGAAAATTGTTTGGTAACATTCATGATAAATCCTATTAAATCTCGTGTGGTTGTTTGGCTATAGAGCAGATACGTTGTCAAAAAATTAGCTTGATCGGGCACGAATCTTGAGACAAAAGCTAGTTGTGAGCTAGTTACCTGTTCAACGCTAAAACGCAGAATTAAACCTCTATCGCCGCGTATTTTCTAGCCCGCAACAAGAGCGAATTTAACAAGCAGACTCTTCCTCTCAAGCCAATGGATTTCGTAAACCCAGCAAAAAACAGGATTTCGAAAATTCAGGATTTAGCACGAAAAGACATAATTTTTTCGTGTACGGCAGCTTTCATTTGCCGTGAGATTTGGACTTGTATGTTAGGCCGTTTGGCTGGATTTCGCTCAAATCCGACTAAATCCTACTACCAAAAAGCCCCAAAGTGCCAAGTCTAAAACGCTAAAGCAATACTACGAACAATTTGTGTTTGTTAATGAGATAAAAATCTGTTGGGATGGTCGCTGTTTTTTTTTATGAAATTGATTGTGAAATTATAGTGTCTGGAAAGCAAAATAATAAAAAAGCTCTTCCGGAATGACTCGCCTGGACCATAGTTGGGCTAGGCGGATGAGATTGATTGTTTGAACTTTGAAGGTTATGCGATAGCGACAATTGGTGGTAAAGTTTCTGATCGACTTGTTGCCACTAATGAAGTTAACATGAAGAAAATACACTCATTTAATCATTCTAGGCAAACCTTGAAGCATAACTATATTTTATCATCTCTAGAATATGATAGCCGGCCAGATTGAAAAATAGAGAATTAGGTCCGAATCAATCCGCTAACCCGAATTTGACACGTCCCCGACCTCGCAAGGCGACTCACCCTTGCTAGTCGCTCACGTGGCACGCACCCATGAACGACGCACTCTTGCACTCGCGGCAATGCGTCCTTGTCCTTGACAGTAGAGCTCAACGCTCTCACACGCTATCCGTGCTCGACGCTTGCACGGTTGGCCCTCGCCCGCATGTCGTAGTCACGCACGTGTTCACGTGGTCCACCCTCGCTCTCAATACCACTTGATGCTAGAGCTCTCCGACCTCACCAGCAGTCTCGCACCCGCTCATATTGGTCGCTCATAGATCTGGTTGGGTCAACTCAATAATCTAGCGGATTGGGTCCATGTATCATGAATTTTTGATCCGTTTACAAAAATGAGTCAAAATTCAAATCAACTAAATTGGACCTGGGTCAATTTCTGCTTCTTTCATATTACAATATAAGGTTTAATTGATTAGCAAATTCCAGAATGCCGTGTTCTTAACGAATTAGCTTGATTATGCTATGTGGCCGTTTTAAACTTTTAATAGTTCAAGTTGTTTGTGTTATGTCACCATGCGATTTATATTCTTTACCACTTGTGTTTTTTTAGGTTTATAATTATGATAGAAATTTCATTGTATAATGCTTGAATTTTTAAATCTGCTTCGCATCCGAACTCTTACGTTCTCAAAAAAAATATGGTCATAGTTGATTTCAAAAATGTCTATCATAATTAATGGCATGATGAATGATTAGAAAATTCATTCCATCAAATACCAACTTTGACACAAAGTTTTAGACCTTAAGAATGCACGAATATTCAAGCTAAAAATTTACTTTTTTTTTTGAAATCGCCTTTATGCGTTTTTAAATTTTACTTTTAACAAATTTATAATCAAAATGAGCTTCTTAATTATGCTTCAAATCTAATACATTCCATTGCAAGCAACACAAACCCTCATCATCACCACCATGGTCAGCATTTAGCACTGCCATCAAAGCTAACACCAACATAATCACGATCACGATCCCCATCTTTAACACCAAAACGACATAGCCATCGCCCACCAATGCCAATAGAGCTAACGCCCATCATTGGCACTAAATTTGATGCTCCCATAACCATCAAGGTGAATGTTGCAACAATTATTGATGCTCATCATTGACAGAAATGTTGGCACTCATTAACACCATAAAAGGACTCCAGTTGATGTCATAAACATAATGCCCACAGTTGGAGGGATTATTCTGTGCGGACATCAGACGGGAGAACCATCTGGTTACGTTTGGTATCGAGCGCGATACATTTTTTGAATGACGTGACACATTTTTATTGATCTTCAGACGACATCCGGACTCCGCACATAATAATAAATCCTACCATTGACACCAACATTTGCATTCAAATTCACTAATAAGGCAAATACCTATCTTCTTAGCAACAAAATCTCTCCTCTTATAAGCAAAATCATTGAACATACCACTATTACCTCTTATTGATAACTTTGGCCTACTTCAACCTCGTAGGTTATCTTTCATAATTCATGCATACTGCATTGTTTTAATATCTTTTTTAATCATAAAATATTAAAGTTTTTGTAATATAGGACTCATAGAATTGAAAGTATTTCAACTAGACTGAGCGAATTTGTTAAGTAGAAATATTTGGCTAGAGTATTTAACTCTATCCATCTTTATTATAAGCTTTAAAAAAAATGATTTTGATTTTTGTGCTCAATGTAGAGTACATAGAATATTTTGATTATATCATGAAGTGCTAGAATAAAAAATTAATTCATCAATCATCTGTTGATTTGGAGTTAAAGTACAAGGTGGAACAATTAAAATCATGCCACAAAAAGAAACATCTAAAGCCTTTGCATGATATATATATATATATATATATATATTTGATGTGGACTTATAAAGACTCTTGAAAAAATATATTAACATGACTAAAATACAAGCTATTACATAGACAAACTCTGAGATAGAAGGCATAATTGCTTGTTGTGATAAATATATGTTTGGGAAAAACATTAAATATTAATTGGTAAGGGTTTGAGGGGGTTGCAAGTGGAGTTGAATATTGTTCTTGAAGAGGAAATATTTTTGTGAGCTTGAACATAATTGTGGGTTTGAGTTTGTGATTAATAAAGAGGATGCAAGGTAGTATTAATTGGGAATTTTGGCGAAGTTATAGGGAGGGGAGGGTTTGTGGAGCAAAAATTTTGGTCGTCTAGTCCAATTTTGTGATGATTTTATGATTGTATGATGCTAGAATGCAATGTGGTATTAGGATTAAGGAACCTAGGTGGTTAATCCATCATAATGAAGATAAGATTTGTTTGAGCGGTGAAACCAGATAGTTACTTTTTAAAAATTTTGATTTTGGAGAAGGGTCATTCAATTGGGTAACGTGTTAGGATCGCTTGGGTTGTGAAAGGGAGAGGAGATGGCAACTAAAGTTAGGATTTGAATACAACCAATAAATTGAAAAGAGAAAAGGCTCAAGAGTTCACATAAAAGATAACTAAGGAATCCATGCACTTAGGTTTTACTTGGATCAAGGAAATTTTTAATTTTTGTTAAAAGCATACAATACATGTGTTATACATAAAATAAGCAAGAAAAGAGTGACCATAGCTAAAAAGGAAAGGCTAAGCTCTTTAATCAATTACATGAGTTATACATAAAATAAGAAAGGAATGAGTGAACATGAGAAAAAAAAAAAGGAAAGGCTATGCTCTTAAGTCAATTGTAATGTTCGAATTCATCCCTTGAAGTGATTTTCCATGAGATGTTTTGAACAAAAATAATTTGAATTCAATCACAAGTTGGTTCTACAAGAAGTTAATGGTCCAACAAGCTAGTTTGGAAATTAGAGTAGACTTTATGTACAACACATGTAACTTCAAGTTGTTAATTTGTAAGAAGTAAATGTACACTTTTAATTCTTTCATGTTTACAATTTGGATGCCTCCTAGCTAAATGCATATTGTGGTCCAGTGAGTTGGCTAATATTTGTGATCCGATCAATCCAATGACCAAGTAGTTAGCCGATAATTTGGAGACCGTTACCATCCTTCCATGTGCGGCATGTAAATGGAGCACACATAAAAGAGAAAGCAGAGACTAGGTAGTTCCTTTAGATCAACTAGGACTAGTTTCATCCGACTTAATTTAGGTAGTTTAGAATTTAAATGCACAAGCATTATCAGATTTATCTTATTTTAGTACATTATTTTGATTATTAATTTGTTGTAATTAGAGTTCAAATGGCTTCTAAAATAATTTTTAAAATTTATGACCACAATTTTTTAGTATTTTTATTTAGTATTATGAAATTTATGCTTGAGTGTATAAATTTTCAACATTATCAACACATTCTTTTATGCTAAAATTTCTTAGAAAATTTTGTTAAATTTTTTTCAATGCTACCTAAAATTATCTCGATGCTCCCTAGGATTTAAAAATGTAACAATATAGTTTATAACTTTAAAAAAGGCCCACAAAATGGCAAAAATGGCTACGTGGTAGTTGCCAACGATAAATGCTGTTGAAGAGGGCATGATTTGTGGCAGGGTAGGAGGCTGCAAGCTGGTATTAGGATTGTCTTCTGCAAGTGAAATGCACAAGTACTAAGATTTATAATTTCACAATTTTACAAAATCTTTGTTACATTGAAAATATGTTGAAAATATGACTAATAAATATATGAGGAGATTATTCAACAAAATAAGCATATTAGATAATGCGGGCATGAATTCAAATGTTGAGGGTGCTATGAGCCCTCCCTCCACTACTCCTCACCTTATTATTGATGAGGAGGAAGTCTTTTTTTCTGATTCGGTTTTGCTTGTTTTTTTGCATGTTAATTCGATGGGTGATTTGGCTTTGGTTAATGATGTTGTTGTTGCAGTTTCCAGTCCGGTTTGTCCAGTCTTTTCCTCTGCTGCCCCTATTTTTATTGTTGTGAACTGCTTGGGTGGTTCTAAGGCCTGTGAAGTTGTTGTGAGAGGGGACCCTTTGTCTGTGAACCCTGACTGTGCAAGTTTAATAGTTCCTCTTTTCGGTGTGAACTATGTAGCTTCTCCTTTGTTTAATGGTGGTGTGGAGTCTTCAGAGGCTATCTCAGTTTCTTCAACTAATGGTGGTGGTGTTAATTCAGGTGGGGTTGAGGTGGTTCATTGTCCTGGGGATGGTGTTGCTTCGCTGGTTGGCATACCTATTTTGATCATTTCTAATGCTAACTTACAAACCCACCTAGCTAGGAATAGTGTCCGGTTGCAATGTGCTTGTTTACACGATGATTGACTATCTTAAGGGGAGAAAAATTTTGATGATGGTTTGGAAACTAGTTCACTGGATACTGTTATTAGAAATCGTAAATGGAAGTCGAAAAAGAAATGATTTACTGGGCCTTATTGTTTAGTTTTTTTACGATTTCGGCTACCTTTGTTGGTTTGGATCTAGACAATGAGGAAGCGGGTATTCTGCATGCACCTGTGTTGGCTAGGGCTGGGCAACAGTGGTGACCTTGCTTTTTTGGATCCTCACTGGATGGCCCTCCCTTGCAACTGGGTGTCAGTCTGAGTCCGTGTGGATCCTTTTTTAATTTGGTTTGCCGCTGATTGTAACTCTACTGATGTGACCTGGTAGGGGTCTTGTGGTGTAACCTTTTTTCTTTAATGTCATTTTTATTTTGTTAAAAAAAATAAGCATATTGTTGAAGTTTCTTAAATTTTTGAATGGGCCACACAATCTTAAGAACTCTGCTTGTTCAACTTAGTATTTTTTAAAAAATGCATGATGAATGTGAATTAAAATGTGATCATTGTTAGGATTCTTGGAGGAAGAAGAAGCATCTTCTTGAGCTTCTTGGACGAGAGTGACGGGGAAGGGAGGAGACAAGGAGAGAAGTTGCACATGAATTATATATTACTTATTTAAATTGGACTCATCAATAGCTAATACAACCTCTATTTATAGGAAGAGAAACTACTTGGAAAAATTAAATAAACCTAAGAAAAAATAAAACCTAAAATTGGACCAAAACTCATTGCTAGAGTCTATTTTGTATCACTACATGTGTGCATAAAGATTGTCAAAAATATATGCACATGCAAATACAAAATAAAAAAATGAATTATGTAGGGATGTCAATTTCGAGTCACGAGTCGATTTCGGGTCAAACTTGAAATTGACCTGGCACTATTCGGGTCAACCCAAACCCAACCCATTTTTGCAAACGAGTCAATTTTTTAACTTGAACCCTACCCGCTTTGGGTTTGGGTAAACCCGGCACGACCTGAATGACCCGGGACCATGAAAAATTGCTAGTTTTGGGTTAAAAAATGGGTCAATTTCCATTTTTCAGGTCAAAACGGGTCGAAAATGGGTCAATCTTGGATTTTCGGGTCAAAAGCGGGTTTTCATGTCAAAATGTGTGCATTTGGCCCGACCCTATTTTTGAAACGAGTCGAATTGTTGAACTTGAACCCAACCCGTTTTGGGTCTGGGTTGACCCTAACCCAGAACTTTCGGGTCATGTTCGAGTCAGATTTTTGGATATTAATTGTCAAATATTGACACCCCTATAATTTTTAATTATGGAGAAGATCAACTAGATCAAGAACCCTTTCAAGATTAATTATAACCATAAAGAATCTCAAATTTTATTTTATTTATTATGTCAGAAACAATTTTGTTGTGTATAAATTCATCTATAACTAGCTTCACAGCAAAAGTTCTCATATTTTTTTCTATTAAAGATCTTGTATGCTTATTAAAGATTCTACTAATAACTTCAATTTGGTCTTCTATTTAGCCACATTTTTTTTACCAAAGTTCCACTATATATTCATTTGCTAGAAAAAAAATATAATAATATTTTTTAAATAAAGCTAAATAATTAATTATCAGTAGGTGTATATATTTTTGTAGCATAAATATTGAAAAAAATAGAAAAATAATATTAAAGGTGAAAATATATTAAATGCACATTAAAGTATACGTAATTGATATATTATTTTATCAGCAAAAAATACGATAATACGACACACACAATACATGGCTAATAATAGCATTTGCAAGTTGAGAAGAAGTGGAGCAACAACCTTCTAAAGAACTAAAACAACAACTGTTAGCCTAAAACAGAACAACTCATCTATACCTTACACGTGTAAAACACCACTTTAAATTACTTTCTACTAGCATATACATGTAGGCTGCTTTTCTCATATATACACATGCAACAATAAATATAATACAATAAAAACTTTGTTACTGATTAAACAATCAATTAAAAGCTTGCCCTAGCCGCCGCCTTGGTGTTTCTCTTTTCACCTCATTCGCCTTCTTCGGCTAGTCCGGAGGGAAACCCTTTTCAAAGGGCTCACCTCTCCACCCTCAAGATTTTCCTCCTCTTTCTCATACCTCAGCGACTCCCCCTTCTTCTCAGCAAGGTTCAATCCACAAAAGCAAATGCCCATGAACACCCCAATATTGATCGTGTTCAATGCAAATCTCAATAGGAGGGATTAATTCCGAACATACAAATTCCACCCAAATACCCTTAAAAACTCAAATATCCAAAAATGCCAAAAACCCAAAAATGTTTAAGATTGAAATAAACCCATAAAATGCTTAAAGCAAAATCCATCCGCCATCCACAACAATTTGCCGAGATGAACAACTTTGAAAATGCACTTCAACTTACAAAGAGCTAATATTTGGTTGATAATATCACTAGGATTCATTTTCAAGCGGTCTCTTGCCAACAAGCTGGATGTGACATGTGTCCTCTAACTAGCAGTTTTACTATAAAATGACACCGCATGTAAACGGTTATGATCGGGGCCCTATGAACCAAATGATTTGTCGCCAAATGACACCAATAAATATTGATCATGGCCAGAGCCCGTATGCTCCCCCCAATGGTACTAAATACTTGAGATATGAATCATGGGATATAATCAATAGGGCATAAAGACTTCTGTTAGCTAAGGTGGATTTAAATTTTTTTCCCTTAAGAAAATACTGACCTCATGTCTACAAGGTATCATTCGACGAAGCAACCCATGACTGCCGACAAGGATCCTTCTAATAAGCTAGGTCAACTTCCTTCTCTGACTAAGTAGACCTGGGACCATGATGACCTGGGATGACGGAACCATGGGATATTGATCGGGTCCATCATCCATTCTTCACCCATCTACTTTAAGTGCAAGATGATAAAATTTTTAATTTTAAATATCAAATTTTCAAATTCTTAATGCCCATGCAGCTACTATATGTCATATTACATGTATTTTTATGTATCTAATCGACTATTAGTCTTAATCAAAAGTTCTATCTCATTATTGGGAGGGGTAATTAACTATAGGGGATTGCACCTATAGGAAACTAGAACCCAGATCATAAAGTCCTTGTAAACTGAGGGGCGAAATCTCTGGGTAATGTCTTATCTAGAAACCCATCTACCTTCCCAAAATTTACCCCAGAACTTAATCGGTTAAAACTCCTCGAAAAGAAACAAGGAGGCCGGGGCGTGAATTTTCGGAGCCCACAATAGGATTTCTATAAGGAGATTTTCAATTTTTGGTTAGCTTCATTTTGTTGGGGGGCTCAAAATGGCTGATGTTCTAATTAAGAGGAACATTAGGGTTGATACTTGTTGTTTTTGTAATTTAAAATCTGAGAGTGTTTCACACCTTTTTTGTGTGTGACTTCACTTTTTCTATCATCTCGGAACTTCTCCCAAGTCTTAAAAAGTTCCTTCTATGACCTAATCTTAGTTAAACAGTGTGTTTTATTTCTGGAGGAGGCAATTTTGGTTCTTGGAGGTTGAGTTTTAATATGCTTTTACTTTGGTTTGTTGTCTATTATATATGGAGGGAGAGAAATACTAAAAAATTTGCAAGTTGTTCTAAAATCAATATCACAATTCAAGAGAATATCAAAAAAGTTGTATCCCTTAAGCTCATGAGATGAAAAAATGGAGACGAATTGAAATATTTGCTATAATTTCGTGGTATTTTGTTTCTTTGTTGCGGTCTGCTATGTCTTTACTGAGCTCTCCCTAATGCCTTTTTCAAGATGTGTTATAATGGTGTATTTTATCATTGGCCCATGTTTTATCAAATTTGTTATATGATGCGACTATCCTTGTGGGATTTCTCTCTCCATTTCCTTCTCGTTTGACTTTTTTTTTTGTCTTTGTCCATTCTTGGTTTTTGGCAATTGGCCATGGGATTGGTTAGTGGGGGAGGGATGAATGAATTGCATTCTCTCTTCCCCTGGATGGTAGCTCTATGCAACATTTTTACAACTTGATGGCATTTTTCGCAATTTGGGGATGTTATGACCTTGTGGATGCAATTCGCTACTTTCTGAGCCTAATCGTGAATTATGCTATTTCTTTTTTTAGTTCTGCTCTCTTTTAGTTCTATTCTGCCATGCATAACTTATGTACACTTTTTTATGAGTATTTGATCATTAATGTAATCAGCGGTTTTTTGGCTCCACAATTTTTTTTAGATTGTTTTTATAGTCTCACACATGTAACTATTTTTCATACAAACGAAAGTTTGGGCTTTGCCCTTATTTCCCCCCCACCCCCACCCAAAAAAAAAAAAAAAATAAATGTAATACAAGGTTGAAATACAATGAAATAGCCTTCATGTAAAGGAATGCTTCTTCTCTACTTTATCTTCTTCCTTGAAATCTAGTACTCTTAGCTCTCAGCCATTTGCACGAAAAGCTTGAGGATCTCGGAACGCCATATATGATAGTTGTCTTTGGATAGAGGAGTTGAAACTATGTGCTTGCTACTAGATATTAGGGATTTAAGAGAAGGTATATGCGGTATATATATGACAATATGACAATACTTAACATTTAAATATATGCACGACAAAATATTAAACCTTTATTTCATATAGTAATTCATAACAGAAAATACATAATTTAGTATAAGCAACATATTATTTTGAAATAGATACGTTCAAATCTAGGACATACGATAACATTTATATTTCTTTACCATCTTAAATATAGAACCGTTGACTCGATATCTCATCAGATCACACATTCCTCAATATCTCATTTGTGTTTCCTATAAATTTTGATATCTCTCCATCGTGCTTCCATATAATGACTTTCACCATTTTGTGCATAAACACCACATTTGAAATAAAAATGGCTCGGTCCTTTTCCACCCACCTTAAGCTTTTGCACGCCATTAATAAAGGTCGTCACCTTATTAGCATCAACATCATGTATCACATTCACTCTCACCCATCTATTGTAGATGTTAGGTTCCACTACCGTTCCTGCGTAGTACCTCAAATCTCCTTTGAAAACCATTAGCATCAAATTTGTAGCAGGTTTCTTACCGTCTGATCGATGGATTTGCATGATGGACGTGCCACTTGTCCCATTTGGCACATAAACATATCCCTCAAACTGCCATATTCCGCTAGAATAATCATAGCCCTGCAACAAATTTTCAAACAGATTAAGAAAGTAAATTCATGAATGTAAAATCTACAAAATATATTAAAAATTATGCTGGCATATATATACTTTGATACGAATCTCAGTTCGTGGATCTGTGGGGCTTCCAGCTTTGAATGGCTTGTCGGTGGAGTATACAAACATACGGTGTACGCCATTAACGTAGCTATAGCGTTTTGCTAAAGGTATGTTGTATGGCTTCTGCAGTTCAAAATTTGCGTCAGTTAAGGGGAGACGGGTAAAGCCATCAGTGGGATCAGCGTTGCAGAGAAGAAGAGATTCATTCAATAATAAGCTCAACAAAATTAGAAATGTCAAGAGGAAATGCCAAACAGGAGAGGGCGCCATAGCTGGGAACTCTTTTTGTTTCCAACTACTTGGAGAAAAAAGATGGAAAGTGAGGGGTTTATATAAGAAAGCAAAGCTATCCTGATTCATGTGATGTGGCATTTTAATTTACATGGTAAGCTGGAAATTATTATTATTATTGTTAAAGAACAGTAGTGAATCATTAAGTATTTATATTATTTATCACGTATGAATTGTTTGATGTATTTATATTGTTCTCGTTTGCAGTTAAGACAATTTAATTAGTATGGAATGCATGTTAACAACTATATATATAGCTGGTTGTGATTATTAAAAATACTAATTAATTATAATTTTCATTGGCTTGCATGGTGGCCTAATTAATTAGTGGTTGGACTGGCCGGGTGCTTAGCTCGCTGAGTAATATATTTGTCTCCAACGTTTTGGCAAATTGAAGATCAGCTGTGTAAGCTAATTTGTGGAAATTTAATGTATCATTGATTGATCCATTATGTTGGACTATTCGAAACAAGCAGTAGGCCAGGTTTCATGGGTTACGGTATGGGGTAACCTATTAAGGCATCAAACATCTTGATCAATTATATATATATATTTTTTTAAAAAAAAATAGATTTGGTTTGAAATGGCTTTCTTATTGCTTCTTAAAGCAACTTTGTAGTAAAAAATTTTATTTTTTTACTAAAAACAGCTTTAAGAAGTAGTAAGAAAGACATCCCAAATAAAACCTTAATCATTTCTCAATCAACAACTTCTTAAACCAACAGAGGTTCTAATAATGGGATGATTAACTTGATCTAAACGTATATGTGTGTACAAACTTTAATAACTAGTATAAATGCACGTGCCCATGATGCACGTGAATAAAATTTAAAAAAAAAAATAAGAAATAAATAATTAAAATTTAAAAATAATTATGACATGCTCTATAATTGTTATTAAATTTTATATTAATTGTAGATAAGTAGGAAGAGTCTCCTATAAATGTAAAAGTAAAATTAAAAAAAAAAAATCGAGCCTTAGATGTGAGCATAAAAAATATCGAATTAATAAAATTTTTAACCTAATTACTGCACTTAACCTAAACTTAACATTACTACTAATGTAAATAAATTTTAAAAAAATGTTACCACTAAAGTGAATGATGTTATAAGCTCATTGGAGAGATATATATTTGTATACCTGTCACAAATTAATACAAAAAATTGGCATTAATTAAATAACAAATATAGTTATAAATACCAATTAAATATAATAATTAACCAAAATTTTAGGATAGCCAATTAGGTTAATATAAACCTGAATTTTATTTTAATTTATAGAAATAAATAGTCAATATTTATAACCATGGTAATTAATACAATATAATTAAAATAATTGCTTTTATAAAAGTAGTATAAATAAATAATTACTAGAGTAGGTATTAAAAATTATTTTTTAATGCCACACTTGCATGACGTTTTTAATGAATTATATTATTAATGCGTCTAGGAGTATTCGCGGCGGAAGAGAAATATAAAGTTTAACGTCTCAACGTTGTACGAAGATCCAGCACGCACACAGATAAAGAGAGAGGGTGCAGGATTAAAGGAGACACCAAAATTTTTACGTGGAAAACCCCTGAAAAAGGGGGAAAAACCACGGAGCCTGGCCCAGTATGAACGAATCAACTAGTATTGTAGTTGATTACAAAGGAGGTCCTTCCTCAAGGCAAGGCCTTAGCTTGATGTACATCTTATAGAGTACATTACATGATGAGAATACAAAGCATCATTGTTTATGTGTTTGTTTGCTCTGAAGGACTGTAGTCGGTGTGCGACGTAAGTCGGAAGGAGTATGGTCGGCAGGCGACGGAGGTCGGAAGGACCGTAGTTGGCGGGAGACGTAAATCTAAAGGACTGTAGTCGGTGGGCGATGGAGGCCAGAAGAATTGTAGTCGGCGGGCAACGTAGGTCAGGAGGACCGTAGTCGGCTAGCGACGAAAGTCAGAAAGACTATAGTACGATAGTTGGTGGGTGACATAAATTAGGAAGATCGTAGTCGGCATGCGACGAAGGTCAGAAAGACTGTATTGTAGTTGATTACAAAGGAAGTTCTTCCTCAAGGGAAGGCCTTAGCTTGATGTACATATTATAGAGTACATTACATAGTGAGAATACAAAGCATCATTGTTTATGTGTTTGTTTAGTTTGAAGGACATTAACCTATGTGGAAGAAGTCGAAAGAATCCACCAATAATGTAAGACCTATCAGAGGTTATATGTCTGAGCATTTGCTCGACGATGTTAACCTATATAGAAGAGGTCGAGAGAATCCACCAAGGAACTGAGACCTATCCGAGCTTATATGTCAGATCCCTACTCGATGATGTTAACCTATATGGATGAGATCGAATCGAATCCCCCTGGGATTGATTTTGCCTTGATTGGGAGGGGGCGATCCCCGCTTGTATCTCGAATCAAAGGTAGATAATGGTCTATCTTTAGACCGTTACTGCTATTTTGAGGTCGAGATTAAGACCTTGCTCAAGGAGTAGAAGTCCAGTAAGACACTATATGTGGCTTTCGGGAAGCATCCTTACATTTGTAGGGAGTTTCCTTATATATCATCTTGGTTTTGAAAGTCTTTGAGGGATCTTCTTGACTAAAATTGTAGTCAGTCCGAATTTGATTTCCATGAAATTGATGTATAAATAGCGGTTAAATAACCTTTTGAGATTGGAGCCAAAAGTGCCCCCCAGTCGGGAACCACATTCCCACGTACAGACGGCGCCAAACTACTGTGTCCTGGAGTATTCGCGGCGGTAGAAAAATATAAAGTTTAATATCTTAGCATTGTGCAAAGATCCAACGCACACACAGATAAAAAGAGAAAGGGTCTAGCATTTATGAGACACCAATATTTTTACGTGAAAAACTCCTGAATGAATCCACTAGTATTGCAATTGATTACAAATGAAACCCTTCATTGGGGGAAGACCTTAACTTGATGTACATATTATAGAGTACATTACATGATGAGAATATAAAGAATCCTAGTTGATGTGTTTGTTTGGTCTGAAGGACTGTAGTCGATAGACGACGTAAGTCGGAAGGACTGTAGTCGATAGGCAACGGATGTCGGAAAGACTGTAGTCAATGAGAGACGCAAGTCAGAAGGATTGTAGTCGGCTGGCAATGGAGGTTGAAAGGACTGTAGTCTGATGATGAAGGTAAAAAGGATGGCGTCAGGTAGAAGTCCATCAATGGATAGAAATCCAACATCGGATAGATGTCCGGTGAAACTCCGACAACGGGCAGAAGTCCAGCGTCGGGTAGAAACTTGGCGACGAGTGGAGACCCGACATCGGGTTGAAGTCCAATATTTATTGGCGACTGAGGATAACTCCGGCATTAGATGATATTCAGGCAGAACTCCGGTGTTACTTGAAGTTCAAGTGAAACTCCAGCCTTACTTGGAGGTCAGGAGGAATTCCGGCATCACTTAGAGGTCGGGTGGAATTTCGACGTCATTTAGAATTCAGGCAGAATTCCAGCGTCACTTGGGCAGAATTCTGGCATCTCGTAGAAGTCGGGCCGAATTCTGGCATCACTTGGGCAGAATTCTGGCAGTGGTGGTCGAGGAGTTTTTTTCCTCTTCTCTTCTCCTTCTTCTCTTCTCTTCTCTTCTCCTTCTTCTCTTGCTAGATGACGTTAATCTGTATGGAAGATGTCGAGAGAATCCACTGAGGATGTATGACCTATCTGAGGTTGTATGTTAGAGCACTGCTCGATAACATTAAACTATATGAAATAGGTCGAGAGAATCCATTAATGATGTATGACATATTTGAGGTTGTATGTCAGAGCACTGCTCGATGGCATTAAACTATGTGGAAGTGGTCAAAAGAATCCAGCAATGATGTGAGACCAATCAAAGGTTGTATGTCAAAGCCCTACTCAATGACGTTAACCTATATGAAAAAGGTCAAAAAATTCCATCAATGATGTGAGACCAATCCAAGGTTGTATGTCAGAGCACTTTGCTCGGTGACGTAACCTGTATGGAAGAGGTTGATAGAATCCACCAAGGATGTGAGACCTATCCGAGGTTGTACATCGGAGCCTTTGCTCGATGATGTTAACCTGTGTGGAAGAGGTCGAGAAAATCCACCAAGGATATAAGACCTATCATAGGTTGTATGTCATAGCCTTTGCTCGACGACATTAACCTGTATGGAAGAGGTCGAGAGAATCCACCAAGGATGTGTGACCTATCCGGAGGTTGTATGTCAGAGCCCTACTCGACGATGTTAACTTATATGGAAGATGTCAAAAGAATCCACCAAGGATGTAAGACCTATCTGAGGTTGTATGTCGGAGCCTTTGCTAGATGACATTAACCTATATGGAAGAGTTCAAGAGAATCCACCAAGGATATGAGACCTATCCGAAGTTGTATGTCAGAGCACTACTTGATGATATTAACATGTGTGAAAGATGTCGAAAGAATCCACCAAAGATGTAAGACCTATCCGAGGTTATATGTCGGAGCCTTTGCTCGACGACATTAACCTATATAGAAGAGGTCGAGAGAATCCACCAATGATGTGAGACCTATCCGAGGTTATATGTCAGAGCCCTACTCGATGACGTTAACCTGTGTGGATGAGGTCAAATCGAATCCCCCTGTGATTGATTTTTCCTTGATTGGGAGGGGGCAAACGCCGCTTGTATCTCGAATAAAAGGTAGATAATGGTCTATCTTTAGACCGTTACTATCATTTTAGATCGAGATTAAGACCTTACCCAAGGAGTGAAAGTCCAGTAAGACACTATATGTGGCTTTCGGAAGCATCCTTACATTTGTTAGAAGTTTCCTTATATATCATCTTGGTTTTGAAAGTCTTGGAGGGATCTTCTTGACTAAAATTGTAGTCAATGTTTCCCCCAATTACGACTTTGGTTTCCATAAAATTGATGCATAAATAGCGGTTAAATAACCTTTTGAGGTTGGAGCCAAAAGTGCCCCTAGTCGGGAACCACATTCCCACAGACGGCGCCAAACTGCTGCGTCCTGGAGTATTCGTGGCGGTAGAGAAATATAAAGTTTAATATCTTAGCATTGTGCGAAGATCCAACACACACAAATAAAAAGAGAGAAGGTCTAGCATTTATGAGACACCAATATTTTTATGTGGAAAAATCCTGAAAAGGGGAAAAAAACTACGGGGCCTAATCCAGTTTGAATGAATCCACTAGTATTGCAATTGATTACAAATAAAACCCTTCCTTGGGGAAGACCTTAACTTGATGTACATCTTATATATTATATTACATGATGAGAATACAAAGAATCCTAGTTGATGTGTTTGTTTTGTCTGAAGTATTGTAGTCGATGGACGACGTAAGTCGGAAGAACCGTAGTCGGTGGGCAACGGAGGTTGGAAGGACTATAGTGAATGAGAGACGTAAGTCAGAAGGATCGTAGTCGCCTGGTGATGGAGATTGAAAGGCATGTAGTCTGACGATGAAGGTAAGAAGGATGGAGTCAGGTAGAAGTACATCAATGGATAGAAATCCAACATCGGATAGATGTCCGACGAAACTCCGACAACTGGCAGAAGTCCAGCGTCGGGTATAAACTTGGCGACGAGGGGAGATCCGACGTCGGGTATAAGTCCAACATATATTAGCGGCTGAGGAGAACTCTGGCATTAGATGATATTTGGGCAGAACTCTGGCGTTACTTGAAGTTTGGGTGAAACTCCGGCCTTACTTGGAGGTCAGGCGAAAATTCGGCGTCACTTGAAGGTCGGGTGGAATTCCGGCGTCACTTGAAAGTCAGGAAGAATTTCGATGTCACTTGGGAAGAATTTCGGCATCTCGTAGAAGTCGGTCCGAATTCTGGCGTCACTTGGGTAGAATTCTGGCAGCGATGGTCGAGGAGGAGTTTTTTCCCTCCTATCCTTCTTCTCTTCTCTTCTCTTCTCCTTCTTCTCTTGCATCTTGCTTGGGTCATGGCTTGGGCCCCTCCTTAAAAGAAATGAGGAGCTATTTATAGATATTATGGAGTGGCATGGCCTGTAAATAATTGAGAGATCAGGGGTAAATGGAGAGTGGTTGGATGGACGACCGATATTGAATCCTTTGATCGTGGACTGTTCATCAGACATTTGAAGGTTTTAATGATGTCAGAATTTGGCGATCTTGGGCTCGTTGGATTTGTCTCGTCGAGCCGCTCAATTTGACTATAAGCATTTTATATTTGGAAACTGTTTGGTAACTCAAATTATGGTTTGAACTTTACAACAGAGCTTCGGGTCCTTGATTCAGACACATTTGGGCTCAGATTGAGTTGAATTTGGTGTCGTTGGGTTTGTATTTCCGAGACGATCAATTCCACTATAAGTTTGCTGAAATCATAGTTCAGGTGAACCTGGATTTAATTTTTGAAGTTTCCATCTTGATTTTGCCTCGAGATTCGTGCATGATCAAGATAATTTTATGATGATATATCAATACTAATGCATTATAAACTTATCATAATACACCTAAGGGTTGTTTGGTTATTGCTAAAGGAATATAATGTAAAATGAATGTATTGTAAAAGGAATATTTTGAAGTTGTTTGGATGATTATAAAAAGAATGTAAGAATTTTTTTTTTGTTAAAAGTAAAATGAATGCAATATGAAGTGCAAAAAGATAGTGCTCAGTGGCTGATATTGGCGGTGGGTAATCAGCGGCGGTGGGCAACAACGACCAGCGGTCATCGACATTGGTCAACTGTGGCAAATTGTGGTCAGTCATGGCCAGGGATGGCTAGCAATGGCAGGCAGTGGTTGACAATAGTTGACAACAATTGCAATGAGTTTCCAATGTATTTAGAACTTGCCCAAATCAAAGGAATTCCATATATAAAAAATGAACTATATAATGTAATTCAAAATACATCAAAACTTTACACTATAGTTGTTGTAAGTCAAACTAAATGTCAATATTTTCAAAACTCCTTGATTTTTGAACCAAATAGCCCCCTAATTCTGAAACATTAGTCTATCTCCCCCTTCCACTCCTATTCATAACCCTCGATGGCAAAAAGGCGGGGAAGTCTCAAGGATAGTTTGTTGATGAGGGCATTAATAAGATTACAACATATGAAAAAGAAGAGAAATTTGTGAGATATGTGAATTTAAGTTAAAACTCCTAATGCCAATATTTTATAAATTTGATATTTAAGATTTAAGAGTTTAACAAGATTTAGGGTATATTTAGGATGGCTTTTTCATTGTTTTGTTTTTTAAATAGCAATCATAATTTCTTTTGAAAACTGTTTTCTCACTGTTTTTCAAAAAAATTATATAGTGAAAAGCTTTTTTAACAAACAAAGTTGTTAAGTTATTTTTTTCTTCACAATAACTTTATAATTAATTTTATAAAAAATTACAACCATCTCAAATAGAATCTTAACTTAAATCATTCTCAAATCTTTACCACCAAACAACCACTTCAGGTTGTGTAGTATTTCTTTATCTCAGGTGGTCAATTATTTTTTTATTTATGGCTTTCACTTTTCAAAGCTAATTTGAGCTTTAGAGATTTCAGCCAATCTAAAAAATCTATTTGAAATCAATTCATTTGAAAACTGAGTAAACCCAACTATAAATTGACTAGGGTTGAGCCTGATTTTGTCGATTCAGTCACCCTATGCGGCATTGCAGGTGTGGATCAGAGGGCGACTTTACCAGTTGAACTGGGCACAATTAGGGAAGATCGACCGACCGATCGCTCAGAAGGACAAGCCAGGGTGGCCGACGGCAGCGGAAGTGGGGAAAGGGCATGACGAGCAGTGGGAGTTCATCGGAGCTCCCAAGAAAGGAGGCGGGCGTCCTTCGAGGGCACGAGGGGGCAGTTTTGGCTGCTCGATTCAACGGCGACGGAAACTACTGCCTGAGCTGTGGCAAGGACCGAACCCTCCGCCTTTGGAACCCTCACCGTGGTATCCATATCAAAACCTACAAATCCCATGGCCGCGAGGTTCGTGACGTTCATGTTACCTCGTACGAGCCCCTAGAACTACCGCTTTCGATGCGTTTCATCTCGTATAATTATCTCCCATCTTTGTACTGTGACGGCTAAACTTCGTTGCATTCATCAATTGTTGTACTGAAAGGGACAATGCCAAGATTTGTTCATGCGGTGGGGATCGGCAGGTTTTTTACTGGGATGTTGCAACCGGGCGTGTGATACGGAAATTCCGCGGGCATGATAGCGAGGTTAGTTCTCGCTGGTGTGGTTTTCTTTTATCATTAGAATTTAATGTGTGTCAATTGATGCCTGCCATCTTACATAAGTACAAAATGTAATGAACTAACACAATGATTGGGAGCTGAGGGAAGAAAGGAACGGCTCTGAGGAGAGGAGATAAATTATGGGGGATTTACCTACATACCACTTTATAATACTCTATTTATATATTTAACACCTAAAACTTTAATATTACATATATATCACCTTATATTATTTTAATATCAAATATTTCACCCATATTTCATTCCCACCACCCATATATTTGATTCCTACCACCCATATTTGATATGAAAGTGAACTATGGGTGGTATGAATGTAATATTAAAATTTTAGGTGTTAGATATGTAAATAGAGTAGTATATAGTGGTATGTATGCAAATCCCCCATTTTTCATGATTGCGAGTTGTAATAGAGAAAAGAAAATGATTCTTTCTTCTCTTGATTGAGAGTTGAAATACGAGTACGCATGAGCTTAGATTTTTGTTGTTATGGTTAAGGAACGTAAACGTATTTGGGTAAGTACTATAGCATGAGAAAATATTTTGGTGTAGAGGATACAAAGTGATTAACTCTCCTATCTCATACACTTAAGCTTTAAAAAAATTGACAAGTGTATCAGGCCCAACTTTAGCTTCCCTTTAATCAGCATTCCTTAACAAATGACATCAAAGCTAAAGGTCTACTAGGATCATGTGGTTCATGCATTTTGTGACTCCATTGGGTTTTTTGTGTCTTTTATTATGGTTGAATGATGTTTAATGACAGATGATTCTCATGACAGCTCCATATGATTTAATGAGATTTGGTTGTACACTCGATGATATTAAAAAGATCATCATTTGAGGGGTAATGATGAGCAATTTAAAGATCTTTCATATGAGAGGAACATTGTTAAATCTTATGAAAGTATTGATTTTAGTCCTATATATAATGGATAAAAAAGATATTGATGTTGAAATACCAAATGTTATATTTATTGTCCCGTTGGCTTAAGCTTTCGGGTCAGAAACTTTGCCACTGATATCTCATGCCTAAGTTTCGCCCTCTTTTGATCCATGCTAACAAACTGCAGTAGAGCTAAAAGGCCCATTTGGATTTAATGGTTTATGGTTCCCTGGAGTTTTGTTTTTCTTTTAAAACTATTAAGCAATGTTGAATAATGCGTGAAATCCACAATGACTTAACATGGTTTAGTGAGATATTGGTCATGATACTTAATGTTTTAAAAAGATTTTATTTTAGGAGGAGTGATTGGTGATTTGGAGAGCTTTCATGTAAGGGGGAGGTTTTTAAGGCATGTGAAAAAGTTGGGTTTAGTCTCATATTCAAAAATATATTAATGTGGAAATATCAAGTGGTTGGCTTTCCCCCTTTCGTAAGCTTAAAATTTTGGCTTAAAATTAGGTTTTTGTCACATGTATATGAAGTCCAATTTTAATCCCCCTTTGATACAAAATCTCTAATTAAGTGGTATGAGAGTTTAAGACTCGGTTGAGATAAAGTGATTCATATAATTTGTGATTTGTGACTTACATAGATATTTTGGTGGCTTTTATTGTGAATGTGCAAGATTTAATAATGGATCACTCACACAATGGCTCCATATGGTTGAATTAGATATTGATGTGACAAATTTAATTGTATTAAAAGAATCTTTCTTTCAAGGTAAGTACTGGTTGGTGTAGAGAACTCTCACATATAATGTAGATTGTTAAGGTATGTGAGATTATTATGTTTGTTCTCAAATTGGATAGAATAAAATATGATGGTGTAGACATTATCACTTCCAAAGAATATAGCTTAATCGATCTGAGTCAGGAGTACGACTCATTGCGGTCTTACTAAGAGTATTCTCGTTAAAAGTCATCTATCATCCTTACCAATCCAATGAATTTACTTTGTAAAATACCCGATTGGAATGCTCCAATATTGCCTTTGTTTTTTCCAATCAATTTTGGGAGAATATTTATCAGTTATGATCTCGATGGTGTTGTATTGCATTAGAGCTTAATGAAAAAAATCACAAAATCAAACAAAAAAATCATGCAAGTCATTTAAGTAAATGGAAGGGGATCGAACATGATTAAAATAATATCTATTATATAAGGCCTTATGGCCAAAGGACTCATAAGCCAAAACTGTGTAACTCTAAAAGAATTATATTGTACATCAAGGGCTCATAATGTTAGAGTAGTACACACCAAAATATTATCTATGTAACCCATTATTCACTTACCTATCGAGTGCTTTGAAAGCTCTCATAAGCTCGAGGAGTAATCCTTCCATTCAAATTTGATTGGAGTTTAGGGACCATATTACGAGGAACATAGAGTTTTTAAATGTAGAATATTTTATTTTCTCAAATATTTAGCCTAGTTTGAAGTTGCACTATCGTAGAGTTATAATAAATTTGAAGGATCGAGGTTTTCCAAGGCTGTAAACTCCTATAGTTACTTATATCTCAGTACTAAAAAAACTATCAATTAAGAACATCATGTGCGCTCTAAATTCCGAATGGTTGAATTTGGTTTTGTATTCAGGATATGATTAGGAAATGGTGGTCAATGCATTTAAGTTTCCATGGTTCTAACACCTCAATTCAAGCTTGTGAACAATTTTACCAACAATAAAGGGGTATGATGTTGTATAACCTGGAGAGTCTAATTAACAATCATAAGTTAACTCTTATTAGATATCTTGAATAGATTGGTCTGATGCATTAGAATCTATACTCTTTCTTTATTTGATTTAGTGTTCTAGTCCTGAATCAAATAAATCCAAGGATACTAGTGTAGGTGTCAATGGTTCAAAGGTGTTTTTGTGTGATTCTTGATGTTCAACGCAATGGATTTGATTATTCCATATTGAGGTTTGCTTCGATGCTCTTTTTTTTTTTTTTTCAATTCAATCATTCATGACCCAAGTTATGGTATCACTTTTGAAAGAAGAGTTCTCTAAAGCATACAAGCCATTATAATTTAGTGTGTTGTAGTCATTCTTTCAGAATGCACTATATTATGGTATCACATCATATATTTAACTTGAGGCGGTCCTCTAGGTCTATTATTTAAGGTTAGCATATGCTTGGTATAGAGTTTTGAAATACCCATTAGGCGCCTCTGGTTTGTAACTCTTAGTTAGCTTGAGTTTTGGATTGGAATTTAGTTGACTTGAAGAAAATCCACAAGTATAGAGGGTTTTTTTTTTTTTTTTGTTAACTCTGGTGAGTTTTTGTTCGCACAAAGGAGAATTTAAATTCTACAAATGTCAAGGCTTACATCTTTGAAAATGACTTACAAATGTATTTTGGATATTTTTGTAGGGCTTATAGTTGTTTGGTGTAGTTTGAAAATTAATTTATTTGATAACAATTTCTCATCTCTATATTGGCCAAAGATGCCTAATACTTAAAATTCATATATAGTTCATATGAATTTGACCAGGGGATTCAGAAAAGCAAGGGCTTCCATCTCTATTTTAGGTAGGAAGGCCCTTGAGACTTGGGACTCGTGTATTTAGTTTAAACTTTGCTTAAAGAATTTGGGATTAAGTTACTTATATCATTGTATTAGCAAGGAAGGCATGTGAGACTCAAGAACTATGTATTTGGTACAAACTCAGATTGATTAATTTAGGATTTGGTAAAGTCGGGACTTATATCCTTATATTTAGTAGGAAAGTTGAGTCGAGATTTGTGTAATTTGTATGAGCTCAGCTTAAAGATTTTGACATTTTGTTTAAAGTTTTGATTTTAGAGTTTTTTATGGCTTTATGCACGTCTGACATAGATTTGTGTAGATGTTGAGGACTTATGCCTTTGGATTTGATAGAGATGCTCCATGTGGTTTGAGTTTATAGATTTGGAGATTTTGTATCAACTTGACTTGAGATTTTGTTTTTATGTTATACGTATAGTTTGGTGAGTTTATGCTAAACCAACTACGTGATTGCGGCTTACATTCTAAGAATGCCTAAGGATAGGACTTACAACCTTTCAATGAAGGTGTGGCAGTGCCAGCCATATGTTTGTTGATTTGTATTTGTTGACTTGAACTTGTTTGCCTTAAATTTTCTTTATTTGAATTTGTTCATTTAGATTATGTTCATGAGAAGCTTGGGATTTATAAATTGATGAATGTAGGGCATGTGGGACTTACTACCCTTATTTTATTGAGTTTCAAGCTCAGGGCATACAACCTTAATTTGAAGGATACTTGAGTCTGAAGCGTTGGCATATTTTTGTGTTTGTGAGGCTTACAGTCTTATGCCGACTTGGTTGGAGCTTATGCACTTGTTAAGCTTATGGTTTTGTGGTTGTCTTTTTCTTTTGATAGGACTTATGGCCCTAGAAGTGTGTAGGCATATAGATAAGCCCAATTTTTGATATTTTAGACCTTCATTTATATTTGATGTTTGATAGAGACTTGATTTGAGATAATGGATCTTACAGCTTTATTTATGAATTGTCGAAGATTGAGACTTATAATCCTAACCGATACTATGATTTGATTGTATTTGGATTTAGGTCTATTTTGTTCTCAACTTAACTTGATTGAGGGCTGGGACTTATAACCCGAGTTGTTAGGGAAGGCCATGAATTGATGATTTCCTTGTGGGATTTACAACCCTTGTTTTAAAAAAGCCCAGATGTATTTATTTAACTTTTGAATTGATGTTTTTGGCATGATATGAGCTTTTTTAATTTAAGGCAGTTGAGACTTAACGCTTTGATAGTAGAGACTGTAGAGTAGGCCAAAAGATTGGAGCTCACAACCCTTGGAATTTAGGGAAGTCAAATAATTAATAATTTTAGGGAAGCCCATATGAATTTATTTCCTTTGATTTGGATGTTCGACTTGGCTGAGAGATTTTAAAATTTGCACATTAAACTGATTTGATTGGGCCTAGTTGTTGGTTAGCACAGAAGGATTCCAGGACTCGGATTTTTTAATGTTCAAACCTTTGTATATCATTTTATAAATATTTGACATCTACTGATTTAACTGAGCTGTGGGTTCACCAAGTTCAAGATGAGGTTCCATGTCCTTTCATTGACTTGCAAAGGAGGACTCCCTCAAGTTTTGAAAATTTTTAAGATTTGAACAAATATTTGATGAAAGATTCATCTTTAAGCTTTTTTGGGGATTTTACGGACCTGCAAGGGAGCACTCCCTCGAGTTGATTTCTTTTTATTATACTTTCAACGTTGCCATCCTTCTATGTGATCCTTGAAATTGTTTGGTCTTTGAACTTCAATGGAACACCATTTAATGCACAAGGAAGTATCTATTTAAGTCCTCTCTCTTGGATTACCTTGCAATTAACGTCATGTATACCCTGTTTCTTCAGGTGAATGCAGTCAAGTTCAATGAGTATGGATCTGTGGTCGTATCAGCTGGTTATGATCGTTCTGTGAGGGCATGGGATTGCAGATCTCATAGTACGGAGCCAATTCAGGTTTGCAATTTAGAAACCTGAGTTATTAGATAAGAAATCCATAATTCTGATTATTTGATAGTAATAAGTTGTAGTTCACATATGATAAATTGCTTTTGTTTTATTTCAGATTATTGATACATTTATGGATAGTGTAATGTCGATTTGTTTGACAAAAACTGAAATTATAGCTGGAAGTGTTGATGCAACTGTTCGCACATTTGACATTCGAATTGGTAGGTGAGTGGTTTGCATGGAATTATATCAGTAAATTCACATTATATTGAATTATACTTTCAATTTCTTGCTCCTTACTAGATTCAAACTTTTATAAGCTCTTTAACATTTCCTTGCATTGTCACGAATTAGAGAGCTTGTCGATGACTTGAAGCAACCGGTCAATTGTATC
Organism: Dendrobium catenatum; assembly: GCF_001605985.2. Taxonomy (NCBI): domain Eukaryota; kingdom Viridiplantae; phylum Streptophyta; class Magnoliopsida; order Asparagales; family Orchidaceae; genus Dendrobium; species Dendrobium catenatum. The sequence continues at coordinate 809,037 of NW_021319579.1, forward strand.
TCCTTGTCAAATGATACTAACTGTACTCTTGCTAATTGCTTAGATTCTACCCTGCGCCTTCTAGACAGGTAATAAAAAAAGTCTAATAGTAAATAGTAATTCATTCATATTAACTCTAATGTTTGTTACCAAATAATTTATTCGTAATGGCAGGACCACAGGAGAACTCCTACAACAATATAAGGGTCACATCTGTAAGGTATTAAAGCTCTATAGGTTCTTCTTTTGACCCTTTCTGTAGGTAATTCCAAAGTAGAATATGAGGAGTTCTTTACAAGTTTTTTGTTGTTTATGAGAATTTTTTCTATTGGTTTGTAGTCTTACAAAATGGATTGCTGCCTTACAAATACTGATGCCCACGTAACTGGTGGATCTGAAGACGGTTTTATTTATTTCTGGGATTTAGTTGATGCATCCGTGGTTTCAAGTTTCCGGGCACATTCCTCTGTTGTAAGTTTATATTACTAGATTTTTTTTTTATTTTTCTATATTACTAGATTAGTTTATCTATTTACACGAACATGCTGGACAGTCATTCAACTGTTGATTCTACTCCTATGTTAGCTCCTTCCATGTTCACACTGCATTTTTACTGTGCAATTATTATACACACTGCGTCACAAAATCCGGACGCAACTTTGATCCAGAGTCCGCACGTAATAATCTCTCTCTTGCTACGGCCCTCCTGCCTTCAACTCCTTAAGGAAGCATGATTTGGTGTGCTAAACAAGTCAATCGATTAATAGTGAATTCATGATAGATTAGGTTAATTTTATTTATATTTTGTTTCCTCTTTATGGGGCCAGTTTTGGCCTGTTTTCTTCTCTTATTTTTCGTTTTATTTTAGGCCCACTAATTGGTCTATTTTATGTCCTATAAATATTGAATTAATTGTATACTTGAGGACAGTTGATTTGATTAATGTCAGTTATGTGTTCAGGTTTTTCCCTCTTTATGGGGACTGTTTTGATCTCTTAGAATTCTTTCTATTTTAGGCCCAATAATTGAGCCATTTCTTTACTATAAATCTTGTCTCTCTTATATCTATTATTTTTCTCTTAAAAGAACTCTGATTGTTTCTTGGTCAGGTGACGAGCGTGAACTACCACCCGAAGGATTGTTGCATGATTACATCCTCTGTAGATGGCACTATCCGCATTTGGAAAGCTTAGCCCAAATCCATTTCAGCCTGAATTTGGTGCTTTGCTGGTGAGCAATAGTTGTCTTACAAAAGAGAAATTTTTTTATGCGGAACAGATAAATTTCCATTTTATTTCGGCTACTTTGGCATCATGCTTGTTATTATGCTCAGTTTCTATGTTGAGTTGTTTAATTTTCTTTGTGATTTGGTAATCTTTGAAAATTTATGCAGTAATGATAAGAAGATGAGTGAGAATATTTACTACAACAGTAAAGTTTCCCGTCACATTATGATGTTCTAATAAGGGTTTCAAAACGGGTTGACGGATCAGGTTTGATTTTCATCTGAAATTGGCTTGACTCGAATATTGTCAATGCGAAGCTAACCCGTTTAATAAATGGGTCAAAAACATCAACCTTAATTCAAACCGTTAGAAATCCGAATGGCTTGAACCTGACCCGTAAATTCATTTTTGTTAAAGAATTTTGTATAACTTATAAACTATAAAATATAATATTTTTTATCAAAAATAAGAAGATTATACCTCACTACTGAATATATATATATTAAATGGGTAGTTTTTTTTATAAAAATGAGTTTGTAGGTCTACTCGAATCCAATTGATTTTCTCCTCTGGCTTTCTCATCCTCAAACTTTCTCATGCTAATATGATTTTTTTATTTTCAAGCATAAAATTAAGAGAAATTATATTATTACCAAACTTCCAAATTTTAGTTTCTATCTACAAACTACCAAAAGGACTCATAGCATAAATACTTGAAAAATAAAATATATATTATCTCAATAAAAATGATAGCTTAAGAATGCTATGGACGGCTCTATTAATAATGTTTTGGCCTATTCTATTCATCAAAGACATGTAATAAGCCAAAAAATTTGTTTATGATTTATCACTATAAAATTTTCAACATTATTTATTTCTTTTATTCTTTTGATTGAGCCTTTCAAGATGGCTTAGACGCTAATCCTTCAGATTTAGGACCCCACTAAGAAAAATAAAGTTAAATTTTTGGATTTTTTTTATTTTGAAAATTAATTAGATTGGACAAATGTGGATAAACAAGTCTAAGGTCAATTCAAATTATAGAAATATATAAATTATTGATCGAGATCAAATTATTTGGCCATTTAAATTAATTTTGTTATTATGTCATGATTACTTGGAGTTAATATTTTCAAAACCTCATTCTTTTGTAAGTTGTAGAGGTTTTTAGATTATATATATATATATATATATATATATATAATCAGCTTGAAAGGTGTTAGATTTGTTTTGAGATATATTAAAAAAAACAATAATAAAAATAACATCACGTCTTGATCCAACTATGTGGAGTTGGCTTCATAATTTTTTTTCTCTATTATGTTATATTAAAAGTATTAAAGAATTTATATCATAATTATTCGATAAATTTTACGCTGACTGTCGACTACCTAACGCAATCTTCCATTTTTCTCATCTAGGATTTGAGACATGGCAATGGTAGTGTTAAGATGATGGTGAGACTCATCTTATCAGTAGAATTCAAATTAGATGGTTGAACTGGAGGAATGCATCGGACTTTTTATGTGATAGAAAAGTCCTCAAACTTAAGGGAAAATTCTATAAGATGGTGGTGAGATCAACAATGTTTTATGGTGCATAATGTTTAGGGTGGATTTAGAAGTATAATATTAAGTAAAGTGTTGCATATATGAGGATGCTCAGGCCGATGAGTGGATTTTCCCTTAGAGACATGATACGAAATGAGCATATAAGTGAAAAGGTTGGAATAGCTCCAGTGGAAGATAAGATTAGAGAGACTCGCCTTAGATGGTTTGATCACATAAAACGACAGACTTCTGATGACCTAGTTAGAAAAGTAGATGTATTAGATTTGACTTATATTAAAAAAGATAGAGGTAGGCCTAAAAAACATGGTTATGAAATATTAAAAATTGTCTTTCTTTATTAGATTTAAATGAGAATTTGATTTTTAACATGACGCAATGGAAAAAAATAATTCATGTAGCCGACCCCACTTAGTAGGACAAAGGCTTGATGTTGTTGTTGTCGTCGTTGTTGTTGTACGTTCTATTAAAAGTCTAATCATCATTTTGTGATTTCAATCTTAAAAAAAATCATATAATAATCATTAAAGAATCTTTCCATACATTTTATTTTGAATAAGAATTTCATCAAAGAACTCATAATCTACAAAAGTTAGATAAAATTATAATATATTCAAGTCTTGTATATCACTCAGTGTGTGCAAATATATCTTTTTTTTTATATATATAGTTATAAATGAATAAATGCATAATAAAAGTAATAAGAAGACTAGAAGAGGATGGCTTCGGTAATAGATTATGTTCTTCGGCCTACTTTAGGAGTTACAAAGTTTTAAGATATAGATATTTGGCTGTTTGACCTAAGTATTATATGCGACGGTTTAGGTCGGCAAAAAGCTCATACTTTATTATGTCATCCGATCGCGTCAAAAAACGAGAAATACCGAGCAATACCAAACAATAACGAGGAATATCATCATGTGAAGACTCAATACCGAGTTATACCGAGCTATACCGAGCAATACCGAGTTTTTCCTAGAAAAATCGGTATTTTTTTGTATAACTCGGTATTGCTCGGTATAGCTCGGTATAACTCGGTATTGGTCTTCATGTGATGGTATTCCTCGTTATTACCAAATAATACCTAGCAATACCGAGCAAATACTGAGTTTTTTTGTGGGATTTTAGTGCCGACCGGACGTTCTTCTACGTACGTTCACCGGACCAAATAAAAGTTCTTTGTTTAGACATTAGTGTTTGGAATTAAATGGCTGTTGTTGAGTTTGAAAAAAAGTGAGAACTTTAATATAATGATTTAAATTATATTTATTGTATTATTTATTTTATATGAACTTATTTATTTAGCTTTTAGTATAATAATATTTGTTTGAACTTGGTGAATTGCATCTTTATAAATGAACAAAATAACACACATTGAAAGAGGAAAAAATCCATTGAAATGTATATTACATGATTATTGTATAATATGAAATACACTTTGTGATGTCAATTTCGGGTTAAGGGTCGGATTCGGGTGGAACCTGAAACTGACCCGATCTTATTTAGGTTGATCATAACCACACCCAATTTTTTACAAACGGGTCAGTTTGTTCAACCCGTACTAGACCCGTCTGGTTTTTGGGTTGACCCAACCCAACATGGATTTATAGGATTTGGTTGAAGAAACACACGAAAGTGAGGAAGATAACAAACTCTTATCGCTACTTCTAGTTCCGGTGAACTGTCTCGACCATCGATTCGGCAGGAAGGAACGTCGTCGAAGGAGGCGAACTGTCCCGACCTCCGATTCATGAGGAAGATAGCGAGCTCCCGCCTCCTGTCGTTACTACCTGTTTCGGCAATGGCATGGTGGCGCGGCGTAACAACAACATCTTGACTCTCGCAAAAAGACGCGATGGTGACGTGCACGTGAAGTCCGAAGTGACGCGACTCAACGCGTTGGGCAACACAGGCTGGGTGGGAAGCAGACGTGAACATGCCGATTTTTTGGATCATTTTCGGGTTTTCGAGTCAACTCGAATCCTACCCGATTTTTGAAACAAGTCGGTTTGTTGATCCTGAACACGACCTTTTTCACAAACGGGATAAACCTAACCCAAAATTTTCTGATCAGATTCGAGTCGGATTTTCAGGTCGTGTCAAATAATGACACACCTATATAATGGTTGGTTTTATTTTGAATTTCATAGTTAAGCTTTTTGTGATAGCAAATTTATGGAATAGGTGATTTTGAGGGAAATTAAATTAAAAAAAAAAAAAAGATAAAATCATGTGGTTTAATTTAACTTGGTATATGAAAGATTAGACCAAAGTGAATGATAGCTTACATGCTATGACATTTATAATTGCAATTAGTATTATAGTTTGACCTTCTCTAGTATAATTTGGGCCCATCTAAACTCAAATAAGATAATTTTTTAGTATCGTAGATATGAAAGAGTTTAATTTGACTGTAAATTTTTTTAAATAGAAGTTTAAATGATTCTAATTTAAATACAAAATTTCGTACATAAATAGTTTATCAAGATATCTGCCAATTAAATATTTTTTAATCTATCAAATATTATAGATCCCCCGTTCCAAAAAAAAAAAAAATCTATCAAATATTATTATTAAAGTAATAGTTGATTTTAATTATTAAAATAATAGAACTAATTATTTTAATTTGAAGATAAACAACGGTTATTTGAATCACTAAATTCAGTATTTTAGACTTTTTGAAACTAAATTCAAAATAATAATGATCAGAAAATCAAAATTATTTTAACAATTAGTAATAATCAGATTCAGTGAATTTATAATTTATAAAAAAAAAAACATGGTAACTCGTCATTAGAGCTTACTTAAAAAGCTCCTTAACCTTCTTGTCTTCCCTCGCTCGTCTGCAACTTTTTAAAAAAAAACTCTGCTATTCTTCTCTATTCCCACGGAGGCACGGATCCTCCCCAAAGCGCCCTGCTTTTTTTCCCTCCATCTCCTCTGTTTGCCCTGTTCTCCGTTTCACAAGGTATCAGCGCTCGCAAAAGGATTCCTTTTTCTTTTAGCACCGCAAGGAAAGTTTCCGGTTCTTTCCTTCCTCCTTACAGCTCTCTGTTTATCTTTCTGAGAGAGAGAGAAGAAGAAGAAGACGAAGAAGAAGAAGAAGAAGAAGAAGAAGGAGGAGAAGAAGGAGGAGGAGATGGGAGCAGGAAGAGGCCTCGTTGCTGGTTCAGGGAAAGAGTTTGTGGTCATCAATGCCGAGGATTCTTGGAGGGTGAGTGCGCCATTGAAGCCAGCTCTTGAACTTCTGTTACTGTATTTTGCATATTCTTCCGTTGCCTCTTTTTCTTATAGCTTCTCTCCCTTACTGTGAAGTTGCTTATGCAAGTTCTTGGCTTCTGATCAGGAGAAACCTTTACAAGTATTAGGAAGCGGGGTTTGCCAGATTTGTGGAGAACATATTGAGATATTGGAATTCAACAATATCAAAGAGTTCTTTGTTGCTTGCAATGAATGTGCGTTTCCTGTATGTAGACCCTGCTATGAGTATGAGAGAAGAGAGGGTGATCAAGTCTGTCCTCAATGCAAGACTCGATATAAGCGGCAAAAAGGTTCTCTTATGGGGTGAAATTTCTTATTGTAACGTCTAATATCTACAGAACATAGAAAAACTATTTCCATGCATGTAAACATAAAACTAAGGCTTCGTTTGGGACGTCTTTCTTATAGGACGGCTTTCCTAAAAATCTGCTTTAAGAAGCAGTAAGAAAGCCGTCACAAATGAAGCCTAAAACTTCATATATGTAAGGATGGTATTATGTCTAACAGGTAGTCGACGGGTAGACGGCGATGAGGAAGAAGACGAAGCTGATGACTTGGATCATGAATTTAGTTTATGCAATGCTAATTGGATCAGCTCTGGTTCAAAGTTTGACATCCAAAACAAATCGGATTGGTGGAGCTCTCACAGTAACATTGGGGCTGGCACCTCTGATATCTATCATTCTAATTCAAAGAATAATACTGGTTTCCCTTGTATTACTTATGGAGAGGTACAAAACTTAACTAAAACCTCTTATAAGCAACAATGCTAAGTAATTTCTTCAATCACTCATGTTTTTGTCTGTATTTAGGTTGATGGTCATGATCCTCAAGCTCTAATAGTTCCTTCATCTGTAAACTCCCGGGACTCTCTGGATCAGGTGCTCTGTCAAGCAGAATCAAGCACAGCTCGTAAGTTTATGAAGTTGTCCATATATGTATATATAAATATATATTTCAAGGGTAGTTTCATACACTGTTATTTATTTATTTGCTTCAGTTCAGCCAAGACCAATGAACAAAAGTAGAGACATGTCATTATATGGTTATGGAAGTATTGCAGGGAAGAATACAGTAGAAAATTGGAAGAGAAAGCAGCTTCATATGCAGCAAAAGACTGGAGCAGGTGGCTGTGCTTTCCAAGAAGATTATATGGATTATGAAGAAGGTGATTCTGATACACTAATGTGAGTTTCCAATCCATGAGTTCTTATTTGGGTAGATAAACACTTTGCATTCTAATTACTGTATGGTACTGCTGACTCGAATCCAAAACTTCTTAGTTGATAATCAAAACTCTGAACCAACAGATCAAAATAAGTTGTGTTTCATCAGTATATTGATTGTGAATTATATAGTTGTTCAAATTACTCAACCACCAATATGCACGCCATGGATCACAGCAGCCATGTTTTTTACCACTCAAGCACAACCAAATTTTAACTATCGTACAAGTTGCTAGCAATGTTCTAAATTATGTATGTAGGCATAAAATGGAGCATTTTAATTGTTGTGGGGTGAGGTCTAAGTGTTATAAATTTTGTATATTAAATGTTTTATAAATAAAAATATGAATAAAAATAAAATTAAAATTTAGAATTTTTTGATAAATTTTAAAATTTAAATTTCATATTCAGTTCATTCATATTTTAGTTCAAAAAATCTAATAATGCATGCATAAAATAATGATGAGAAATGTAACAACCAAGTTTTCAATTGAGTGGGCCAGTTAAACAAAATTAAAAGATACAGAAAACTATATATAAAAATCATACTACTTAAACAAAAATTCAAAATCTTTATATATAAATCATTGAGAAAAGTATCAAATTGATCATTTGACTCTTTATATGAAAAATCAAAATAGTCTCCAAATAAATTAAATGATAATTTTGATCTCTCAACTCCTTAAAGAGAAATAAAAATAATCCCATCATAAAATTATTTTGAGACAGTGGCGGAGTCACAATGGGGGCGCTGGGGCCACAGTGACTAAATATTTTGCTGTAGATGCGGTTGGTGGTGATGAAGAAGGATTGCATGGAGAGGAAAAGTGGAGCAACTATGGAGCCATCGATGAGGAAGAACTGCAGGCGGGAGTCACTTTTATAAGTTTATCCCTCCTGACCGCAGGCCCCTAGCGTCTAGGCATCAATCAGGCACCGTAAATAGTAAATACTCTCTCTCTCTCTCTCTCTCCAGCTTTCATAATTAAGATGGCTGTGGAGTGGTTGAGTGGGGATGGCACATTCAGCCATTAGAAGAAAAAAAAAATCCCCTCAACTGATTTGAAGAATTTTCATTAAAATAATTTTTTTTCTTTGAAATAGTTCTCTAAAAAAATTTGGGATTTAGTTACATAAAATAAATGCTCTTATTTTCTTGTTACTTTGATAAATTAAAAATAATATTTTTATCACATATTTATCTTCTCAAATTATTTCTGTTTTTACATAAATTTTTCCTTGAGATATTTTTTACGCCTTTTGCTATAAACTTTTTTCTTAAAATATAATTTTAAATTGTTTTTACAAACTTTTTGGATAGAGACTAATTATTATTATCTATTTTTATATACAAATACTAAGTTAATTCATTATGAGTAGTAATTTTAAAATAGTCCAACTTAATTGTATTTGATAACAATTTTATAATAAATAAAATAGTTATTTAATAACTCCTTTTAGTGCATAATAATATATTTATTAATAAGTCTGAATAATTTTTTTCATAGAAAGTTCGCAATCTTGAAATTATATTTATAGAAAGTTCGAATTTAAAACTACCATTTAAATTCTTAAATATTTAAAGTAAAAAAATGGAAATAATAGAATTTTATGTAATACAACTAGTGGTGTAAACGAGTCGAGTCGAGTCGAGTTTTAGCCCTTATCGAGTTCGGCTCGTTAGATAGAAAGCGAGCTCGAACTCGAGCTCGTGTCACTGTTAACAAGCTCGAGCCGGCTCGCGAGCCGGGGGAGGGAATTTTTACGCCCGGGGAGCCGGCCCACGAGCCAAACCGGCTCAAGCTCGAACTCGAGCTCGATTATAGGCTCGAGCTCGAGCTCGAAGCTCGATAAGCTCGACTCGCGAGCTCGTTAACGAGTCAAGTTCGAGCCGGCTCACGAGCCGGCTCGGCTCACTTACACCCCTAAATACAACTAATAGAATATGGAATTAATAGTTTTTTAAAAATAAATATTGATATTTTTTAAAGTTAAAAATATTATTTCACTATAAACTATTAAAATAAAAGACAATAGAAGTCAACCTAAAAAATTAAGTGTATTTTACAAATTATTAATTTATGCTCCCATTAATAAAAATTTCTGGCTCCGCCACTGATTAGAGATCATTTAAACATTCATAAAAAGTCACGGAATCATTTTTTATTTTTTTCTCAAAAATCACACTTCATCCAAATTCCAAGGATCTCTTAAACACAAAGACTAAGTCATCTAACCTAGAAATATCAAAATAATTGCTAAATATCTCATGGATTTAACCCTTAGAGGTCCACAAATGTATCGGCGAAGAGTCAGGACTTTAGGCTTCGTCAATGAAAGAGATATTACAGTGGCATCATCGAGTGTACTTGTGATCAAGATGAAAAGAACAGGTTGGCGAGTCTATAGAGACAAAGCAATCCCATTGAGTCAGCAAGGGTGCGAAATTAATGAGGGAGATTAATTAAGAAGGTAAACTAGTTTGTGAGAGTTAGTGATTAAGCTAGCCGATGAGGGAGTGAGCGTGCTTTAATGTGAGAGAAGCAGCGTTTGAACTAATCCATGAGGAAGAGAGGCTGCGAGGAAGAAGTGGCAAGGAGGTGGGTTGATGAGACTTGAGAGTATGAGACAGCAATGCGCGATACACGAAAAATTTGGTTTCAAGTAGACCCGTTTAACAAACGGGTCGAATTTGGGTTCTAATTACAAACCCGTTTGAAAATTCGGATCATGTCCGAGTCAACATGCTAACCCGAAAATGACCGGCATTTTTAATCGGAAAGGAAATTTAAGCCAAAAAGCTGTATCTATCAATATATCTATATCAACATTTTTTCCAAACAGCGGATCTGGAAAAAAAATCTAATAATCTTCATGCTTTAACAATAATCTTATTGCTTTTGCAGAATGGATGAAGCAAGAAAACCACTGTCAAGAAAATTACCAATAGCATCAAAGAAGATCAACCCATACAGAATCGTAATAATTCTTCGGCTCATCATTATTGGCTTCTTTCTCCATTACAGACTTCTAAATCCAGTGGAAAATGCCTATGCATTATGGCTAATATCAGTCATATGTGAAGTATGCTTTACAGTATCATGGCTATTGGATCAGTTCCCAAAATGGTACCCAATAGAGCGAGAAACTTTCTTAGATCGCCTTTCATTAAGGTACGAGAAAGAAGAAGAACAATCTCAGTTAGCAGATATTGATGTTTTTATCAACACAGAAGATCCTAAGAAAGAACATCCTCTAATAACTGCCAATGCAGTTTTGTCTATACTAGCTGTTGATTATCCGGCTCATAAAGTTTCATGCTATGTATCTGATGATGGAGCTGCAATGCTCACATTTGAGGCACTCTCTGAAACATCACTATTTGCCAAAAAATGGGTTCCATTCTGCAAAAAATTTAACATTGAACCTCGCGCTCCAGAATCCTATTTCAATCAGAAAATAAATTACCTAAAAAGCAAAATTGATCCAGCATTTGTTGGGGAGCGCCGCGCAATGAAGGTCTCGTTACATTCAATTTCAAGTCACGTAAATTGAATTTAGGGAGATTTACATACATACATACCACTTTAGTTCATGCTATTCACATATTTGACATTCAAAATATTAATATTACATGCCTATCATCCATAGAACAAATATGAGTGCATTAAATGAAATATTAAAGTTTGTAGAGTTGTATGAGTAGTAGGAATGAAATATATGAGTGATATATTTGATATTAAAATTGTATATGGGTGGTAAGTTTGTAATATTAATATTTTGGGTGTTGGATATGTAAATAGCAGGAAATAAAATGGTATGTATGTAAATCCCCTTATATTTATTGTAATTTTTCTGAACCTTCAACCTTTTGAATTAGGTCAGAAATAATTTTTAAATTATAGTGCTGGATGGGCAAATATACACAAAAGAATGCTCCTATGTTAAATTTGACTCTGTTATTGCAAATGCAGAGAGAATATGAGGAGTTCAAGATTCGGATTAATGGATTAATTTCCATGTCGCAAAAAGTTCCTGAAGGAGGTTGGACAATGCAACACGGAGTTCCTTGGCCGGGAAATGATGCCCAGGATCATCCAGGAATGGTTCAGGTGATTGTAAATCAAGTGTTTTTATAGTTTTTTGTCCAAAACACAAAGAGGGGGAAGAAAGCTATTTTATACGTGTCCAACAAATCACCAGATGCTTAAATTCTTCATAAAACAAAAAATATGACAATGTTACCGTTATTTAGATGTATTTCAATGTGGGCACATCATAAGTAAAATAAGGGTTGAATTCCTAATTTCAAGTGATTTGTACTCACAGCCTTTAAAACAATTGACCTATGGTTCAACAATGGGTAACTACCAAGTGCGCTTTAGTACTTCAGTATTGAAAAGCTAATTGAATGTCAAAAAGTTGTTAGGAATGATTAAATTTCAGGCAAAATCAAATAAAAACTAGAACAAACACACCAAAGATCTTAAATACAAGACAAGCAAATTCACAAGATTTGGTGAGATTCTCCTATATCCAAAGTCACAAGTAGATTAAATATTTCATTAAGCTTCAAAACATATATATGAAAAAATTACACTTCAAATGCAAAATGAAAAAGATGTCATTTTATTTGTATTGATAATTGAGAGGGAACATGCTACAAAGGTGAGGTTGAACATGAAGAATAAGATATTGATGTTACATCTATTTTCTCTAATCTCTTCTCTAGTGCGAAAGCTTCTCCTCTCTTCACTTCTCTATTGCGAGAACTTCTCTCTCCTATGGCAGAAAGCTTCACCCCTTCTTTTTTTTTTCTTTTTTTTTCACTCTTAATTTGTCTGGGTAAATGATTGAGAGGGAGCATACTACAAAAATGAGGATTGAATGTTGAAAGCATCTCCCTCTCTTTGCTTCTCTCTACTATAGTCAAAAGCTTCACACTTTTCCATTTTCTTTTATTTTTTCTCTATTCTTGTAGGATGCATATAACCATTGATTTATTTTCTTTTACAGCTGCAACATGAGTGGTAGGTGTAAAGGATTATATATGAATGAAACTTATTTAGGTAGTCACTAACTTGAAATCAAGTGATAATAAATCTTGAGTTGGTAGCCATCAATCTTAAAAAATCGAGTATAAATAAATCTTGAACTTTGTAGTCATCAATCTTGAAAATCAAAACAAAATCTTATCCAGAATGGATGAAGAGTTTAAGCTCCAAACTTAGAAATCTCCTACTTTGAGTTTAAATTTATGATGTAGCAACTTAGTGGTCGTTTATGAATGATTTTCCATGTAAAACCTATATATCATCATTCTTAGAGAACAATTGAGATGTTATAAAGCCTCCGATTTCTAGCAGGTACCACTTCTATGAGAATATCATCAGGATTTCAACTCTTTTAATTTTGATGAGTTGTAAGACATTAATTTCAAGCAATTTGCATAAAAAGTGGTGCATGGGTTATATGTGCTATGTTCAAGACTAGAAGCTGTGTTCTTTGTCAATTGAATAACATTTTGTCTCTCACAAAAAGGAGTTATGCCTTCTTAAGATTAGTTTAATTTTTCGTAAAAAAACATTTAGCTAGAAAATCTCCTTACGGAAATCAATGCACATATATATTTCACTACCATAGTTAATAGCATGACTATCTTATTATGTTATACGACTGGTAGCTGTGTTGCCCAAAGTATAGATATACTCGATGATATTTTTTGTAAGCTATGTTGCACCGATACGGATACGGCGACATTGATACGACATGATACGAATACGGGACATGTCAATTCTTAAAAATATAGGATACGGGTACAGCGCTGACACTGCATTATCATTTATAAATCTGACATAAAAATTAAGAAAGCAATCAACGCATAATATTTGAAATTACAAAAAAAAAAAAAGTAACATCATTTGTAGCCTTGTAGCTTATAATATCAAAATAAAAGTAAGCATTAAATGTCTAGTACAACAACAAAAGCATAAACATATATTGTCTAACACATGAAGTTTCAACAATTCAATTGAAGGAATGATATGATTAGCTTCTTCAGTGGTTTGTCTTTAAAATTCTATATCATCTTCAATAAATATCATAGCTTCTAATTAAGAAATATCAAGTGAAAGATTAGCAAATTTTATCTAAATGTGATAAATAAATAAAGTCCAAAAGTATAATGCATGTAATAGTATCCATGGTTACAAACTTTTGTTGGGGAAGTAAACCACGCAATGAACACAAACAAGAAAGAGAAAATGCAACGAAAAGAAAGTATACCAAGATTTAACGTGGAAACACCTGAAACCGGAAAAAAAAAAACATAGCGCCACACTACACCCAAAAATTCACTATGAAAATTTAGGAGAAATAGTATAGATCTCTCCTTATTTCTCTTTACCCCTGTACCATTCTTTTACAAACAAACAAAGATAAACATATAAAAACCACCAAGGTATGCAATCCTTAATAAAAAGGAGAAAGAAAACCATCAGCCCGTCTCCCGGAGCCACGTTTGGAGCGCTACAGCGCTCAACTCTCCTTCTCCAGTCTGCCTGATAACGCCGCAGCGCCAACATTTGGAGCACCATAGTGTTCCTCTCTCTGTATGTCTAAAAAGCAAACTATACAGTGCCACAACACTCAGGTACACAACGCCATAGCGTTGTACGGTTGTACGGGAAAAAAATTCTTTGGTCCAAGCACCCAAACTCAAGAAAGGGGAGGACCCAACGAGCTCAACTGATAGAATTGAGGCCCAAAATAGCAGTACAACACGATTGATCGATACAGTCAGATTCCACACTAAACTAACAACATTAATGTCATGCTCTCGAAGGGGTAGTGATAAATTAGACTCTCCCATGAAATAACTTTAATAAATACCATATTTGAATCTTACCTTCAAAAGTTGTTTTTTTATGTTCGTAATGCATATGCTTGAGCAGGTATTTCTGGGTCATGGCGATTCATTGGATGCAAATGGAGATAAGCTACCACGTTTAGTTTATGTATCTCGAGAAAAAAGACCAGGATTTAATCACCATAAAAAGGCTGGTGCCATGAATGCTCTGGTGATGTATTTTCCAAGTCCCCCGTCTCTTTAAGGTTTCTGCAAGAAAATTTTACAGCGACTGAGTTAGTCTTTCTGATTATTTTTCGATAAATCCAATTCCAGATACGTGTTTCAGGAGTATTATCAAATGCTCCTTTCATTTTGAACCTGGATTGCACACATTATATAAACAACAGTAAAGCTTTAAGAGAAGCCATGTGCTTTATGATGGATCCCACATCAGGAAGAAAGGTTTGCTTCGTGCAGTTTCCATACAAATTTGATGGGAATAATCAAAATGACAACTATTCGGATCGTGTAGTTTTCTTCAATGTATGACACTAAGTTATTAAATATTTGCAAACGATTTTAGATAGTTCAGTATCATATATATGCTGATACTTTACTATGTTGCACTTCCATTCACGAACAGATTAACATGAAAGGTCTTGATGGGATCCAAGGACCAATCTATTTAGGCCACGGGTGGAGTACCTGGGGCATGTGATATCCCAGGAGGGAGTTGCTGCAGATCAGTCCAAGATAGAGGCAAAGTTACATCAAGTGGGCCCCCCTTGATGTTTCTGCCCCCCTCTGGCTGGGCTTCTTTCGCCGGCTGTAAGCCAAGACCGGTCCAGGGTGGACCGGTCCAGCTGGCCCAGGATGGGCCGGCGTAACAGAATCCTGTTCTTTCGATAATCTAATGTGGCTAGTGCGCAATATATTTATTGTAACACCCAACAATACCCCTTATCAGTATTGTAAAATGTCAGATAAATAAACATAACATTTATCTTCTTTAACATATGATATTGTACATTATTTGAATATCTATATAAAACATCCAACAACATTACATTTATTACATAAACGGAAGCATCTAAGTCGTAATGTTATTAGATATTTTATATAAATGTGATAAATAAATAAAGTCCAAAAGTATAATGCATGTAATAGTATCCGTGGTTACTAACTTTTGTTTGGGAAGTAAACCACGCAATGAACACAAACAAGAAAGAGAAAATGCAACGAAAAGAAAGTATACCAAGATTTAACGTGGAAAAACCTAAAACCGGAAAAAAAATCATAGCGTCACACTACACCCAAAAATTCACTATGAAAATTTAGGAGAAATAGAATAGATCTCTCCATATTTCTCTTTACCCCTGTACCATTCTTTTACAAACAAACAAAGATAAACATATAAAAACCACCAAGGGATGCAATCCTTAATAAAATCGAGAAAGAAAACTATCAGCCCGTCTCCCAGAGCCACGGCTCCACGTTTGGAGCGCTACAGCGCTCAACTCTCCTTCTCCAGTTTGCCTGATAACGCCGCAGCGCCAACATTTGGAGCACCATAGTGCTCATCTCTCTATCTGTCTAAAAAGCAAACTATACATCGCCACAACACTCAGGTACACAACGCCATAGTGTTGTACGGTTGTACAGGGAAAAAATTCTTTGGTCCAAGCACCCAAACTCAAACAAGGGGAGGACCCAGCGAGCTCAACCGATAGAATTGAGGCCCAAAACAGCAGTACAACACAATTGATCGACACAATCATATTCCACACTAAACTAACAACATTAATGTCATGTTCTTGGAGGGGTAGTAATAAATTAGACTTTCTCCCATGAAATAACTTTAATAAATACCATATTTGAATCTTACCTTCAAAAGTTGTTTTTTTTATGTTCGTAATGCATATGCTTGAGCAGGTATTTCTGGGTCATGGCGATTCATTGGATGCAAATGGAGATAAGCTACCACGTTTAGTTTATGTATCTCGTGAAAAAAGACCAGGATTTAATCACCATAAAAAGGCTGGTGCCATGAATGCTCTGGTGATGTATTTTCCAAGTCCCCCGTCTCTTTAAGGTTTCTGCAAGAAAATTTTACAGCGACTGAGTTAGTCTTTCTGATTATTTTTTGATAAATCCAATTCCAGATACGTGTTTCAGGAGTATTATCAAATGCTCCTTTCATTTTGAACCTGGATTGCACACATTATATAAACAACAGTAAAGCATTAAGAGAAGCCATGTGCTTTATGATGGATCCCACATCAGGAAGAAAGGTTTGCTTCGTGCAGTTTCCATACAAATTTGATGGGAATAATCAAAATGACAACTATTCGGATCGTGTAGTTTTCTTCAATGTATGACACTAAGTTATTAAATATTTGCAAACGATTTTAGATAGTTCAGTATCATATATATGCTGATACTTTACTATGTTGCACTTCCATTCACGAACAGATTAACATGAAAGGTCTTGATGGGATCCAAGGACCAATCTATTTAGGCACTGGATGTGTTTTCAGAAGGCAAGCTATTTATGGAATTGAAGCTCCAATGAAAGAAAAGCACCCGAGAAATTCATGTAATTGTTGGCCAAAATGGTGCTTTCTTTGCAATCCAGCTAAAATAACAGGTAAAAGAAGACATAAAAATAAGGAAAATAAGAAATTTCTGAAGCAGAATAGGGAGATATCTGCGCAAGTTCATTCACTTGAGACCATCCTAGAGGATGTTGAAGGCTTGATCCTAGAGGATGTTGAAGGCTTGATTGCTGACTATTACTTAAAGCTTGTTTTAATTAGTTTGAAAAGTATTATACTAAGTTTAATTTACTTGCAGGTGAAGATCTAGAGATGTCTTCCTTAGTGCCTTTAGACAGGCTTGAGAAGAAATTTGGCCGTTCACCTGCATTTGTAGCTTCCACACTTACAGAAAATGCTAGGATTTCAATGTTCAATAGTTATGCTTCAGCTTTGGAGGAGGCATTGCAAGTTGTAAGTTGTGGTTATGAGGACAAGACCGCATGGGGAAAGGAGGTATGTTGAGCTAATTTTTCAACTTGTGGCCCATTTGATTCTTTGTAGATAGAAAATTCTAATTAGAAAATGACGGAATTTTTTATAATCCAACATTTAGTAAGATATACTTCACAAATCAACATGGATGGTTTTATGCTTAATTTGGTCCAGTGTCCTCCCACTAAATTTTGTGAAAAAAGTTTTAAAGCGTCAACCTTCCGATGACCCAATTAGGAGAGTAGATATTTTAGATCCGGCCTATGTTAAGAGAGGTTTGAGGTAGACCTAAAAGAACTTTATTATGATCTTTATTTATTAGATTTAAATGAGAATTTGACTCTTAATAGAACACAATAGAGAAAAAGGATTCATGTAGCCCACATCACATGGTGGGATAAAAACTTGATGATGTTGTTGTTGCAAACAGTATGCATTGAATTGCATGTACACTTTTTCTATGGTCATAAGCATATGAACTTATAAAACAACTTGTATATCTACGTGCGAATATAATAATTTTATTACATAAAACAAAACAAAAGCATATTGTCAGCACAACTATACCAATCAAAGCCTTAAACTACATAAAACCTTCAAATATAATGATTTCATTTTCACATAGAAGATGATCGAGGAAAAAAATCGTCAATTTCTAAAATGAGTTAGATAAATGATTAAAATCAATTTCTTGCTTCTTTTACTAGTTATACCTTTTTTTTTTTGTGCAGGTGGGCTGGATTTATGGATCAGCAGCCGAGGATGTGGTCACTGTCTTCAAGATGCATTGCCATGGTTGGCGATCTGTTTACTGCATGCCAAGAAGAACAGCATTTAAGAGTTCTATTCCAACAGATCTTTCAGATTATCTTCATCTAGTTCTTCAGCAGGCGCAGGGATCAGTTGAGATTTTTCTCAGCAAGCATTGTCCTATTTGGTATAGCTATGGAGGTGGTATGAAGTGTCTGCAGCGATTATCCTACATAAGTTTGACTATACATGCTTGGACTGCTCTTCCCTTGATTACTTACTGCATTTTGCCTGCCTTCTGTCTTCTAACAGGAAAATTTTTTATCCCTGAGGTATAGTTCATCTTCTCATTTGTATTTTCTTCAGATGCAAAACAAGCTAACTGTCATAGTTTGCTAATTTTATGAATATGATATTCTTGCTTGCTACATTGAAGTCCTTTTTACCAACATCAAGGAAATTTTGAGCTATGAACATGAGGTGATTCCAAAAGATAATTAAATCACATACTTCAGATTAATAGTTGTAGATGTATATTAAGTTAAAAAGAAAACAATAAACTGAGATAGATGATGAAACATGAAAGATGAAAAATTACAAATCTTTCAAGATAGATTCTTAAGAGAGATGAATAGAACAAAATAAAATTAAACCAAATTTTATGTAAAATAAAATGATTTTATGTCTTAATAAGATTTTCATTAAAATTTTAGAAAGTTTACAATAATATGTACATAAATAAAGAGAAATGTTTGTGGAGTTTAAAGGTACAAAAGATTATAAAGGCAAAGAAATATTTTAAAAGAATAGAATAAAAAAAGGGTATAAAGATCATCATGTACATGTCAATTAGTTCCAACCAACGGATCAACCAGTATTTACTTGTCTTTTACACACACATTATAATCACAGTTATAACAGTAATCTTAATCACATATCCACATTCATTTCTAATATATTGCAGCAAAATAATACATAATTAAGCATAATTCAAAAAATGTCAAAAATGTCCTAACGATAGACAACAAAAATCATACTGAGCAAAAATTTACATTTTTAGAATTTAACCAAATTATTAAATATTGTATAAAATAATATTCTAAATTTTTAGTTGAACTAAATCACTATTTTTAAACATCAAAATAAATTTATGAGTAAACAAAAATCATTGTAGTTTTAAAATCACCGGGTAAAAAATCTAAAATAAATACTCAAAACGTTCTTAATTTCAATCTATATAAAATATAAAAATTACGCGGTAAAAATTTTACTAATACGAAATTATTCTCATTTTTTTTAACAAAACACAAATTTGATCGAAAAAAAATATTAAAAACATAAAATTTTTTAAATCAGAAATAGAGTAAAGATTCCTTACAGGGAGACAAGTGATTCTCCCAACTAAGTCGACTAACGAAAATCATTTTGCAACCTCCAAATCCGGACTTCTATTTTCTCTCTCCTCACTTATTTCTCATATTCTCTTATTCATTCTATATTGCCGAATGTAAGAAGAGAAAAAAAAGTATTTAATGATTTAAAAAGATAATACATTGAGATATTTTGAATAAAATAATAATTTAATATTATATAATTAATTTAATCAATATTTCAATATGAAATTCATATAAATCATTTTAGGCTTTAAAAATTATAGAAAAATATTCATAAAATAAATCATTCTATTTAAAAAATATTGGTGAAATCAATTTGTAAAATGGATACAAAATCCTCACTTGTACCGAAAGGTAACAATTTCTTAAGGATTTTTATCGTAGCCAAATTATGAAAAAATTATTGCAAGTAAAATATTACAATAACAATGTTATGGCGAAGACGGTTTGTGATTTAGACTTATATTGACTCTAGAAAAAAAATTTAACAGAGTCAACATATAGGTTATTACACACCCACTAGGGGAATGGAAAATTACAGAGGAATTAGGAAAAATGAAGGAGATCAGAAGTTAAAGAAGGTGAAGATCTCAATCTTTGAGTGGGAGGATGCACAAAAGTAGATTTGCAAGGTAAAGAGATATTTTACCGTCGATGGGTTGACGGAGGATGAGAGATTGACGATAATTGGCCTAAGTTTGAAAGAGAATTCATTGGCGTGGCACCAATGGAAAGACATGAGATGGCCTGTACGGAGTTGGAGGCAGTTCAAGGAGTGCTAAGAGGAACATTTTCAAACCAGCAAGGTAGGGGACTTCTATGAGCAGTTCTTTGCCCTGACCCAAGAAGGCTCGGTGGCAAAATATCGCAAGAGATTTGAGTACCTAGCAACTCAACTAAATCGGCTGTCGGAGACTGTGCTGGAGGGGAACTTCATTAAAGGGCTCAAATAATGGCAGCATAGGAGAGTTACCTTCTAGATTATAGATTTTTAGAATAAAAGGAGGCACAGGTTAAGAAAAGATACTTTGACGATGATCAAGTGAATAATGCTAGTTATTGCGCAGTCAACCCTGGTGCCAAATCATACAAGTGAATCAATTAGAGAGAATAGACAATAACTTTTGATGTATGAAATTTTTTAATATAGGTATGAAATTTGGTAGCAGGTGCACATTTGTTATTGATGGACCATTTTGGTGTACAATAAGTGTTCGGAGGAGGTCTTTCATAGCTTTTAGATGAGATACAATTCAAACTAGTTGAAATTGAATAATGCTTGCCCGTTATTATAACAATATTTTTGGGGTGCCGCATGGATATATATTTAGCCATTGACAAGTAATCAAGTTCATGAAAAACTAATCTCTCCAAATGGGAGATTGTCAGATGATATGAAGATAAATTTAGAGTTCTCTTAATATGACATACAATATCCTCATTATTGTAAATCATATAACAAGAGTTAATTTGAGTTGTTTATGGGAGGGAATAACATGAGAATTATTAATTAATTTTGAGAGATGTGTAAGATTTAGCTTTCTTGTATGATTGGTAATTAGAGTTACCCTCTCTTCGAGCGAGAAAACCCTAAGCTAGGGCTGGTGAGCTGGTCGATTTTGCTGAGATTTCCTCCTCTGCGCCTTTGCGGCTCTTTGATTCTTCGTCAATCGTCATCGACTCATCACTCATCGACTCATTGGTTTGATTTTTTGGTTAACTTTCTTCTTTCTTTCGGTTATATACTTATCTTCTCATGAGTGTTGCAATTTATTTTTGATTTTTTGTTACGGAGGTACTACCACTGCTAGAGAAGAGACTATAGTGATTTTTTTTTAGTTATTTGCTTCTTCGATTCTTCTTTCCAATTTGAAGTTGTTGTGGGCCTGTGGCTTTGAAATACCGATTAGGGCTTCACATTTTGTGCTTTTAAGTTTTAACTGTTTAGTTCAATTAGTTTATTACTTTATTGTGAAATCATAAAGACAAACAGATTTTTGTTGAAATTCGGCTTAGGTTTTTAAAAATGGCATGCTGCCTGTGGGTTTTTGAAATTGGCAATATCTATTAGCAATTGGCTTGACTTTTTTGTTAGCAGTTGGCTACTGCCTGTGGGTTGTCTGCCTTGTGGCTGTTATCGGCCTTGTGAGTTGTGGCTGTTTTCACTTATTACTTATTTACTTTATTAGTATATCAGTGACTCAGTGTATTGAGTATTGACTATTGGAAATTTGGAATTCTTTGTTTCCTGTTGGTTGTTGCCTGTTGACTGTTGGAAGTGTTATATGCTATTACAACCCATTCTAAATTTTACTGATTTTGTATTTGTGTGTTGGATATTTTTTTAAGGTAAATTATCATTTTTCATTTGTATAATTAGATATTATTTTTGCAATAGATGGAGGATTCAAACACTCTTCCTAAAAATTATATTCAAGAAAATGATGAAGTTCGCATTGAAGACAATGTGGTAGAGGGTTTAGATGCATCTGATGATGCACGTGATGATGGTTCAGTCGTAATTAAGAAGTGTAGAATGATGACTTTTAAGGTTTGGGGTCATTTTGAGATGTTACCTAATCCTACAGATGGTAAACAAAGGTGTAAATGTAAAAGATGTGGTGCTCAATACTTATGTGATAGTAAAAATGGCACTGGTAACTTAAGGAGATACTTGCAAAATTGTAAGAAAAGAGATTTACGTGATATAGGACAGCTCATATTGCAAACTGGTTCTAGTGCATCTATTTCTATGATTGATCAAAAGTTTGACAATGCTGAATTTCATGATTTATTTACTGCTTGCATAATATGCATGACTTGCCCGATAAAAACTCTCAATTTCTGTAGATATAACTTTTTTTAATTAACAATGTGTAATTCCTTTGAGGCTTAACTTATTTGTACCAATGCTCAATTCTTACTTTCCAAAACAGGATTTTGATTCTTTTGAGGAGGAGGTAAAAATGCCAAAAAAATCCGAATTGGAGATGTATCTTGATGAACAAAAAATAGATAGAAAAATTGAGCTATATATCTTACATTTTTGGAAAGCCAACCAATATAGATTTCCTGAGGTTTCTGCAATTGCACGTGATATTTTGTGTATTCTCATATCAATTGTTGCCTCTGAAAGTGATTTTAGTAATAGTGGGCGAATCCTCGATCAATATCGGAGTGCACTAAAACATGATATC